>NC_141002.1:33071786-33341550 GCF_052327205.1 Somniosus microcephalus | reverse complement strand
TTTGGACAGAGAGAGAGAGAGAGAGAGGGGGACACAGAGAGAGAGAGAGAGAGAGAGAGAGAGAGAGAGACAGGGACAGAGAGAGAGAGAGAGACAGGGACAGAGAGAGAGAGAGAGGGACAGAGAGAGAGAGAGAGAGAGAGAGAGTGAGAAGGGCAAGGGACCAGGCGGGTGCGTGTAGTTCGTTCCCAGGGACTGAGCAGCAGCTACACTTTGGAGGTGCAGCACATGTACAATGGCTGCTGGAAGGAGGCCAACGCAAACAATTTTAGGCCCGCAGTGAAAAAATTTTTTTCCATTCAGAAAATTGTTTAAAGCCAGTAAAAAATACGGGATAGTGATGTTGAATGTCCCACAGTCAGTTCCAGTTAAATTTTGCCAGGTGTTGTTTTCTTTTTGAAAGAGTTGATCAGGGTTAGTTTGAGCCCCTGTTTGTACCTCAGAGTCTGTGAGAGACGGAGGGAACGGGAGCAGAAAAAGAGGAAACAACTTCTCCAAAACTGATCCCAACTCATCACCAAGTCTGGGGCATAGTGGGTAGCACTGTTGCATCACAGCGCCAGGGACCCGGGTGACTGTCTGTGTGGAGTTTGCACATTCTCCCCGTGTTTGCGTGGGTTTTCTCCGGGTGCTCCGGTTTCCTCCCACAGTCCAAAGATGTGCGGATTAGGTTGATTGGCCATGATTAAAATTGACCCTTAGTGTTAGGGGGGATAAAATGCGGGGATAGGGCTTGGGTGGGGTGACTGTCGGTGTAGGGACCGGGTGCTAGGGTTTGGATGATCAGCCATGATCTCGTTGAATGGCGGAGCAGGCTCGAAGGGCCGAATGGCCTACTCCTGCTCCTATCTTCTATGATAGATAACCTCACCGCCTTCTTAGGAAGTTTAACCTTTCTTATTTGAGCTCCGTTTGGAATTAAAGTTTATTTTATTATTTTTTGTTGAATGTTTAACGACAGCGTTGAAGAGGGAAAGAAAAACTTGGAGCAACTTCTTCTGTCAAAGCTGCAATGAGACTTGAAAGAATTTAAAGATTTTTAATGAACTTTTTACAAAAAGTGAATGTTAACACTTTTTTTCCCCCTAAGTTTCGATTTTGGAAGAAACAAGCAAAAATCAATTTCCCCTCATCTAAACAAGTTTCAACCAGGTCTTGAAATCCAAACACTTTTAAAGAGGCTCTGAATTGCTTAAAATACTTAAAATTGAAATTTTGCAATATTTGATTTTGAACAATCGACGGAAGTGAGTAGCTTTACACAAACATGCAACCATGCTGTTGAGGAGGGGGAGGATTTGTAGGAGTTGCATATTAATTTTTATTGACTTTTAAAAATATATTTAGACATGTAGGAAGAGAACCAAAAAAGGGGAAAAACACAACCCATTTTATTTTGTCTGTTGTTCTATATGCTGAAGTCCCTGGAATAATGTAAATATAGATTTCCTCTTAAACGTTTTGTGGAGTGTTAATAGTAACAAGAGTTATGTAATGATGTATAAAAATTGCAGGAAGCTACTTTAAAGAAACCACTATTTGTTTATTGAGAAAGACATAGATAATGTACAATTTTGATTTGGTATAAATGTTTGAAATAGATTAAAAATTGAGATGACAATGAAGTTTGTTTCCTGCTATTTAACTGCGAAGTACCTAAAATAATTCAATACTCTGTGATAAGAGCAGGGATTAATATTGTGGAGAATGTTTGAGAGAAAAACATTAGAAGCAAAATTCATAAATTAACATCTTTCCGTCACCATATTCATAAACATTTCCAAGTCAGTTGGATTGGTTCTCCTGTCCTGGAAGAAAGATGAATGTTTATTTCTGTTAAATCATAGCTTTTCCTGCTTTTTGTTTTTAATTCGGTGATGCAAATTGTGTATGTGTTTTTCTGCACTTGTGAATGAGTGCTGCATTTCTGACATGTTACATGGGGGGGTGTGCTGGTTCAAGAAGACAAGGTTTATTAATGGAAGTGATTGAAGTTGTTCTTGTTCTTGTTCAATTGTTCAATTCTTTTTAATACTGTGAACTAAAGAATTACAGCACTTTATATTTGTTGATTGTCTGGTTGCATTGTGGTTTAATATTTTAATCACTAACGGGACGCCCAGCATGTCAGCGCCATAGGAAAGCTGCTGCTTGTGCAGCCATTGCTATAGTGACACGAGGGATGGGCAAATACGTTGAAAACTTTAAAATTAATACTAATAGCATGAATAGATATATGCCTCTTTCAGCTCACCTTGGGTTTTTGGATTGTTTGTCGATGCATAACTATGTAACTGAGTGACGTTTCTGAAGTGTTAATGCATTATTATGCAGTTCTTTTATATCCCAGTCATTTCTGACAAGTATTTTTTTTTAAATAGAGTTTGTACATGACGAACTAAAAGCTTTTAATTAATTCTACCATAAACAAACTTGCAGAATGGGCATGTAAATGACAAATGAATTTCAATATAGATAAGTGTGAGGTGGTGCATTTTGGTAGGAGGAATAAGGAGGCAACCTACTCCTTGGAAAATAAGAGTCTAAATGGGTTAGAGGTGCAAAGGGATCTCAGGATACAGATTCACAAATCATTAAAAGTAGCAACGCAGGTTAAAAAAGCCATAAAAGTGCAAATAAAGCACTGGGGTTCATTTCTAGAGGAATAGAGTTCAAAAGCAGAGACGTTATGTTCAACCTGTATCGAACCTTGTCTGATTGTCTCATGATTTGAGACGGTAGGGTGGCAATATGGCATTACTGTGTATATGCTGTTAAGTGATTGCTGCTGTAAAAGTTGTTGGTGTAAACGTTGTTGTAAAATTTGCCCACAGATGAAAAGGTCACGCTCAAAGGAGTTCATGGCCCACTTAGTGTAATGTATGTACCTTTAAGGGGGAGAACTACTTTTTACAGCTCCTGTATCCTGTAGTACCGGCAGTGACCACACCTGTATATAAACCCTGAGTAGTGATCTGTACAGTCAGTTGCAGTTTGAACCCTCATTCAGTAAACACCTGTTGATCGTTCCCTGCAGTCTTTTGTCTGATTATTGAAGGACACAACATTAAGATACACGGATCTAACATTGGCGACGACGCAGATTCGAACCTACCTGCAACTCTGCATCATCTCCCAGGGATTCGCTCCCGGAGAACAGTGGAAGGAGGTCGAGTCCAGAAGGACGGGCGTCAACCACGGGCAACCGCCCAGTCATCCAGCGGAGATTTGAGCATCGCAGGGGAGGCTGTCGAGAGCCAGGCTTGGCTTTCCAGTCACGGTGGTCCAGCGAAACGGGCTGGCAACAGGTACTGCGCAGACCCTTCCCGGACAGCGGCGGCTAGAGCCCGACCGAGCGGCACAGAAAAAGGCCGAGCAGCGTCAACGGGTGAGAGAGAGAGGGCAGAGCGCACAGGGCACAGCCGGTGTTCAGGACCGAGCGGCGTCAACGGGGAGAGAGACGAGAGAGAGCAGAGCGCAGACGGTGTTCAAGGGCCTAGCAGCGTCAACGGGGGAGAGAGAGCAGAGCGCAGCCGGTGTTCAAGGGCCGAGCAGCGTCAACGGGGGAGAGAGGCGCGCAGGAAAACGCAAGACGCTGTCATTGCCACGAGGACCGCAGAGAGCGGCATTGGCAGCAGCGCAGGAGCAGCGCACGAAACCCACAGGGCGTTGCCATTTGCCACGAGGACCGACGAGAGCGGCGTTGGCAGCAGCGCAGGAGACGCCATTTTAAGCCGCAGCGGGGAAGAAAGGAAAGCGCGGGAGACGCCATTTTAAGCCAGTCTAACCACACCCAAAAATGCCGAAGAGTGGCAGTATCACAGCGTTCGACAATGAAGTCGAAGACTGGACGACATATGTCGAATGCATAGAAGTATACTGCAAGGCGAATGAAGTGCCAGATGACAAGAAAGCGCTGGTATTGTTAAATTCAATGGATGCAAAAACGTATGGCTTACTACGAAACCTAGTAACCCCAGAGAAGCCAGTAGAAAAGGATTTTGAAAACATAGTGTCAATCCTACAGGACCACTTAAACCCCACACCGCTGCTGATAGCAGAAAGATTTAAGTTTCACAAAAGGAACCAGCATAAAGATGAAAGTAATGCTGAGTATTTAACGGAACTGCGCAAGCTATTGAAACACTGCCAGTTTGGAACGGGACTAGCAGATACTTTAAGGGACAAGTTTGTGTGTGGGCTTCAAAGTGAAGGAACCCAGAAACGGCTTCTATCAGAAAAGGATCTTACGCTGGACAAGGCTTTCAGCATTGCAGTATCACACGAAGCAGCTGCACGGGGCGCTGCAGAGATACAACGGAGACCGCAAGAATATGGCACAAATGAAATGTCATACAGAACAGTGAAGTGCTATCGCTGCGGCAGAACAACACACGACCATAATGATTGCTGGTTCAAGGACAAAGTGTACAGACAGTGCGGAAAAGTAGGACACATAGCAAGAGTCTACAGGTCGGGAAAGAAAACCAGCAGCAAGAAATCTCCACAGGAGAAGCACAAGAAGGTACATAAGGTGACGGAGAGTAGTTCAGAGGAACAGAAAATTGATACAGACTCTGGAAGCAAGGAGCTGGGTTGTCTGAAACTACATAATGTGATCAAAATGGAGGATCACCAAACTATCTGGGTCACGCTCAAGATAGCAGGAGTCCAAGTGAAAATGGAATTGGACACAGGATCAGCCTTAACAGTCATAAACCGAAGGGACTACATATACCCTTGAGAGATACAAAGATTGTCTTGAAGACGTACACGGGGCAAAAAGTCTACCCCAAAGGAAAAATAAGGGTGAACGTTATATATAACGGCAAGGAGACACCAAAAATGGACCTATATGTATTGCCAGATGGAGGACCACCACTACTAGGACGTGAATGAATCCGGAAGATACAGCTAGATTGGCATTCCATACAAGCACTGACTGTAGATGCCAAAAAGGATGACGACATCACACCTGGACGACTGTCAAAAATGCTAACTGACGCACAAGAAGTGTTCCAGCAGGGACTCGGAACACTAAAAGGCATAACAGCAACGATTAAAATAGAGGAAAATGCAAGCCCAAAGTTTTTTAAGGCCAGACCGGTACCTTATGCGATCCGCCCAGCTGTCGAAGCAGAATTGGAAGGTTTGGAACATTCAGGAGTACTGTCCAAAGTGGACTGGAGCGAGTGGGCTACACCCATTGTTCCTGTAATGAAGAGGTCATTGAGTAATATGCCTGGGGAACCAAAGAAGGCTCGCATCTGCGGGGACTTTAAGGTGACAGTGAACCCAGTCCTTCACACTGTACAATATCCGCTTCCGCAGATTGAAGATATTTTCGCCTCGCTATCTGGAGGGAAACGCTTCACTAAGATTGATCTGGCCCAGGCGTACCTGCAAATGGAGGTAGAAGAAGCCTCGAAACAGTACCTCATGATCAACACTCACAAAGGTCTCTACCAATACAACCGGCTGGTGTTCGGGGTAGCATCAGCTCCGGCTATTTGGCAAAGGGCAATGGAACAAGTCCTGCAATGGATTTCAGGGACCCAGTGTTATTTGGACGACATCCTGGTCACGGGTGAAAATGACAGTGATCACCTCGCCAACCTGGAGCAGGTGCTCACTAGATTGAAGGAATATGGGCTCC
This sequence comes from Somniosus microcephalus, assembly GCF_052327205.1. NCBI lineage: Eukaryota > Metazoa > Chordata > Chondrichthyes > Squaliformes > Somniosidae > Somniosus > Somniosus microcephalus. The sequence continues at coordinate 33,335,894 of NC_141002.1, read as the reverse complement.
GAGCTAATCGCCACAAATGCGAGTTTTTCCAGAAGCAGATCTCATATTGTGGCCACGTTATTGATAAAGAGGGGTTACATAAGTCCCCTGAAAAGATTGAGGCCGTAGTCAAGGCTCCAGCACTGGAAAATGTGTCACAACTGAGATCGTTCCTCGGGCTGGTGAACTACTACCATACGTTCTTGCCGAATTTGTCTACCGTACTACACCCACTGAACACCCTACTGCAAATGGGAGTACCATGGAAGTGGAGTGACGAATGTAAACGAGCTTTCCAGAAGAGCAAAGCATTGATCACATCAAAAGAGGTGTTGGCTCATTTCAACCCAGCACTACCAATTCGGTTGGTGTGTGATGCATCACCCTATGGCATTGGAGCGGTGCTGTTGCACAAATTCCCGGACAGCTCGGAGAGGCCAGTAGCCTTTGCATCTCGGTCACTAACCTTAGCCGAGCGTAACTACGCCCAGATTGACAGGGAGGCCCTCAGCCTAGTGTGGGGAGTGAAAAAGTTCAATCAATATCTGCACGGGCAGAAGTTCACCTTGCTGACTGACCACCAACCACTTGTCTCCATCTTTAATCCAAAGAAGGGCTTTCCAGTGTTGACTGCGCAACGGCTACAAAGATGGTCCCTTTTACTAGGGGCGCACCAATATGAAATCGAGTATAAGGGCACGAAACAGCATGGAAACGCTGATAGGCTATCACGCCTGCCACTGCCTACTGCGGAGGAAGCACCAGCAGTGGATCCTGTCGAAATATTTCATTCGACTATAATTGAATGCTTGCCAGTAACTAACGCTGGTATAGAGAAGGAGACCCGAAATGACCCGACACTGTCTCGGGTATATGATTTGACGGTGAAGGGATGGCCAGCACATGGCGACTCACTCTGCATTCTCATCCAGAAGAGAACAGCTGTCAGTATGCCAGGGGACATTGATGTGTGGATCCCGAGTGGTACTTCCACCCAAGTTAAGGGAGAGAGTGCTCAATGAGCTTCACGAAGGTCATCTGGGAGGGGTGAAAATGAAAAGCCTTGCTACGGCTTATGTGTGGTGGCCGGGGATCGATCAGCAAATCGAGGACCTGACAAAGAGCTGCTCAGGATGCCAGAAGGTCCAAAATGCACCACATGCCCCTCTACACCCATGGGAGTGGCCCTCATCTCCATGGCAACGGGTGCATATTGATTTTGCTGGTCCATTCATGGACTCAATGTTTTTAATAGCCGTGGAAGCGCACTCGAAATGGCCTGAGGTGATCAAAATGTCCTCCACCACCACGGAGAAAACTGTTGCAGTCCTACGGACCATTTTTGCCAGGAACGGCTTGCCAGAGCAGATTTGCTCTGATAATGGACCACAGTTTGTGTCCGAAGCGTTTCGAAGATTTATGAAAAGGAATGGGGTAAGGCATTACACATCCGCCCCGTATCATCCAGCCACAAATGGATTGGCCGAGAGGTTCGTACAAACCTTTAAAAAAGCAGTAAAGGCCATGTGCGATGACGACATTCCACTGCAGCATAAGGTGGACAATTTCCTGTTAGCCTACAGAAATGCAACACATGCAGTCACCAACCAGGCCCTGGCCATGATGTTCTTTAACCGAAGGTTGAAATCTCATCTGGATTTGCTCAGACAAATGTACGAAGAGATGTTGAGAGTAACCAATTCCAGCACATCAATGAGAAGCCGACAAGGAGCTTCAATGTAGGGCAACCAGTCTTGGCCCGCGACTACTGAACAGGGAAATGGCAACCAGGAACGATATGCACACGGCAGGGGCCACTAATGTACACAGTGGATGTTGGGGAGAACATTGTGAGATGCCATGCTGTCCAGATCCTAGAGTCACAGGAACGAGTCAACCCCATGTCTCGGCCATACGTACCTGGTGAGGAACCTGACGTACAGGTCGCATCTACCTCAGAAACAATAGCATTGGAAGCTGATGAATCAACTGACGACAGGGTTAGAATCGCCTCCGCACCAAGAGCGAGACACTCGGGAAAGGCGTTATCCAGAAAGAATCAGGAAGCCTCCCCAAAGACTGAATTTATAAATAGACTATTTTCAGTTAATGTTGCATGTTAAAAGTGTTAATTGTAATTAGTTTGATATTTAATTGTTAAATGAGTGTTATGGTACTGTTAATCTAAAAGGGGAGGAATTGTAATGTATGTACCTTTAAGGGGGAGAACTACTTTTTACAGCTCCTGTATCCTGTAGTACCGGCAGTGACCACACCTGCCTGAGCACTGATCTGTACAGTCAGTTGCAGTTTGAACCCTCATTCAGTAAACACCTGTTGATCGTTCCCTGCAGTCTTTTGTCTGATTATTGAAGGACACAACATTAAGATACACGGAGCTAACACTTAGTACAAAAAAAATTAGAGGGAACATTGCCAGGGATGCGGGACTTCAGTTACTTGGAGAGACTAGAGAAGCTGGGGTCATTCTCCTTAGAGCAGAGATGGTTAAGGGGAGATTTAATAGAGATGTTCAAAGTCATGAAGTGTTTTGATAGAGTAAATAAGGAGAAACTGTTTCAGTGGCAAAAGGTTCAGTAACCAGAGGACACAGATTTCTGGTAATTGGCAAAAGATGGGTCTAGAGGAGGTGTAAACGGCAATAGCAGAATCATTACCAGCACTTGCTGTCTGAAAAAATGGGAAGGTGATTGTGATCCGAAATTGTTGAACTCGATTTTGAGTCCGGAAGGCTGTAAAGTGCCTAATCAAAAGATGAGGTGCTGTTCCTCGAGCTTCCGTAGAACAGTATAGCTGCAGCTGCTGGTAATGATTCTGCTATTGCCACGGACATCTTTTATTTCTTTACTTGTCCCATGACCACCCATTTGTCTTGCACCATCAGCTCTAGTGGCATTTAATCTCTCCTGCCTTCCAGCCTATCATAGACCTTCCTTTTTGTTCTTTCATTCCCTCCTCCCTTTCCTTGCCTCTGTACTTGCTTAAAACCTGTTACATCTCTAACTTTTTCCAGTTCTGATGAACAGTCATCGACCTCAAATCTTAATTTTGTTTCTCTCTCCACAGATGCTGCCTGACCTGCTGAGTATTTCCAGCATTTTCTGTTTTTATTTCAGATTTCCAGCATCCACAGTATTTTGCTTTTGTCTTAAGGTACTGGAGACTGAACTAAAATTAAGCAGCGCCTTCACACCAAAATAAGCCTTGCATGCCGCAGGTGTTACTCTCGAGATATCAACCATCTTATTCTGAAGTATGTTCTCTAATGAGTCAACCACTAAGGAAAATGAATTGGCTCACTTTTCCCCAGTCTACAAACTCATATAAGTCATCACATCCAGGAATCAAAACCATTCCTAATGTCTGATGGACGGGTGTTTTGAGTTCATGAACCTAATACGCATTGTCCTTCAGGGGACCACTAATTTAATTATCACCGGCAACAAAGTTCCTGAAACCAGGCTGACAACCTGCTTGCTCTCACAGACTTCTTAGACAGGAGTTTTACCCTGTTACTACCCTAATTTTTGGGTGTTATTGGGCAACCAGATGCAAGAAATAAGGCTGAGTTCTGCCCCGCCAGAAATGTGCCTGGTTAGCATCTCAGGTGTATTTTTTGGTGGGCGGTTAAAAGTGCCTGCCTTAAACAGGTGGGCACTTCATTTTAATATTAATTTGGGGTCATTAGATCTGAACACCAGTCTTCCCATTTCTGGGTGTGTAGCATGCCTGATGTAAAGAACGACCATTCTAAATTTATCTTCAGGGTTGCTAGGCAACAGTAAACAATCAAGACTTCACAATATAAAGACAAGTGTATTTTTGGCATTTCTTAATTAGTTTCTTTAATTATTGTGTTTTTTCCCTCTTGGCACTTTGTGTCTTTCTGAGCCTGTGTGATAATTGACATAACTTATTTATTTTTATCACTAGCATCATTACTGACACCAATGGGTTTTCCAATAATATCTCATTTAACTGGAAGAGGAAAAAGACCAATGGATGTATGTCAGACAGGTCAGGCAGCACGAAGAATGCCCTGTTCCCACCCACCAGTACATGGACATACACATCTGTGGACAGAGACGAAATAACCTGGCTTGGGCAGACATAATGCTGGTGGAGGCTCCCTCTTCCCAAAAGGAAGTTGCACTAGTGGACCCCGAATGGATCATTAAGGTATGAGAAAGTCTGCCTGACCATAATGTGAGACGCTTCCTCAGATGCACCCCATAACTAAATGTCATGCTTTCAGTTGTACTCCATGAAAGAAGGCATGCCAGAGTGATCGATATCCAGTGTTGCCTAATTGGCCATACCCGCCAAGATGCCACCAACCATTCCTACAGGCGTTGGCACACGTTCCTGTCTTGTCAGGGTTTGTGTCAGCAGACACGCAGATGCAGTGTTGTGACATCTACTGCAAGGACATGCAGCGACAGCAGTAGCCTGGACTGCCTCTCCTTGCAGGGAGGCTGCAATGTTGATCAAATGTACATAGGACAAACCTTATCATGACCACCTTATGCAACACTACCTCCACTTCAGCAGCCATCCATCAAGTACTGGGCTGCTCCATAATTTGTCTGTGTTGTGTCGGTACCTTTCTACCTAGACACAATTTAGGACTCAGAACTCAGAGATTCAAACATGAAGTGCTTTATTGGAAGGAAAGGAAGTTCTGGAAAGTTCCAAACAAAGAGAGCTAAACTTAACCGAGAACACCCAACCATTTATCTCCTGTGACATAAATCACAGAACACACAATACATAACATTTCCTCCCCTCTTAAATGGAAGGTCCACATTATTCCTCAACAGGTAAGTTACTTTCAATGCACTCAACGAACCTAGAATAGAGGTAGACTGCCTCAAACCCTGACTTTACCCTGGGGTTTATTCTGCCCCAGTCTTGTGAGTAAGTCGCTAAACCTACAGATCCAAGCGTCTTGGAGGCCGCCGCTCCCTGACAGGATACCGGCGGTCATCGCTGGCTTCCACAGCAGTAGGCATTGACACAGGCCTGGATGGAGAAGGTGCCTGTGTCAGTTGAAAGTCAGGAGTTTGCACAGGTGGAACAGTCTCTTTGACTTCCTGTGTTGGAGAAGAGCACTGTGGCAAGGGATGCTGGTTTGCGGTATCATCCGGAAACAGTTCAGGCCAACCAGCCGTTGGAGCCTCTGTGGCTGTCTCTGCTCCTAGCAACAGTTGATCTGTGTGTCTTCTCCAGACGACGTCCTCAGCAGTCTCAACCGTGTAAGACACAGGGCCCGTCTGCGCGATCACTGTAGCAGGAACCCATTTCGGTCCAGTGTTGTAGTTTCGAGCTAGGACGTGCTCTCCCGGATGAAACTGTCTCTCCTTGGCTCTTTTCTCTCTCTTTTCAACTTGAGCTTGTTGTTAATGATGGACAACCTGCTCTGCCCTTGGAGGTTTGAGTAAGTCAAAACTTGTCCGCAACTGCCTCTTCATCATGAGCGAAGCAGGGGAAGTTTTGGTTGTGGCATGCGGCTCGTTCCTGTAGGACAACAGGAAGCTGTTCAGACGTTGGTGGATGGAGCCCTGACCTTGCGATGCCTTCAAGGCGTGCTTCAAAGTTTGCACGAACCTTTCTGCCTGGCCGTTAGTAGAGGGATGATAGGGCGCAGACCTGATGTGTTGGACACCATTCACATGCAGGAAGGTTGCAAACTCCTGTGATACAAATTGTGGACTGTTGTCACTTATGAGTTGTTCCGGTGAGCCATAACGGCTGAACATCTCACGAAGTTTCTCAATTGTTTTCTCTGCCGTGGTAGACCTCATCACAGCGACCTCCGGCCAGCTGCTACGAGCATCTACAACCACCATAAACATCTTCTCTTTGAAAGGACCGGCGAAGTCCACATGTACTCGCTGCCACACTTCTGCAGGCCAATCCCAGGGGTGTAGGGTTGCCAGCTGTGGAACATTCCGGACCCTTTGACATGGGGAACATGTTTTGGCTTTCTCCTCAATATTCCCATCGAGACCTGGCCACCAGAAGTAGCTTCTTGCCATTTCCTTCATTCGAACCATCCCGCTGTGGCCTGTATGAAGTTGTTGCAGTATAGGTTCCCTCAGAGGTGGCGGAATGATGACACGGCGTCCCCAAAGAAGACAACCTGCCTGGACGGAGAGCTCATTTCTTTTTGAAACGTAAGGTTTCAAACTAGGAGAATCTCCTATAGCTCTCCTTCGAATGACATCGTCCATTACCTCAGACAGGACTGGATCATTGCGGGTGTACCTTCGCACCTGAACTGCAGTGACAGGTGCTCCCTCCACTTGTCTAAAGTAGAAGATGTCTATCTGACGAGGCTCTGGGGGAGTAACAGGCAAGGGTAGCCTTGAGAGACCGTCTGCGTTGCCGTGCAAGTCTGATTTGCGATATTTGATGTCGTATGTGTGTCCTGACAACAGTAAAACCCACCTTTGCATCCTGCTTGCAGCGAGAGATGGAATTCCGGTGTGGGGCCCGAAGATTGAAGTCAATGGACGGTGGTCCGTCAGGAGTGTGAACCTTCTCCCAAACAGGTACTGATGAAATTTTCGAATTCCAAAAACGATTCCCAAGGCCTCGCGCTCGATCTGCGCATAGTTACTCTCGGCCTTGTTCAAGGTGCGTGATGTGAAGGCGATAGGTTTCTCTTCACCCGAAGGCATGATGTGGGATATGACTGCTCCCACACCATATGGTGATGCATCACATGCTAGCTGCATGGGTAGCTTTGGGTCGAAGTATGTCAGGACCTCCGATTTCAGCAATGCTTTCTTTGCTTGGGCGAAAGCGTCGTTGCACTGTTCAGTCCATTTCCATGTTTTGCCTTGACATAGCAACTGATGTAATGGCTTCAGCAATGTTGCTAAGTCTGGAATAAACTTCCCATAGTAGTTAAGTAGCCCCAGAAATGAACGTAACTGGCTCACATTCTGGGGTGCTGGGGCCTCCACGATCGCCTTGACCTTTGACTGTGCCTTATGCAGGCCAGTAGCGTCAATCACATGCCCCAGGTACTCAACTGAAGACTGAAAGAATTCACATTTGTCTTTATGAACTCTGAGTCCGTACTCTTTCAGTCGTTGTAGTGTCGCATCCAAGTTCAGAAGATGATCCTCCTCATTTGTCCCAGTGACAAGGATGTCGTCCAGGTAGCACTGGACTCCTGGCAGTCCACTCAAAATCTGATCCATTGCCCTTTGGAATAGAGCAGGGGCCGACGTAATTTCAAACGGAAGGCGGTAGTACCTGTATAGCCCCTTGTATGTCACAATTGTCAGCAGCTCCTTTGATTTGTCATCGACATGCATTTGTAGATAAGCCTGGCATAAGTCTATTTTGCTGAACTTTTGCCCTCCGCCCAGGCCCGTAAAAAGATCATCAATGAGGGGAAAAGGGTACTGTTCCGCAGACAGCACCGGGTTAATAGTCACTTTAAAATCCCCGCAGATTCGAACAGATCCATCCTTTTTCAGGACAGGAACAATGGGTGTGGCCCATTTGCTCACGCTCACAGGCTCCAGGACTCCATTCTCGATTAAGGCCTCCAAGTTAGCCTCAACTTTTGGCCTAATTGCATAGGGTACAGGTCGGGCTTTGTGAAACTTCGGCTTGTTGTCAGGTTTAATGTCCAGTCTCACGCTGATCTTTTTCATGCTCCCAAGTTCCCCATTGAAGAGTTCTGCATGTTTGTTTAACACTGCAGTCAGACCTGACTCCCCTTTTGACATAATGCGGACTGCAGGCCAGTCCAGCGTGATTTTCTCTAGCCACGCACGTCCCAGTAGCGATGGGTAATTTCCCTTTACCACATATAGTGGCAGTTTTGCAGTCTGTCCGTTCAATTTAACTGTCACCTCAATGACGCCTCTCATGGCCACAGGTTGACCGGTATACGTCTTTAGCACAATGTTTGTTGGCTGAAGGGCAAGATGCTTTAGCATTTTGTTGTAGACAGTGTCTGAAACAAGGGACACAGCCGCGCCTGTGTCCACCTCCATCCGCACTGATTGTCCCTCCACCAGTGGTGACACCCAGTAGCCATTTGAATCACCTGCAACCGTCAGTATGTGCACCTCTTCCTCCTCAGAGGTGTTGCTCCCCTCTGTTTTGCTTGTTCCATCATACTGCACTGAATGAACACTCTGTTTCCTCTCTTGTCCAAATACAGACATTTTGCTTCCATGCTTCCCAGCTCTGTCTGTTCTTTTTTTACCTCTACAGGCGCGTTCAATGTGACCCTTTTTGCCACAATTTCGGCATTCCAGCTCCATACACCAGCAGTCATTAGCGTGATGGCCCATTTTCCCACAACGGTAACATGTGCCGTTCCGCGCACCTTTAGGCTCAGACGACACCTTGTGAACTCTCCCTGTTGAACTCAACTGGTGAGCCTCCTTTTCTGCCATCTCCATGGAGACACTAACTTCAATGGCCTTTTCAAGAGTAAGGTTGTCCTCAGTAAGAAGGCGCTTCTGTGTGGCTGCATTTTGCAGACCACACACAAGTCTGTCTCTAATGGTGTCATTCAGCACCTCCTTGAACTGGCAGTGTTCCGACAACCTTTTTAAAGCAGCAATAAACATCGTCACTGATTCCCCCTCCTCTTGATTCCGTTTATGAAATCTAAATCTCTCAACAATAACCAGAGGTTTTGGTGAAAAATGTGCTCCAAGAATTTCCACTAGTTGCTTATATGTTTTAGTTCCTGGCTTATCTGGTTGCACGAGGCTGCGAAGTAAATTGAATGTCTTCGGCCCGATTACACTCAAAAAGGTAGGCACGACCTTTTCATTTGCCACTGCATTCGCCAATACAAAATAGTCAAAACGTTCTGTATAAGCGCTCCATTGCTCCACATTTTCATCAAAATCACCGGTGTTTCCTAATATAGTAGCCATCTCACGTTTCAAATTAAATTTTCTGTTTACTCACTGCACCCGTAACGTACGCAGATTCATCCGCTCCTCGTCGCCACTTGTTGTATCGGTACCTTTCTACCTAGACACAATTTAGGACTCAGAACTCAGAGATTCAAACATGAAGTGCTTTATTGGAAGGAAAGGAAGTTCTGGAAAGTTCCGAACAAAGAGAGCTAAACTTAACCGAGAACACCCAACCATTTATCTCCTGTGACAGCGCCACCACAGGTGGGAGGAAAACACACAATATGTAACAGTCTGCAGACCCATTCCTGCACCAAGGGTTCTCTTTCCTTTCATTTTTCCCACAAATCTCTTCGTAGTACCCTACCCATTAGGTCTTCTGGCAAAGGCTGTTGATGGGTTGGGATGCCATCTGGACTCTCCAAAGGCTTTCTGAAGTTTTGTTCCCCTAGTGTAACAACCATCTTTAATTGACCCCATCCCTTTAAATTTGACAGAATCAATGTTCCTCTTTCATCTCTAGTCTTCTCTCCACACTTACACCTGATATTATGCTGATTAGGAGACTGACGTAAACCGCTCACTACTATTTTAGTCTATCTAAAACCCACCAATAGCCATTCTGGAGGCAATTCTGGTGGAAGAGGAAATCCTAAGCACTGATTTTCCTCTGAGCCCGCTACCCTCCGCTGGGTGCCTGACAGACGCACTGTAGCTGAGGTACACTGCGCATGTCAGAGGAGGTGAGCACTCAGATTCCCTTGCCCATGTCATTTTCACAGCACAGAACTGCCCCCGGTTCAGCCTAGTGCCTAAAGGCAGGGTAGGAAACAAGAGTCCAGCTACAGGCCGAAGATTATCCAGGGGCTGTAAGAAGAAAAAAAGTTATATTTATATAGCGCCTTTCATGACTTCAGGACGTCCCAAAGCACTTTACAGCCAATGAAGTACTTTTGAATTGTAGTCACTGTTGTAATGTAGGTAACACGGCAGCCAATTTGTGCACAGCAAGCTCCCACAAACAGCAATGTGATAATGGCCAGATAATCTGTTTTTATTGATGCTGATTGAGGGATAAATATTGGCCAGGACACTGGGGATATCGCTCCTGCTCTTCTTCAAAATAGTGTCATGGGTACTTTACATCCACCTGAGAAAGCAGACGGGGCATCGGTTTAACGTCTCATCCGAAAGACGACACCTCCGACAGCGCAGCACTCCATCAGTACTACACCGGAGTGTCAGTGTAGATTATTGTGCTCAGTTCTCTGGAGTAGGACTGAAACTCATAGACTTCTGACTCAGAGGCGAGAGTGCTACCAACTGAGCCACAACTGACAAAAGTGAGTAACTCCTTAATATTTTATCGCACCAGTCTCCTCTTCAATCTTTGGGCTACCCCCAGAATCCCTATAGACCCTCTAGTCCAAATGTATCCCAGCATAACCCTACTGCCAGGTTTCTTCAGGTGCTCCACTACTGTGACACCCAATTGTCAGCCGAGGTGAAAAGCAAGGTCGGAGGTCGTGAGCATCCCTACCCGCCTCATTAGCATTGCAACACTGGGCCTGAGTTCACTCCAGGCACAGGCCACTTGATGTAGAATCACAGAATCTTACAGAACAGGAGGCCGCCATTTGGTCCATTGTGCCTGTGCTGGCTCTTTGAAAGAGCTGTCCAGTTAGTCCCACCCCTCTATTCTTTCCCCAGGTACCTTTGGGAAGCCTAATAATTCCAGGGACAGTGCAGTGGGAGTGGAGAACTAGTGTAAAGGGTCTCTGCCCCTTTAATGTCTTTGCTGTGTCTGGGAACTAACTGCTCCCAAGGCGCAACAAACAGGGAAATCCACTTCTAGCTTCTTATTCGTCACTGACAGAACAGTTTTGTGTATTGCCATTTCCTGTCACAAAGACAAAGGACCATTGGCGGCTGTGCCTTCAGTGGCCTAGGCCCTAATCTCTGGAATTTCCTCCCTAAACCTATCCGCCTCTCTACCTCTCTCTTCTCCTTTAAGACGCTCCTTAAAACCTACCTCTATGAGCAAGTTTTGATCACCTGTCCTAATATCTCATGTGGCTCGGTGTCAAATTTTTCAGGCTGCGCTTGTCTGAAGCCAATTTTTCATTTACATATGCCATGTCTAGCTAAAGTCTAGAGGAAAGGATGAAAACTCTCCCTTCAGCATGCTCCTTGCCTCCCTTAGTTTTTCTTCCCTCACAACCTACAAGCTTTTAACCCCAAGCTTGACATCACCAATTTACTACTTATTCAACTACTTCATTTTCTCTCCTACTTCTTTTGATTTTGGTGGCATCCTGCCATTGTCTTTCTCCTGGGCTTCTCAATAAAAAAGCGCTTTGTAGTGGTTCGTGTAGATCGCCACTAAATAAGAGAGTTTGACTTCGATGAACTATAAATAAGTTGTTTATTTACAGGAACAGGCTAATTACAGCAGGTAAGATAGCAGGTAAGATGGCTGACTGTAGGAGCACCGTGGTGTAGGTCTTGTCCCAGCGGGGACTCCACGAGGACTGAGTTCGCAGTCCTGTGGGGAGCGTGATGATGTCATCACGCTCGCGTGCGCTTAGGCGGTCACGTGACCTGCGCCGTTGCGTCGGTGTCTGTTCCCGGTATGGAGGCTGGCCGTTGAGACCGAGGTTGCGAGGCCGGGCTGTGCTGGTGCTTGCCGCGGGAGTGGAGGATCGCTTCGCTCCCGCCGGCTGGCCGATGTAGCCGAAGACGCTAGGCCGGGCTGTGCCAGCAGCCGTCCTGGAAGGCCGAGTCGGGCCGGCGGCCGCCACACGCACGTCACGTCGTACGTGATGTGACGTCAACATGTTAGGGTGCCTCTTAAAGGAGCAACGGCCCCAACAGGTAAGTTAAAGGGGCAACGGCCCCAAAAGGTAAGTTAAACATACAGTAAGGTAAGTTAAAGGGAATTATGTGTCTCAATGTAAAGGACAACCAGTGGTACCGCCACAGCTTCATTTATTTACAAAGACATTGAATGCTACCAGGGTTGTGCTTAAAAGATCTATGCAACAGGGGAGCATGGCCATGATATTTTTTTTTCCACTGATCCTTTGATCAGATCTACAATTAATTTTGAACCTTTGCTTCAAAACAAAAATTCCAAATACGAATAGGTTTCCTGTCACAGTTATAATCAGTTTAATGAACAGGTTTAGCAGCAGGCAATGACTCAACATTTCCAAATAAAAGTGACAACTTGACTCCAGATGCACAAAAAAAAATCAAATTAGGACAAATTAAGGTCCTAAATTCATTGCGCATGACTGAAAAGAACACGGCCAGGTTAAAAAACAAATACTGAAGGAGGGAACTTGAACGACTCCCCTTGATCCAGACTCTGCATCCACTGTTAAACTCCTCAAATAGGAATATAAAAATAGCCTCAGGTTCCTTAGATGCATTAGTACGATAGCAAAATACTGCAGATGTTGGAAATCCGAAATAACAACAGAAAATGCTGAGTTTTTCCAGCATTTTCTGTTGTTATTTCCTTAGATGCATTGTTCATTTCAAAGAAAGTTGAACTGTGCCATCTGCTGACAGGTGAAGAGCAGCTATCATCTTGGAAACCATTTCACAAACTTCCCATCTTCCCAGTAGTGCCAATTATTGGTACAACAAACCCATCCAGTATTCCTTCTAACACAGCTCAACACTCCATTCTAGCTGAAGTCACTGGAATCAACACTCTTATCTTACAGAAGTATTTGTCCTTGAAGATACCCAATTCAATATTTAACCATTAATTTATCTATTAATTCAAATAGAATGGGACAAACCACAAACTCTTTGCCATGATAGTAAGGAGGGACAAGCACACAGGCTTGGGGTAGGAACACAGGAACATAGGAACAGGAGTAGGCCATTCAAACCCTCGAGCCTGTTCCACCATTCAATTAAATCATTGCTGAACTAATGCTTTGGTTACTGAAGAAATTGGAAGAAGGCTACAACTGCGAGCCCAGTCCTTGGCTCGGTAACTGCAGTCCAGAATTGCTGAAGGTGGGGGCATAACCAGAATATTTGCAGCATGGTAACATCCGGGCCTCAGCCCCTTTTGTCATGAAAGTGAGTATTGTGCACACAGTGCAGGTGTGTCTGTTGGGCTGAGTTGTATAGTGGATGAAGCGTTTCAGGGAGTTGGTTCACATTGGACTCTGCAAAAAATTGCTAAATATTGGTCATTGAGGTGATGTTTGGGGCCAGCAGGTGGAAGGACATAATTTGTTCCTCAGGAAAGGATTCACCTACTCTAGTGATCTGTCTCTCATGTCGAGCTCTGGATCCACTTCAGGTGTGTGCTCCTGTGAGTTTCCCATTGGGCTAGATAAGGGAAATGCTGATAGAGCTGAAAAGGCCTTCAAGGATGTGCCAACCTTCGTCGAGACTGAGTGGGTTAGCACAAGATTTGGGTGTTTCTGGACTCTTGTTGATATTTTCTGAGGGCCCAGGAAGGATGGGCTGTGCAGGCGGGGTAGTAAACAGGTCCCAGTCTCCATTCTCAGCCGTGGGTTTGCTAATCAGTCGCTCATTCGGATGTCAGTGACTAATGCGATGGCTGTCTACTCGAAGCAGTTCTGTAATGGCTTTGATGGCTGGCGCTGTGGAATACACGGCAGGCTGCACTTCACACCACCACCAGTAACAGGCGTACAATTATGCATATTAAAAAGAAAAATCACAAATTGAGCCTTCTTTTTCTGGCTACTGGTTGGTTGGTGCCTCCATAAGAACAATGACTGCACTTCTACAACAATTCATTAGTTGTGAAGCAGATTGTAACTCCTGAGAACAAGAAAGGTGCTCTATAAATGCAAGTTCTTTCTTCTTTCTATGTGCTTTTGTAACGTTGAGTTAAAGCCTCTGTGTTGTACCGCTCAATCATGCTGTGCTCACTAGGTGTGGCTCGAGTCGGTTTGTAAGCTTGGTAAACAAGAATACAAAACTGCAGCTGCAACAAATATCACATCATGTTAATCCTTCAGGATATTATGACAAACCCCACCCCCCCCACCCAACAATAGTACATACAGGAGGCCGAGAATAAATCAGTCACAAAAGAAGCTGAATTGGGTTGTGCAATATTCCCGAGGCTGCGGTAAAGGAACATTAAAATGAGGTTGCTCATCAAAACCCTTTTAAAAAAGAGTGATTTTCAGAAGTTTTTTTTTCCCTATTACATATAGTCTTGGAGGAGACAGTGAATGTGAAGGAGTTGCATTGACAGTAGAAGACATGATTATTAAAAGCAAGTTGCTGTAGCAATCCTGTCATTGTAGCTGTATTACTTAATGAAAGTCCCATGTTATGCACATACCAATCCCTCTGAAGCAGCACCCCTGGTGAAGTTATCTGCATCCATCGAGTAAGCAAAAATATTCATGCATCGAATATAGGGCGTTAACGTTAGCAAAATATGTTAAATTGTTGGTATCGTTAAGCAATGCCACTCAGTATAATGGTCACGGTGATAAGAATATAAAGGGAGAGTTTACGCCTTGGACACTCCCACTGCAGAACTGCACCCACCCACAGCACATATCGGGACACCAAGCACCCCCAGCATGTGATTTACAGACATGACATCACATGCTGGGCGGGTGTGAAATTCTCAATATACACCCCTGGCAGGTGCAGTCCAACACTGGAAGAATCAGAGGCAGGAAATCTCCCCTAAATAGTTCAAATATTTATCCTGCACAATGAAATAAAATGAGATTTAATTACCAGAGGGGTAAAAAAAAAAAAAAAATCACCATTATAGTCAGCACTGAAACTTTTGATAGTATCAGCTTGCCTCAACTGATAACATGCTCATTGCCGAATCAGAAGGTTGTAGGTTCAAGCTCCACTCCAGGACTTCAACATATAATTTAAAATGACTCTGCATGGCAGCATCAGAAGGGCTGTCTTTATGATATTAAATTGAAAACCTGTCTGCCTGTTCCAATGGTTCAGTTTGACATTGAAGGTCCCATTGCTGCTGTACAAAGAGGAGCAGGCAGCTATCCTGGTTACTTTCCTCAACCAACACCACCAAAAACACATTAACTGGACATTGATCTAATTTCTGCAGCTGTGGCTCAGTGGGTTGTACTCTCCCCTGAGAGTCAGAAACCTGAGCATATAATGCAGGCTGTCACTCCAGTGCAGTGCTGAGGGAGTGCTGCACTGTCGGAGGTGCCGTCTTTCCGATGAGACGTTAAACCGAGGCCTCGTTTGCCCTCTCAGGTGGACATAAAAGATCCCATGGCAGTATTCCGAAGAATAGGGGACTTCTCCCTGGTGTTCTGACCAATATTTATCCCTCAATCAACATCACTGAAACAGATTATCTGGTCATGATCACTTTGGTATTTGTGGGACCTTGCTGTGCGCAAATTAGCTGCCGTGATTCCTGCATTACAACAGTGACTACACTTAAAAAAAAAAGCACTTCATTGGCTGTAAGGCACTTTGGGAGGTCATGAGGTCATGATAGGCGCTATATAAATGCAAGTTCTTTCTTTTATTTATGGATGTTGCTGTGTGCAAAAATGGCTACAGTGTTGGCCTACACAACAGTTGTTACAGCATATCAGAATAATTCGCTGTGAAGCCCCTAAAGATGTCTCTGAGCAACATGATAAGGTGTTGATATGACCTGTCAGGGATGAAGGAGGAAATCGAGTTGTGAAGGATGGAAGTATGGCAGAGATATCAAAAAAATTGCATCGGTTTTTACACATGATGGCATTAGTGAGAATGTAGGTGTACAAAAGGAGGCAGGGGAACAATTCTTAGAGCTACCTACAGAAGTGGGATATAAATGGGTGTTACAAATTGTGGGTCTGCTCTAGATAGTCTCTTGGATTAAGTATCACTGATCTCTCCCGTAGGCGACCCCCACGTCCTTAACGACTAGAATTTTACTTTCACTACCCAATATCTAGACGTACGATAGTGTGATCTGGGCGTAACAATCAGATCCTTATGCTATATGATGGGATACCATAATCTTAGGCACTTGTCCTCATGTGTACTTCTCCAATCTTCCAAAAGGCAGACTGATTAACACTTTGAGACAAGGGCAGATACGGTTGATTAAGTGGCTTTATTTTGCAGTCTGTAGGTGAATGCAGAGAATAACAGTTCTAGCAAATCTCACCATATTTCACTTTAACTTCAGTTCCACTTGGTAATAAAGGAAATAATAAATCACGCCACATTGCCCAAGTAAGTGGGCTAAGTAACACTTTATTTTGGTCCACACTATCACTGCCCCATATCACTTGTTTTCTGGATTTGAAACTTTTGTGCACTCACTTTAACTCAAATGTAAAGCTTTGACAGAAAACATTCCCAAATCCTTCCATGGGAAAATGGCTGAAAACCCAAAACACGACAATAGGATAATCAAGGGCAGCCCACAAAGGCAAGGTGTGTTAGGCAAATTTAATTGAATGTTTTTGAAGAAGTGGCTGATTGGATAGATAAAGGGAATATAGTAGAAGTAGTGTATATGGACATTCAGAAGGTATTCAATAAGGTGTCTCACAGGAGCTTGTTTCAAAAATTCAGGCTTGTGGCACAAGAGGAAATGTAACTGCATTAGCAGGAAATTGGGTGATGGACGTTTCTTTAAGTTCCTCCTAAGCTACAACCAAGCCATTCCTCCTCTCTGCAACCTCAAGGAATTGAAATCAAGACTCATTCCACTGTCTCCTATTCCGACTCATTCCTTCCCAGCATTTCAAATTGTGGGCCTTCTCACCTCCCTCAGTCTTTCCTTTCTCGAATAATCTAAAGTATTTTTTTTAACCATGAGGGATTATGGAGTGTCCTCCTCAAATTCGGCTGCCCTCAAAAATTTGTCACTATCCTCCGCCTGCTTCACGACGACATGCAAGCCATGATCCTGACCAACGATTCCACAACAGACCCAATTCACATACGAACCGGGGTCAAGCAAGGCTGTGTCAATGCACCAACGCTCTTCTCGATCTCCCTTGCTGCAACGCCCCATCTCACCCTCAGTAAGCTCCCCACTGGAGTGGAGCTAATTTACAGAACAAATGGGAAACTTTTCAACCTCCGTCGCCTTCAGTCCAGATCCAAGGTCGTCCCATCCTCTGTCGTCGAATTACAGCATTCAGATGATGCTAGTATCTGCGCTCACTCGGAGGTCGAACTCCAAACCATCGTCAACACCTTCACCGAAGCGTACGAGAGCATGGGCCTTACACTAAACATCCGTAAGACAAAGGTCCTCTACCAACCTGCCCCGCCACACAGTGCTGCCCCCCGATTATCAAAATCCACGACAAGGCCTTGGACAACGTGGACCACTTTCCATACCTCGGGAACCTACTGTCAACAAGGGCAGACATCGACGACGAAGTCCAACACCACCTTCAGTGTGCCAGTGCAGCCTTCAGTCGCCTGAGGAAGAGAGTGTTTGAAGACCAGGACCTCAAACCCGGCACTAAGCTCATGGTCTACAGGGCAGCAGTGATACCCGCCCTGCTGTATGCCTCAGAGACATGGACCATGTACAGCAGGCACCTCAAAGCACTGGAGAGGTACCACCAACGCTGCCTCCGCAAGATCCTGCAAATCCATTGGCAGGATAGGCGCACCAACGTCAGTGTTCTTGCTCAGGCCAACATCCCCAGCATCGAAGCTTTGACCACGCTCGATCAGCTCCGATGGACGGGTCACATTGTCCACATGCCCGATACGAGACTCCCAAAACAAGCGCTTTACTCAGAGCTCCGACACGGCAAGAGAGCCCCAGGTGGGCAGAGGAAACGCTTCAAGGACACCCTCAAAGCCTCCTTGAAAAAGTGCAACATCCCCACCGACACCTGGGAATCCCTGGCCCAAGACTGCACAAAGTGGAGGAGAAGCATCCAGGATTGAAGCATTGAGTCTCTTCGCCGGGAGCAAGCGGAAGCCAAGCGCAGGCAGCGCAAGGAGTGCACGTCAAGCCAAGCACCCCACCCACCCGCCCCTTCAACCACTATCTACCCCACCTGTGACAGAGACTGTAGGTCCCGCATTGGACTCATCAGTCACCTGCAAACTCATTTTTAATGTGGAAGCAAGTCATCCTCGGTTCCGAGGGACTGCCTAAGCTGAAGCTGAAGCCTTCCCAGCATTTCAAACTGTGGGCCTTCTCACCTCCCTCAGTCTTTCCTTTCTTGAATAATCTAAAGTATTTTTTTTAAAACTGCAGCATCGCATACTCACTTTCTGATTTGCCTCATCATCATTCCTATTCTTTACAACCTTGATGGTGCCCTGCACAATGCAGCTTGGCACGTCACCTAGTCTTCTCAATTAAAAATGTTGCACGAAATGTAGCCTTGCAAAACACATTCAGCAAAATGACTAAATACCTAAAATGGAGGATGTTTATTTTGCTAGCCGACTACTAATGAAAATAGCAATTAAATAAATACTTATTAGTGTCCCACTAGATTATTCTTTCTTTCCCAATTGCAGGATTTGTTTTGTGTATTGAGATAGAGAGAGGGCCATATTTACACTGCATCATTCTGAAAAGCTATAGTTATATAAAGAATAGGCATAAAAGATAAATTTACATTTAATATTGAACCTCAAAATTATTTGGCTGACATCTCTGCTGTGGTTTCTGTTTCTATTCAACATAGAGAATAACACAGCAACACCTTTTGTTCAACTGGTGTGCATTTCATACTAATCCACTGCGCTTTCAAAACCTTGGGAGCTCTCTTCTCCTGGTGGTATAATAAGACTCTAAAAGAGATTGCTGCACAGTTTAAAAGCTGTGATGCATTATGAATATGTTTGATAAAAGGAAAGACTCCTCCTTACACTGGTCTCAGGTTTACTTCCCTTACAGTAAGCTCACAAATATCATGCACACAATCGCTGGCAGGTGTGTTTTTTTCTTGTGACATTGCTGTCCTCCCGATGGCTTGGCTAGTTTATCGAGTGAGCAGCTATGCCATGCAGACCAGAAAAGTCCCAGGTGCAATCTGTACTGAGGTACCTGATCTCAGCCAAGGCTGCAGCAGGGCTGCTACAATTGGCCTGAGGGCGCCTGGTTGAGGAGGATGGAATCAATCAATCAGTGCTCCCGTTATCCTTGCGCGAAGAGTGCGTGTGTGGACATCAGGTGAGAATAGGATCAGGCTCAATTATGACGGCACGCATGGCTGAATCAGCTGCTTGCCCTATCAGCCTAGGCTCACGTATGAAGAACGATCATGGGGGTGGGGGGCAGCACAAGTTACTGGAGGACATCATCAGAACAATACCGCAGCAAGGAGTCAATGTCCTCAAGAGAAGAAAGCTGAAGAGAAATTTGTGGAAAGTGCAGGGAGAACAAAGATATATGTGATGGTGCACAGTGCAATAGCTAGAGTCTGGCACAACATGGCTAATGTAGATCTCCTAACATATAGGCCCACTATAGCAAAGCAAGCAACATTTGAGAGTGCAATGCACTGAGATTGATGCAACATTTGCTAATAAAAAAAATCAGGGCACACAGTTCCCAAATGGTACACAAACATCCATGACCTAGCAAAAACCATGCCTGACTCGATTGGCATTCTACCACCAAATGGGAACTAAATCTGAGTTTGTGTAACAAGGTTGTCGTTGGTGCTGATGTTTAGAATTCACTACAGACAAAACAAGTGTGCAAAATCAAAACTGAATCACTTACTGTGGCCTTGAGGCTTCTGCCTGGTCAGTCTGAAGCTTTTCTCCACCTTCCACTTCCATTGTGCAATACACAATACGATTGGGAGCCACTGATTTCAATCCTTGAACTTCCATTATAACAATCTAAAAATACAATAAAGAGGCTTCAGGAACAGCTAGATAAGACCTTTGAAAATGTATAAGTTCTTGCTACTTTAAGACAGGCATTGGCTGAAGCACAGAAATCTTTCACATTATTATATGAAGGAGTTGATGCCCACATCATGAATGATGTCCAGGACTTGACTTTTAGGGGTGCTGAGACTGGAGGTCAGAAGCACAGAAAGCATTGGCCTCTTTCTGCTGATCCTCCAATGGGGAACAGTGGCACACAGGTGCAGTAATAATGGCACAGCAGTGTCTGGGCACAGGCCTCGAGTTGAGTGGGGCTATCTTTGAGCCCAATCAGAAATATAAAAGTGCCCGAAAAGAATTCCTACTGAACCTTGCAATCTACGTCACATATCCTAAATCAGTTTTCTTCCTTGGCATTGACATTTGCATGGTCCCAGCAGCTTAGGAACCATCAAATTTCAAGAGGCATGTGTCGCTATCTGTACTTATCATGACATCCCTCAATGCCATTCATAATGAGATATTCATGCCGCTCTGAAACATGTTGATAGACAGAATTAACTGCATTAGTTGGGCATCTATTTCAAATATCAACTGCTCTGGAGGGTGGAGAGATTGGGTAAAGCTAATTACTCAGCTGCTCAATAAATTCATTCTCAGAGGCATAGGTTGATTTTTAATTTGTAAAAGTGATCTCAGATGGAAATACAACAACAACAACAAAAACGTGTATTTATATAGCACCTTTAACGTAGTAAAACATCCCAAGTCGCTTCACAGGTGTGTTATAACACAAAATTTGACACCAAGCCACATAAGGAGCTATTAGGGCAGAAGAGAGGTAGGTTTTAAGAAGCATCTTAAAGGAGGAAAGAGAGGTGGAGAGGTTTAAGGAGGGTATTCCAGAGCTTAGGGCTGAGGCAGCTGAAGGCACAGCCACCAATGGTAGAGCGATTAAAATTGGTGTTGCTCAAGAGGGCAGAGTTAGAGGAGTGCAGATATCTTGGAGGGTTGTGGGGCTGGAGGACATTACCGAGGTAGGGAGGGGCGAAGCCATGGAGAGATTTGAAAACAAGGATGAGAATTTTGAAATCGAGGCGTTGCTTAACCGGGAGCCAATGTTGGTCAGCGAGCACAGGCGGGATGGGTGAATGGGACTTGCTAGAAGTTAAGACATGGGCAGCGGAGTTTTGGATGACCTCAAGTTTACGTACACCCTGTCAAAGAAAAATAAACAAAAGAAATGTTGCTGCGACCAAATATCAAATATTAGTCCCTTAGTTAAATGATATATTAAAGTATGAGTTCAAACATTAAATCACTCATGTACAAAATGGGACTGATGGCAGGTACCCAACACACTGGGTGCTCGCCTCCTAGAAATCAGGCACGGAGATTTGCAATGTGCACAGGATATCCAGCACAGGCCACTGTAGGTGAGTGACACAAATCTGTGCATAAGCCTCATTAGGTCCCCCAAAATAATATTCAAATTGTGCGGCTGCCCTAAAATGTGCCCGAGCAACATGCCAGCAAAAAGATCAAAAACCCTGGCAGCCCTACCCAGTGTGCCCACCCCCCCCCCACCCCCACACACACACAACCCCTGCCAAGAAATCCTCATGAATGGGCATCCAGCAGCCCTTCACCAGCAGCTGGCACCTAAACGTCTGGTTCTGGCACTTCAGATGCATCCTGAGCATTGCATCCAGAAATGCCAGAAAATGATTCAAACGAGTTGGCCTCATGGTATTGGCTAAAGGTAGCACCTAAATAACGTTGACATTGAAAGTACTGTGCACAGGTTGCATCACCAGCCCTTATGTATTTGTTTCTGTTTCGACTGATTGTGGAGTGAAAAATCAAATAGGAGCTGCAGCATAACATTTACAATAGGTGTGTTGAGATACCGCGGCAAACGTGGGAGTCGAGACCAGAGCTATTGAAAACACAACTGTTTTATTCCAACCACATGATAAACAGGAACTAGAAAAGCCCGCGCATCCACTTAAATACTTCCCAGACAGGGAGTGCTCCCGGCAGCCTGTCCCTGCGGGAAACAAATTGCTGGAGGAAAGGGCCCCCGGCTGGGGGCTTCTGCTTAGACTGTCTGTGCCGCCGTGAGCGGATTATGTCCAGTGGTGGCGTGTCGCCACAGAGCTCCCCCCAGAATCCGCTTAGGAGGAGTGGACTAGTCGTGACGGTGGTCTAATGGTTCTGCCGCAGCGGCTCTGAGTGGTCGCCGGTCTGGTTGGTTGGGTCGGGCGGTTCGCCGCCGGCTGTGCTGGCTTGCCGGGGGGACGGCCTCTAGTTGGAGGCTGAGCCACGGGGACCTGTTCCCCTGGTTGTGTGTGTGCTGGTTTGAGCCGGTCGATGGAGACTGTCTCGACCCTGTCGCCGAGTCGCAGCTTGAAGACCTTGTCCCTGGTTTGTAGTACCTCGTACGGACCGTCGTACGGGGGTCGCAGGGGCCCGCGGTGCGCGTCGTGTCGCACGAAGACGAAGCACGCCTGCTGTAAATTTGGCGGGACGTGAGGTGCGAGTTCACCGTGTCGGTTGACCGGAAGTGGGGCGAACTGCTGAGCGGAAGAGAAAGAGTCGAGCCGCTGCTGTTCGGCCGACCAAGGCTTGGTAGGCTCCGGAAGGAATTCGCCTGGGACGCGCAGCGGTTGTCCGTAGACTAACTCCGCTGCCGAGGACTGGAGGTCTTCCTTGACCGCGGTGCGTAGGCCGAGTAGCACCCACGGTAGGCGGTCAGTCCAGGTACTGTCCTGCAGGCCGGCGCGGAGTGAGGCCTTGAGTGACCTGTGGAAGCGTTCACAAAGTCCGTTGGCCTGCGGGTGGTACGCCGTGGTGCGGTGGGGCGTCACCCCGAGGTTGCGTGCTGTGGCCGTCCAGAGTTCGGAGGTGAACTGGGCGCCTCTGTCGGAGGTTATGTCGGCCGGTACGCCGAACCTCGCAACCCAGGTGTTAACAAACGCCCTGGCGATGTCGGCTGTGGTGGTGGAGGTCAGCGGCACTGCCTCAGGCCAGCGTGTGTAGCGGTCGACCATCGTGAGGAGATAAGTTTGGCCTTGCGATGGCGGCAGGGGACCGACGATGTTGACGTGTACGTGGTCGAAGCGGCGGTTGGGTACCTCGAAGTCTCCCAGGGGTGCTTTGGTGTGCAGCTGTACCTTAGCCCGTTGGCAGGCGAGGCAGGAGGTGGCCCAAGTCCGAACATCTCTGCTGAGGCCGCGCCAGACGAAGCGCTTGGAGAGGAGTTTGACGGATGCGCGGGAACCCGGGTGAGAGAGCCCGTGGAGCACGTCGAAGACGCGGCGGCGCCAGGTCTCAGGGATGACCGGCCTGGGTTGGCCGAGTGAGACGTCGCACGTGACTGCCGTGGCTTCGGGCCCGTGCGCGACCTTGGCTAGGCGTAGCCCTGGCAGGCTGGTAGCCGCCGAGAGGAGGTCTGGGTCCGTGAGCTGGGCCGCTGCTAGTTGTGCGTAGTCGACCGCGAGGTGATTCGCACAGACGGCGGGACGGGAAAGGCAGTCGGCGACCACGTTGTCTCTACCGGAGACGTGCTGAATGTCCGTAGTAAACTCGGAGACGGCCGCGAGCTGGCGTTGCTGCCTAGCGGACCAGGGTTCGGTGTGCTTGGCCATCGCGTATGTGAGTGGCTTGTGGTCCACATACGCGGTGAAGGGGCGGCCTTCCAGGAGGAACCTGAAATGGCGGACCGACAGGTGGAGTGCGAGAAGCTCGCGGTCGAAAGTGGAGTACTTGACCTCCGGGGGGCGCAGTTGGCGGCTGTAGAAGGCAAGTGGCTGCCACGCGCCATTGACCCACTGCTCGAACACGGCCCCGACCGCGTGGTCGGAGGCGTCGGTGGTGAGCGCGACCCGGGCATCGGCCCTCGGGTGCGCGAGCAGAGTGGCGTCGGCGAGCGCGTTTTTGGTGGCGTCGAAGGCGGCTGCCGTGTCAGTGGTCCAGGCTACGTCCATCTTGCCGGATTTTCCTCGGAGGGAGTCG
This sequence comes from Somniosus microcephalus, assembly GCF_052327205.1. Lineage (NCBI taxonomy): Eukaryota > Metazoa > Chordata > Chondrichthyes > Squaliformes > Somniosidae > Somniosus > Somniosus microcephalus. Next base: position 33,312,129 of record NC_141002.1, on the reverse strand, counting down.
TATAGGGGCTTCATGAGGGCTGCGGCTCTGGGGATGAACCTGTTGTAGAAGTTCACCATCCCGAGGAACTCCTGGAGGCCCTTGATGGTTGTGGGGCGGGGGAATTGCTGGACGGCCTGCACCTTGTTGGGCAGGGGGACGGCCCCAGCAGGGGTGATGTGGTGACCGAGAAAATCAATCTCGGTTAGGCCGAATTGGCACTTCGCCGGGCTGAGGATGAGCCCGTGTTGGGCTAGGCGCCCGAACAGGATGCGAAGGTGTTCGAGGTGTTCCTGTTTGGAGGAGCTGGCCACGAGAATGTCGTCTAGATAGACGAATAGGAAGTTCAGGTCCCGGAGGACTGAGTCCATAAGGCGCTGGAAAGCCTGTGCTGCATTCTTGAGGCCGAAGGGCATCCTCACGAACTCGAACAGGCCGAATGGGGTGATGACGGCCGTTTTGGGGATGTCCACGGGGTGTACGGGGACTTGGTGGTAACCGCGCACCAGGTCGACTTTGGAAAAGACGGTTCGTCCGGCCAGTCGGGCCGAGAAGTCCTGGATGTGTGGCACCGGGTATCGATCGGGGGTGGTGGCGTCGTTGAGGCGGCGGTAGTCCCCGCAAGGGCGCCAGCCTCCGCCGGGCTTGGGGGCGATGTGGAGGGGCGAGGCCCAAGGGCTGCTGGAGCGGCGGATGATGCCGAGTTGTTCCATGTTGGTGAACTTGGCCCGCGTGATTTCCAGCTTGGCCGGGTTGAGTCTGCGGGCGTGGGCAGAAACTGGGGGGCCGGTGGTGGGGATATAGTGTTCCACACCGTGCTTGGCGGCTTTGGCCGAAAAGGTCGGTTTAGTGAGGGCGGGAAACTCAGCTAGGAGTGCCGAGTAGTCGTCCGTGGCTCTGGCGAGGCAGTAGGTCGTCAGGCCGGCCGAACGGGCCGGGGTAAAGGCGCCGGGGATGGGGGCCATAGTGTTGATGTCGACGAGGCGGTGCCTCGGAATGTCGACAAGGAGGCCGTGGGCGCGTAGGAAGTCGGCGCCGATGAGTGGGCAGAGGACCTTGGCTGTGAGGAACTCCCAGCGGTAGCGGCGGCCCGCGAGGTCGAGCGTGACCATGCGGGTGCCATATGTGCGGATTTCAGAGTCGTTGGCTGCAGCCAGTGTGATACCCAGTGTGCCGCGTTGGATCTCGAGGGCGGAGGCGGGGGTGATGCTGTGCTGGGCCCCTGTGTCGCACAGAAATCGGCGGTTGGTTCTGTCGTCAGTGACGTACAGTAGGGGCTCCTTCTGCCCCGCGGCCATCGCGGGGGCCGGTGCGGGGGTGTTTTGAAGGTACACGGTGGCGTGCAGCGTTGAGCCCTAGCGCCAAAACGGGTGTGGTAGTAGCAGTGACCCGGAGTGGTAGGGCGGTCGGGCCTAGCGGCCCGGGAAGACCGCGTGGTCGTTGCCGTGAGGTCGGGCGCGACGTCGCGAGCGGCCTGTGCAGAGAGCAGCCGGTCGGCCTTTTCGGCTATATCATTCAGGTCCGTGGAGTCAGACTCCACAATGAGCGGGCGGATGCTGGCGGGGAGCTGCCGAATGAAAAGCGTGCGAAAAAGGGCGCCGGGATTTTTGTCGTCTGAAAGGGACAGCATGTGGGACAGCAGGTCTGATGGTGAAGCGTCACCAAGGCCGGGGAGGTCCAGGAGTTGGCAGTGGCGCTGGTAAGAGGACGTTTGAAATTTTTTAAGTAGCGCAGCCTTCAGATGTTCGTACTTGCCCTCCGTTGGTGGATTCTGCAGCGCTGCCCAAACCTTGGGGATTGTAGCGTAGGTGAGCGAGGCGACGAGGTAGTCGCACTTCGTGGCGTCGACTGTAATGCCTTTCAGCCGGAATCTGGACTCAGCTTGAATGAACCAGGCTTCGGCGAGGTTCTCCCAAAAGTCTGGTAATTTAACCGTGACTGCGTTTGTATCCGCCATGCTAGCTTAGGATTCGTCCTGAGCGTCGGGGTCACCAGTGTTGAGATACCGCGGCAAACGTGGGAGTCGAGACCAGAGCTATTGAAAACACAACTGTTTTATTCCAACCACATGACAAACAGGAACTAGAAAAGCCCGCGCATCCACTTAAATACTTCCCAGACAGGGAGTGCTCCCGGCAGCCTGTCCCTGCGGGAAACAAGTTGCTGGAGGAAAGGGCCCCCGGCTGGGGGCTTCTGCTTAGACTGTCTGTGCCGCCGTGAGCGGATTATGTCCAGTGGTGGCGTGTCGCCACAGGTGATTTATTTTTATCTGCAGCTTAAGAAATCTTGATCCTAATGTCACAATTCTTAAGAAACCAGTTAAGTGTTTACCAGGATTCAGCTCCCCTCCCGTTACTATGGTGATGTCCTACTTGCTGTTTATTCCATTTAATTTCTTACCTCTGCTTTTCACTCTGGTCACTACCCTTTTCTTAACAGAACAAAACAGTGTATTGCTCCACAGCATCACTAACATCTGTGTGAGGGGGCAGCTGTCTAAAAGTTTTTGATGAAGTAACAGGGAGGATTGATGAAGGGAATGCAGTGGATGTTGTCTACATGGATTTTAGAAAGGCGTTTGACAAAGTACCACACAGAAGGCTGGTTAACAAAATTGAGGCTCATGGAATAGGTGGGTCAGTGGCAGCTTGGATAAGGAATTGGCTTAAAGACAGACAACAGTGAATTGTGGTAAATGGCTGTTTTTCAGACTGGAGGATTGTAGACAGTGGTGTTCCCCAAAGGTCAGTGCTGGGGCCATTGCTTTTATATATAAATAAATGACCTGGATATTGGAACACAGAATAGAATTTCTAAATTTGCCGATGACACCAAACTTGGGGGTGTGGCAAACAGTGAGGATGATACCAATCGACTGCAACAGGACATAGAAAGGCTAGCAGAATGGGCAGACAAGTGGCAGATGGAATTTAATGCAGAGAAGTGTGAGGTGATGCATTTTGGCAGAAGGAACAGGGAGAGGCAATATACACTTAATGGCACAGTTTGAAAGAGTGTGCAGGGACAGAGGGACCTGGGAGTTAATGTGCATAGGTCCCTGAAGGTGACGGGACATATTGAGAGAGTGGGATCTTGGGCTTCATAATTAGGATGTATTGAGTACAAAAGTAGAGAAGTTATGCTGAACCTTTATAAAGCACTGGTTAGGCCACAACTGGAGTATTGCGTTCAGTTCTGGTCACCACACTTTAGGAAAGATGTGAAGGCCCTTGAGAGGGTGCAGAGGAGATTTACCAGAATGGTTCTGGGGATGGGGGATCTTAGCTACAAGGACAGGTTGGAGAAGCTGGATTTGTTTTCATTAGAACAAAGGAGGTTGAGGGGTGATTTGATAGAGGTGTACAAGATTATGATAGGTTTGGATAGGCTAGATGGGGAAAGGCTGTTCCCACTAGTTGATGGTTCAAGAACTAGGGGACACAGATTTAGGGTTTTGGGCAAGAGATACAGGGGGGACGTGAGGAAAAACTTTTTTACGCAGTGAGTGGTGAGGATCTGGAACTCGCTACCAACTGAAGTGGTGGAAACGGAGACACTCAATGCTTTCAAGGGGTGATGGGATAGACAAGGAAAATAAACTTGCAATTCTACGGGGATAGAGCAGGGGAATGGGACTGACTGGATTGCTCTACAGAGAGCCGTCACGGACTCGATGGACTGAATGGCCTCCTTCTGTGCCGTTATAACTCTAGGGGGGAAAAATTTGGTTGCTTTGCACCTCCCATTAGCACCCTCACTAACTGGGCACAAAGCAACTCGCACCCGGGCGCGGCACCGCCAACGCCTCCCGTGAAACTCAGCCACGATCTTTGGTAGCGCCCTCCTTCTGTGCCATTATGACTCTATGACTAAGTAGATACACGTGGATTATGTAAAATGAGACCTGAGCTAACTGACATTAGCTGGAGGTTTTAAAAAAAAAAATGTTGAACAATTCCTCTTAAAGCTCCGGTTTTCTACAAAATTGTTCTTTACTGCAGTTGATTCCTCGAACGAGCAAGGATAAAGTTCTGAGATAAAACTTGCTCCTATTGCTATAATAAAGCCTGAGGCCACTGAAACAGCTGCAGAGAGTGGAGGAAAGGGAAAGATTGTGGCTGCTACCTGTACCAGGAAAGCATGCTTTACTGGCGGTCCTGTATCTGTATTGGTGGCTAAAGTGCTGGCTCGTCAACAGCAAATATTTTAGGTCAGTGAGTCACACGACGACAACCTGCCAACTTCATGCACAGGAGGAGGAAATATTATCCTAGATCTTCCAATTGGGTGCACGTCAAACAGGAAGTGGGACGGACACCCATCCAAAGCCTTGCATGCTGATCCTGCATGTTTTTCCAGGGCCTGCACCATTTGAATAATTTGCAGAAGCTCCATGCAGGGAAAACACCTGTGATTGGCAGCCTGCCTGCTGATAGGGAGGATATTACCTGCTGAAGCAGGACATCACCACCTCCCCCACTCCTCCACAGAAAGAAGAAAAGCCCAGGGTGAATGGGCGGTGGTGTACACTAGTGTCAACGCTATGAACAACACCCCGTGTACTTGGTGACAACACAGAAAGACATTAAATGACCTTACCAGGTCAGCCAAGATACGAGAAAAAAAATTACCTTCCATTCATGCAGTTTACTAAGCAGGTATTGCACTTGCAGATAATCTTTCCACACACTATCTCAAAATATTTTCAATGCTCATCATGGATGCCCTTTATACAGCAAGATCCACTTTGTACAGCCAACCTTTACACCAGGAAGTGTTCCTTTACTCACACCCATACATGCATTCAAACCAGAAGGATCCTAATGCAGCATGCAAGTTTCACGAACAGCTACTCTGGCCTGCATAGTGACATTTGGCCACCACTGAATGTCACCACGACAATAGGAACTTCTCACTTCTTGTACTCTGGTTGCTGGAGAAGACTGCCCATAGCAAAAGAGAATGAACACAAACAAGAGGGGGATCTCCCTCCGAAGTCATGCAATGACCCATACAAACATTTTTTTATTGGGCTCCTTCCCCTCGGGCCCTAGGAGTCACTGCCCTTATTTCTGCCATGAGGATGTCTACTGAGGCATCTGAAAATGTGGGCGTTCTGGCCATAGCTGCTACACTTGAAGCTGCTCCTCTTTCAGACATTTGCAGGTTTCTCTGTGCTGTCTCTGCCTCCTAGATTTAATCACCTGCCTTTCTACATTGCAACAGCACAGCACTTCCCTCCCTCTTAATAACAGTAAGCAAGTCATGCATATCAAACTAGCGCTGCCCCAGGAAAATAGGACGGGGTGACTGCGGGTTCATCCTATTTCGCCACACTTCTGGTGGGAAAAAAAATCTATGCAAGGGTTTTCAGACTATACATGGTAATTGCATTGATAAAAACTTTGAAGAAGTTTATTGCCACAATGAAGGGCATGAAGAGATTGCGATGCAATGATTGAACTATAGCACAGTGAGAAGCGATGGAGACCGACAACCCTCTCTCACTTTATTGAACCCTTGTCTGTGCTGATCTTAGTGGGGCAGCAGTAAGGATGCGACAACTGGCCTCAATACCACTATCCAGCAAACCCTGCTAGACTGCAAGTGTGTGAATGCTGCTTGATGAAGAATCGCACAGTTAAATCTCTCTCTGCAATTGATGGCTTTCCCCCTTTTCACTCCTGACAATTCATCTCAATTCAAACTCTGGAAGATCACCTTCTGCTGATTTAAACGTGGCACTTCCGTTCTTCACACTCTCAATTCTGTAGCTTCTGATGGTTTGACTATCAAATTAGTACCAAAAATGTTAAATCCGTGGTTCTATTCAAAGAGAAATGAATCGTGACTGATAAGTTGATTCATTTGCGACCATTTAAAACCAAATCAAGAATCACATTTGTCTCCTTTCTCTCAGCTCCATTCAAACACAGCTGTCAGCGGGTTGTGTAGCAGGATCTCAGAAGAGAACAGATTCATTCTTGTTTTTCTATAAATGTCAACATGATAACAAATTATTTAACAATTTGGCAGCAGCGAATTAAAAATTGCAACGGAATATGAATTCCTATGGGCTACACAATCAACTCACCTCTAGTGTGAATGACAGCACAACATCTGATTTTGAGAGCTGAATTTCATTTTCATCTCCAATGTCCAAAAAGGAGGAATTCTGGGACCGCTTCAGCTTCTGAAGTTTAAATTCTGGGCCTCCTTTTGCCACTGGCAGGCTTTCCAGGTTAGCCATGAGCAGATTGACAGAAGATTTCAGCTCTTCTATGTACATATTTTCCATATCCTTCTGGACAAACTTTAGAAATTTTCGCTCCTTTAAAAAAGAGTAGAATAAGAACAAATCTAGATGTGACGCACATCAAGGTGTCACTGACAGACAGTGATGGGCAGCTGACATTCTCTATGTGGTATTGTGACAGTATAGCTAATGTTGCATGGGTTACCAGTATAAACAAATACAGCGGAACTAGTTTACCCATCCCCCCACCTCCTCTTCTGGTTGGGTGTTTGTCAGAAGTGTACCCGAAGTGCACTCGGTCTAATCTGGCCTGAATATTGCCCTTATTTGTGGCTTCAATTCATTACTCTAAACCCAATGTATCCTAGACACAGGCCTGTTCCTTGGGAGGATCCTGTGCTTGGAAATCGGACAAGAATGGAACCACTATTGCAGTCCCGAGAGGCCTGTAGCAGCAGTAATGGCCACTGGCTTTGGGAATAGGGTTGCCAACCCTCCAGGAATTAAAGATGGATCTCCAGGACACTGCTGTGAGCTACCAGGGAGTAAAATTATTGGGGAATTAAAAATAAATTCCGTTAAAAAAAAACTTTCCTTTGAACACTTTTACTTATTAGTTAAAAAAATATCGGAGATGGTAAAATATGGTTATTTGACTGCAGGTCAAGAATCATCCAAATGGGTAATGAAGAATCTATTCACTTCCCAATTGGCATGGGAAGGCGATGCGCTGTGAGGTTGGATATGTCAAGCAACCAATGGTGAGAGCTTGGGGGCGGGGAGGTGGGCGACAGAAGATCATGTGATAAAATCGGCAGGAATACATCCAACTAGAGTTGGCAACCCTATTTGGGGCCACCATCTCTGATGCCTGTCCCACTGCCCCAAAAAGAATGCCCTTATCGCGGTCTCCTTTGCCTCCCTCGAATCCTCCAATCAGAGGGCTGCTGGAGACAGGGTCCAGGGCCAATTTCTTCCGGGTGACCTCAGAATGGGCACCATTCCAGTGTGAGGGAGGAAAATGAGGCGGGAGAGCTACTTACACCCGCCCCTGACCTTTTACCTCTGCTTTGCATCTGGTGAACTGAGCATGCCCGCGTGCAAAAGGGAGGAAAATCAGCCCGATTAGCTTTTCCCAACTGACTCAGTCACATATTATAGACGTGGATGCAAAAGGTTTTGAAGGAAGTAATGCTTGTGGACATAAAGCGTGCGTCATCTGCAAGATCGTTAATAACATTGAGATAGCTGTTCAGTCACCTTAATGTGATCACATGCCAAAACTGCATTGCTGTAACCTTTGCATCTCACGTCTGAGATACGTGCACAAAACGGGTGAGCTTACATTGTTTTATTAACATAGCTAACAGACTAATGACACCGGGTATTCATTTTCAGACAACACTCACTTTAGCCAATTGCTCAGCCATCTGTAGCCTCCCGTCAAGTTCCCGGCGAATCTGAGCTGCTTGTTCATCAGCGTTGTCCAGCTAAAGTAAAGAACACATCACAGGAGTTAACGTAGGAAACAAAAGGCAAAATATTGCCTATACTGGAGATCTAAATCAAAAACAGAAAATGCTGGAAACATTCAGCAGGTCAGGCAGCAGCTGTGAAGAGTAGGTTGCCAACCCTGGTCGAATACATTTCTGGAGTTTTCATTACTTGACGTCCTGCCTCCCACCGCCCCACCCCAACCATTAATGCTCCTATGATTTTTCTCCAGGGTTGCTCGCAGCAGTGCCCTGGAGATTACTCTTCAATTCCTAGAGACTCCAGGACAACCCTGGAGGGTTGGCAACCCTAGTGGAGGGAGAACCAGAGTTAATGTTTAAGGTCGATGACCTTACATCAGGGGTTACTGTGCCTTCCAGCAAGTCCAGATCTCCTCACTTAGGTGGAGATAATATAAAATGCAAGCTTCATTCGCCAACAAATGGAATAATTTTCTGTTCTGCATTTTTTGTTTAATATGCATTTTTGAATGTACACAGAACCAGAGATATTTTAATTAAAACACTTAGTTCGATCTTCCACAGACACTCCAGAAGTCTGCAATAAGTTCCAACCAAAAACGATGGCTGGCAAATTTTGGACAATTAATTGAAATGTGGAAATGGATTTTCTTAAAAATACCTGTTGCTCATACACATCAAGAATGAAGCGGGGTGGGTGGATAGGGCGAAGGGGCTAATGCTACGTTTCTTTAAAAATGGTAACTTCTATAGTCCAAACCAAACTGAGCTGAGTGGAAATGATGATTTTGCTACTGAACGAAAACCATTTAGAGGAAATATGCAAACAAGAAAATTATTTAAAGGGATGTGTGTTGAAGTAGATGATCCAGATAGGGGAGCTAGCAGCGCCCCGGGTTCGATGGACCAAATGGCCTCCTACTGAGCTGAAATTTCCATGATTCTATATTCTCAAGAAGCTGTTTTCTGCACCTTACTAACAAGTAAACCAAATTGCAGCCTGACTGTTACTTACATTCATTGTGAACACGGTGGTTCACCAAAAGGAAAATGAAAAATTCACAGGCTCCTCCTATTCTTAGATCTACATTGGGTAAATAATGGCCCAGAAATTCGGGTCTTCATGGATGAGTACGCACGGGGTACTCACCCGTAGGCCCAATGGAAGTGCTGGTTTCCTGCATGCATTGCGCAAGCGCGGGAAACTGGCACTTCCGTTCCCCTGAATGAAGGGGTTCAGAGTTCGAACGCGTGCGCAGGAGAGGCTGCACGTGCGCATCGAACTTACGTTTTTTAATCTCTTCTAATCTCTTTTACTTCTTTTGTTTCTTTTATTCTTTTGTCCGATCGCAGCCCTGCCTTCGATCTAGTTTCTTTTCTTTCCAGTTTTGAAGAAGGGTTCGACCCGAAACGTCAACTCAAATTTCTCTCCACGGATGTTGCCTGACCTGCTGAGTTTTTCCAGCATTTTCTGTTGTTATTTTACATTTTTTTTGCAGGTTTTCCTGGGAGGGTAACTCTGCAGAAGTTACACATTTAAAAAGCAGGCGTAAGGCCTGCTTTTTACAAGGTAAGTGGTGAATTAATTAAAATTAAAACATTTTTCCCACAGGTTTATTATTTTTAAATACTTTGAAGCAAGGTAAGTTTATTTTTAGCCCCATTAGAAAATAAAATTATTTTTTTTTCAAAAATTTAAATTATTGTTTAAAATAGTTATTTCATGTAATTTATAGTTTATTTAAAAAATATGATTAAAAAAAAAAATTTATTTGAAGATTTAGTGATTTTTGGGGCCCGTATTATTTATAAGTTTTGACAGCTCTTCCTGTCAAACTTATGAATGGGCATTCCCTGCTCCGATTGGCTCTCCATGGCCCACATGATCCCAGGGGACGCTTTGAACTAACTGTGCCCCTGGGATACGCGAGCACTGCGCGCCGGCAGCTGGACCAGGCCCCGGATCGGAATCCCACGGGGCCCACAGCTCAATGGCCAGCGCGCTAGGTAAGTGCAGGTCGGGGGCTTACACCCGCGGGAAGCCCCCGACCCGAATTTCTGGGCCAATGCTTTTGCATATGCGCCAAACTGGCAGAAATAAAGAACTTCTATTTATATAGCGCTTTTCATGACCTCAGAACATCTCAAAGCGCTTCACAGTCACTGAAGCATTTTAGAAGTGCAGTCACTGTTGTAATGTAGGGAAATGCGGGGGCCAATTCATGCACAGCAAGGTCCCATAAACAGTGACGTGATAATGATCAAATCATCTGCTTTAGTGATGTTGGTTGAGGGATAAATGTTGGCCGCGACACCAGGAGGATTCCCCTGCTCTTCCTCAATACTGCACTGGAGTGCCAGCCTAGATTATGTGTTGAAGTCTCTGGAGTGGGGCTTGAACCCTTGACCTTCTGACTCAGGTGAGAGTGCCACCACTGAGCCATGTCTGAAAAAGAGCGTGTTCTACCCACCCACCAACCAAAATAAAAGACAAATATCTTTTCACAATCAACTTATAAATTGACTTTTGCAGAAGGTATTGGACTATTAATTTTGTATACTTCTCACACTTTACAAACTGCCAAAGCACAGCCTGTAGTATTAAGTTTTGACCAGAAACTTAACTGGACTAGCCACATAAATACTGTGGCTACAAGAACAGGTCAGAGGCTGGGTATTCTGCGGTGAGTGCCTCACCTCCTGACTCCTCAAAGCCTTTCCACCATCTGCAAGGCACAAGGAGTGTGATGGAATATTCTCCACTTGCCTGGATGGGTGCAGCTCCAACAACACTCAAGAAGCTTGACACCATCCAGGACAAAGCAGCCAACTTGATTGGTACCCCATCCAGCACCTTAAATATTCACTCCCTCCACCACCGGCGCACCGTGGCCGCAGTGTGTACCATCTACAAGATGCACTACAGCAACTCGTCAAGGCTTCTTTGGCAGCACCTCCCAAACCCACAACCTCTACCACCTAGAAGGACAAGGGCAGCAGGTGCATGGGAACACCATCATCTTCAAGTTCCCCTCCATCCTGACTTGGAAATGTATCGCTGTTCCTTCATCGTCACTGGGTCAAAATCCTGGAACTCCCTCCCTAACAACACTATGGGAGTACCTTCACCTTCGGTTCAAGGCGGCGGCTCAACACCACCTTCTTGATGGCAATTAGGGATGGGCAATAAATGCTGGCCTTGTCAACGACGCCCACATCCCAGGAATGAATAAAAAAACGTCTCTGATTATTTCTAAATTGAATTCTGAAACTCATGCACTAATCATTCTTAATGGTCACAAAATAAACAAAAAATAATTTAACATTAACCATCTTGCCTAGAGAGTGCGCATCTGTAATGCCTGAGGATTAATCTTTAATGAATCAACTGATTTGTTCCTAATGTGTACTTTCTGGCTAAAAATGGCAAGTCAGATTGATAGCACTGATGATGCAGATAATTAACTACATTGCCACATTACATATAGTGGTCTTTATTTACAGATCCATCGGAACAAAATCCCACTGCAAGATTGCTTCAAGCTAGCCATTACTTGCAATGAGTTACAGCACCCTGATCCGAGCCGTCTTACATAACCAGAAACAGGAAAACGAAAGTACTGTAAATTGAAAGGACTTCTTTTCCTTCTGGTGCATTTTTCCTTTCCTAACATATTAATCAAAGGTTTGTGTAAATCCTCTATAACTTAATAATAATTCAAATATTCACTGTGTATATAGCTTTAAAGAGGAGTCGCACTATCTGGATACCATCAGCAGGCCTATCAATCTTGCTAGAATGTTAGAAGTGAGATTTACGATCAAAGAGTGAGACAGATCAGAATCCCATTTAAACAGAAGGAGCCATGAAACATATCAAAATAGGTTACATTTTTAGGTCAAATGAAGAAGGCTTGATGGGCCTAAAATAGGATTCTTCATAAAACTCAGAGTTGGAGTTGATCATATTTTGTTACTTGTTTCTATTTCTGTTCATCTTCGTTTAGATGGAACACTGATGGCAGCACTGAAAGTAATGACTCACCCGACTGTGTGAGGAGCTCAATCATCAGATACAGATAAATAACAGGTTTAGTGACATACCCTGGGTTAAAAAACCTTTTCCTGTACAGATGTCAACAGCCTCTTTCCATGGTCAGGCTCAGTAATTTCTACTAGCAACCTCTCAGAATGCCAATGCTATTACACCCCAAAAAAAACCTCAACATATATACCGACAACTTTTAACTTTCTTTCCTAAACCTTTTCCTAGTTGTGTAAACAGAACCCCACATTCACGGGTGAAATTTTAAAATTCAATTTGATCAAAGTTCCACCTCACCCCTCCCAAAAACATGCACGATTCGGAGATCCTTTGTAAAAAAAAAACGATTCAGCTATAATATGTCCAATAAAAAAGTTCATAACTTGGTTGTTATGCTTACTCTTACGCTCAGCTTCAATAGCCACTCCTGTTAACAAGCCATCAATTCCAATAACCCAAAGTGTGACTTCACATGCACAACAAAGCCAATTTTAGTCTACTGATGTCAGTGAATTTTAAATGGTTAAGAACTGATGGAAATCCCACCTGAAAGGTCTAGTGCTAATAGTACTCAATTCTCCCCAACCTGCACCTATAATTATGCCCATTTGGATAATTAGCTTATTTTTATTTCTTCACTCCAACAGGGTAGACCTCTTAAAGAAATTGATCCTCTCTGGGATGGCTTACCATTCTCTTGGTCAGTCTTGGACCTTTATTAGGTCCACAGTGGAACTCACACCTGCTCTCAGCTGGCTTGAGTTCTATAGGGCCTAGGGTGAATGTAATGGACAATATTCCCAGGGCAGCTTGGGAACGCCCCAAATACACCTCCAAAGTATTTCTCGGACATGAGGTGGGTGGTCAGAAAACTCACCTGTTTCTCTCCAACTGCCCCGCCCCCCTCACGACTGGAATTTTGGGCACTTTATACACGAGGCTAAACCAGACTGATCCAGGTTCCACCCCAAATTGTGATCCCCCTCTGCAGGTGATTTACCTGTTCTACGCCTTCTCCCCTACCCATAGATGTCATGATTTGAAATGAAAAGAAACACTCTACTTGTCACACTGGTATCTCAAAAAACACAGAAAAACAAAACCCTGCAATAATGAATATACAAATTAACAAGAAGATTAAAATGGCACTCATTAGAGGAATTGTTACTGGATCATAGTCGCTAATGTAACACGCATTGGTTATAGCTTACTATCTAACAAAGAAACCATATAAAAACACTCTTCACCTGTGTTCACTCCCAAAAATGGTCTTGCAGAGGGGTCTCCCTTTCATTACAGTTGGCCCTAATTACAAACAGGTTGTAAAGCAGCATTATGTAACAATGGCAATGGGTAGCTATGTTATAAGCACCTTTTTGGATACTGGTGATGATTGCTAAATTGCATTAGCTACAACAAGGCACCATTACAATGGAGATATGTGCTGGGTAGGAGTAAAAAACAATGTGAGTAAAACTAACGTGATGTGATGACATTGGGAATAAATTGAGCACTGCTATTAGAAGCTTGATCTGGCCTAGTTCCTTAAAATTTAATATCCCTTGTGAGATTGTAGAATTGATGCAATCTTGTGTCTGATATAATCCTGGCACGAAAATAGAGCAAAGGACTGAATGCATGCATGTTGGACATCTAACAACCGCCTCACTCTAAATGCAGTGAAAGGCAGGAGATGGATGCATTGCCACAGCATACGCGAGAGCAAGGATGATAACTTGTTGTAATAGAGGCAGCACAAACAAATCAAGTTTGCCCCACTCCCAACAGCAAGTACTCAAGACTTCTCCAATCTGGCTCTGTACAGGACACATAGGTGCCAAATTCGTTCATGATGAATAAGCAGATCGCTTGGGACGTGTGGTACATTGGGCTGGGGCGAGCAACAAGGAAAATTAGAGTCGAGCTTCTACCAAAGACAGTCTGAATAGATTGTTGAAATAATGCTGCCACATCCTTTCAATGTCTTTTTGGCAGCAAGAAGCTCTACTCAAAGTTGTCGTGTTGTTGATTTTTCCATTGAAATCAGGCCAGAGCCTGAAAAGGTAAACAAATAGTAGCTTCCTTCTCAAGATTACGCTACGCAAAATGCCTCAGATTTAACACTATTGAGGAGTTCCAACCTATTAAGTGAGGAATTTGCCCATTTTTATGTCTCTGTTTACACCAACAGAAAAAAGAATAGTCATTCAGCACTTTGACCTCTCACCCCAGTATTAGCACAGGAATCATCTACCGCTGCTTAAACGCCTGAGAAGCTGAAGCTATAACTTTAATGAATTACAGATACCCTTTAAATGAAGGGTAAGGGATGTGGAAAAAAAGAATGTGGAGGCAATAGAAAATACAGCCTTAGCTTTGATTCCTGTAAATTAAAGCTTGCTAAAGCTACATGGCAATGTAAATAGCACTTCTTTATTTTTGATCAGAGAAATTTAAATCTAAAGGGCAATTATGGTGGGCACTAATGAAATTGTTATTGTTGCCAAGGGAAACCACTGCTCTAAGAACATTGATATCTATTTATAGACAAAATCCATCCATAATCAACCCAGTTCAGTAATTGTTAGCTGGTAACAGATATGCCGTTAAGAGTTCAAAGGACACAAATCTCTTTATAAAGCTATCCAGTTTGCATACACTGAGATAATAAATAGATGTGTTCAACAAAACAGATGTCCAGCAACTGCCACTGATCTGTTTCCTTTTTCTGCTTTGGTATTTACTGGATCACTGAGTCAATTTTAAAATTCTCATCCTTGTTTTCAAATCCCTCCATGGCCTCGGCCCTCCCTATCTCTGTAAACTCCTCCAGCCCTACAGCCCTCACAAGAGGTCTGCGCTCCTCCAATTCTGGCTTGCTACCTACTGTGCCCTAAGCTTAATACCTATATGCACTAGACTTATTATGTGCCATGCACTCGACTCATTACCCAATGTGCACAGAATCATTACAGGCATAAATTTTATGTAAATTGGGAAATCGCCCATATTGCACTTGAAGCAGAACAGATACTCAGCTCCCACATCAAACAGGCACTCCATTGGAAACTTCTTTCCATATACTTAGTTATAACAGGACTGACTTCTACAAGCACCTGCTGTGTCTGTAGCTATTTTTGTCTTTACCTATTATTCTGTTCAAATACTTTGCAAAAAAATTAAATTACAAACAACATCTTAAAAGCTGGACCCCATCTGCCTCGAAGCCTTCCTTGGTGTATTGTTGGAATTTTGACCAGTTCACTTTTAAGGATGACCAGCATCCCTTGAAGAGCTGTTGGCAACAAATAGCCCTTCCTTTGGCCCTTGTACACTTACACCATTGGCCCTTGTACACTTACACCTTGCTAATGTTTATTATAGGACAAGGGCAGCACATGAAACAGCTTGCGTTGATATAGAGCCCTTAACGTAGAAAAACACCCCGAGGCGCATCACAGAGATGTAATCAGACAAAAATGGACACTGTGCCAAAGGAGAAAATATTTGAAGGGGCGACCAAAAGTTTGGACAGAGTTGGGTTTTAAGGAGGAACTTGAAGGAGAGGGGGGTGGAGAGGCATACGGGCCTAGGGAAGAATTCCAGAGCCCAGGGCCTAGGTGGCTTAAGCCGCGGCCGCCAATGGCGGGGTTGCACAAGAGCTCAGAGTCAGAGGAATGGAGAGTTCTGGGGGGTTGTAGGCCACAAGGAGGTTAGAGAGATAGGGAAGGGCAAGGCCATGAAGGGATTTAAAGAGAAAGATGAGATTTTTTTAATTGGAGCTGTTGGCGGAGCAGAAGGTAATCTAGGTCGGTGAGGACAGATGTGACATGCAGTTCCTGAAGAGCAGTGGGACTGCTGCTACTGCATACAGAGGTAGTCAAATGTTGTTTGGGCATGATGGTTCCCAAGGTGCTAAAACCATGAGTCGCAAAATTCTTCAGGAATTTCGGGGCAATGGAAATGGCATGGCAAGGACAGCAACTAGTCAAGAACAAGTGATGTAGCATGTTAATTTGGAGATTCTGATGTTTTGCTTCATTTACTTTTAGGGAGCAGAGAGAAATAAACTTTCCCTCAGAAGTTTAAGTGAAGTTTAAGAGAAGACTGGTCTGTGGATGTAATGGTCTTGATGGCCCTTTTCTCGCATGGAACTAGCATAATTCTAATTACAAACAGTGTGGCTTTAGACTACATTACCATATTTATAGTGCACAATATGTCAAACCTGACCCTTTTCTCATGTCTGATGCTGTGCGGTTTATGTCTTGCTGTTAGATGCTACACATTTATATATGCACACAGCTGATGAATAAATATTAGAGGTTGAGCATACCACTCTTTAAGTTGACAAAACAAGAATCTCTAACTTTTGCCTGAAGAAGGGTGTGAATATTATATCCTGATAGATCCACAGCAAACTTATTCTTAGATGATTTAGTTCCCATTTTAAAATCCTTGTCAGTTAACTGTATAATATCCAAGAAACAAAACTCTGGACTCAAATATTAGGTACACCTTCTTCAATTATCAAGACAACTTGTGTTTAATAACCTGTAATGAATGGCTCTGGATCTTGTATTCATCCTGTTGTTTACATTACAACATTGCAGTTCAAACAAATTTACTGAATATGAAACACTCTGACAGACAGGATAAGACATTATTTAATTAGTCTTTCTTTTATCAATGTCATAGGGTCATAGAAATTACAGCATTGAACGAGGCCATTCAGCCCATCGCTACCCCTTCAACTGGAGCCAATCCCATTTCCCTGGACATAAGATGCAGGGACCACTTACAGAAATGATCAGCTTCACTGAACTCAAGCCATTATCTACGGTAGACCGGAAATATCTAACGCAGAGAATCAGTGGACAATGTCCAGCATCTCACCATCCATCACCATATCCTACCCAAACCATATCGAGCCTTCTGCTGTTCCTGGTGCAGGTAAAGCATTCAATCGTGGAATGAAATTACTCAAATGGGTTTCAGTGATCAGTTCATCACCCTCCACTATATGGGCCGTACATCCACAGTAACTACCAACAAAACCTGCACAATCTTCAACCTCACCAATGGCTCCTGCCAAGGGTCCTTATTCTTTTCCTGCTCCTCATTTTTCCCCTGGCAATACAAATCAATTACCAATTCAGAAACCCATAGATCAGAGCGTCAGACCATAACATTTCACTGTGCGCAGATGATCACCTCCTCTATGATTCAGATCCTCTCAGCTAAGTCCTCTTAATCGCTAACTGCATAAAATGATTTGGAGCCCTTTTGGGATACAAGATAAGCAATAAAAGAACAGATGCTGTGCCACTGGCCACATGGTCTTTACAGATGCAATATCCTTTAAATGGTCTGTGGCAGACTTCAAATTCTAAGGGCTAACATAAATCTCTACCAAAACCATTTGCCAGAAATACTGCTGAATGTGCAGAAGTACATGGCCCAATGGACAGCTTGCAATTTTCCTGCTGGGAAGAATAACTGAGCTCAAAATGAACTTCCAACCCAGGTTCCTACAGATGTTCCAAATGCTCCCAATCAGAATCCATTGAGCTTACCAGGTTCATCTGAAAGGACTGGCATTGGAAAACTCCAGCTATCCAAAGGCAATGAAGGCCTTCTAGTCTCCCACTGCTGCTGCTATTACTGAACAGCACTGGTAATTAACAGTGTTATTTAAGGGTTCTTCAATGGCTCAGGAAGTTTGTCCAAACAATAGTTGGGCCATACAGAGCAGGAATGTCCCAAGTTGAATCCCCAGTCTGTGCTGAGTTAGCCAATCCCAACACAGCAGGCATAGGAAGTGCTACAATTAGACTCAGCTTCACTGGGTCAGGGAGGGGAATAGGTGCCAGCATTCCCACTCCTGATTGCGAGTGAGTTTTTGTTTTTTGATTGGGGGATAAATATTGGCCAGGACACCAGGGATAGCTCTCCTGCTCTTCTTCGAAATAGTGCCATGGGATCTTTTACATCCACCTTGGTTTAATGCCCCATCCGAAAGACGGCCCCTCCGACAGTGCACTGGAGTGTCAGCCTAGATTTTTGTGTTCAAATCCCTGGAGTGGGACTTGAACCCACAACCTTCTGATTCAGAGGCGAGTGTGCTAGCCACTGAGCTACAGTGACACAAATAGAAACAGGTTCAATTGTGAAGCCCCTCACAACCTGCCGATGGTTACTCACAAGACTCACACTGAATATTGGCCACTTGGATGAGATACAAGAGATCAATGCCTTCAGGAGATTAAAAAAAGCTAATGAGAAACAACACTGATTTAACAAAACTATGCAATAAGTGCAATGATTCCGATTTCAGCCACAATATGCCTACACCATATTTCCTTTGTAATACTTCAGTCACCCATCATCAGACATTCCTCTTGAAGGTATCTGCAGAGCTGCAAATCAACCCAACTCTAATAGATTGAATTATTTGATAGATCAAAGTCAATACCTGTCACCAAAGTACAGCTGGGACTGCAGATACATTTTGGAATAAATTGGTAAATTAGTTATGTGGGGGAAAAGGCCACGAGTGAGGATTGTTAAAATAGATTCCGAGGACTGCACCATAATAGAGCCAAACAATACGCAAAAGGGAACCATATCAGATCAAATGGGCTACTTACAAGGGAATTCTGAGACATCAACATTGGCATTGTGTTTACTAATTAACTGTTTAAAACTAATCCACCCCATAATCATAGATTCAAAAACTGAAATGACATTTCCTTTTGGATTTAAGTGCTAAAATCATTGTATTAATGGCTTGTCAACCCCATCTCAGAATTATGTTACCCTTTAAAAACAATCAAATCATGGTTAGTGCTGCAATTACACACAAGCAAAATATTGTCGCAAATGTTGTTGTTGTGTAACTAGCCTGATGGAGTGATACCTGACCGTGCCCTCGTCGGTTATGTGAATGTATTACTAGGTGTATATTTGTCACATATCAATACTCCGAAAGCAAATAAAATAATCTGTCCCTGAATGTTCTGCTTAATCAAGACCCCCTACAATGTCATACTCGGGGTGGGGAGATGGTGAGATATGCTGATGACTGTCAAACTTCGAGGAAATATGGTGCAGGCATAGGTTAGTATTATTGAACTATCTATAACATTGCGCTCCATGCATTTTGTCTCAGTATTTTGTTTATCAGACACAAAACAGTTAAGGATAGAAAGACAGGTCAGTGTAGAAGCTGGGGTATCCATGTAACTTTTGAAATTAGAGGTGTTCGATTGAGCTGGTCTTTATATTACATTATTTCATATGACTTCTCCCTTAAACTTGTGATTTTGGAATGGCAGCACATTATTAATCTACTGCATATCGTAGCACTTTGTAGAAAGGCACGTTATGTTATTTGGATGCACTGAGAAGTTTAACTCAAAGGCCACCTCATGAATGATGTGTAATTTCTTCCCTGCTTCACAGTTGGTGGCAGAACAATCAGCCATCATGGCCCTGAGCACAAATTCTCTCCCAAAGCCCCTGCACCTTGTTACGTCTCTCCGCACTTTCAAAAGCCTCACTGACCTTGCCTTTAATCACCTCAATTTTCTCTTCTCTCAGTTTCTGCTCACAGTTCAATTTTCCCCCACTCTCCTAGGAATGCTTTGCTATATTAATAATGCTATATAAGTGCAAGTTGTTGCTGAAGTAAGGTATGACACAGATGTGAAAACATAAGAACCAGCAGGTTAATAAAGATCAAGGGTACACACTGTGGTCTGGTGATCAGGAAACTTCCCTTCCCCTGCAGTAATTAAGGTTCACCAAAAGAACCTAGCCTCTTCGACACTAAATGCTTGATAGAGGAATTGCAGGAACATTTAATGGTGATGCTTGGTTAAAAAAAAAATCTAAATGTGTGTTATGCCAAGTGAAGCTCAAGAAAGATTTCAGAAAATGATAAACCATGCAGAGACCATGCATAATTACAGTTGCAAAGCATTCTTTGGTTTTCTCTCCCGGGGTTCCATTGCATTACTTTGTGTGTCAGTATTTATTTATTTTTCTTACCACCCCCCCCCCCACCACAAATTCTTTTATTAACCCTTTCACTGGTCAGTTCTTAAATAAAGGAAACTACGATGGTATGAGGCGCAAGTTGGCTAGGATGGATTGGGGAACATTACTTAAAGGGTTGACAGTGGATAGGCAATGGCAAACATTTAAACTACAGAAATTGTTCATCCCTGTTTTGCATAAAAATAAAACAAAAAAGGTGACTCAACCGTGGCTAACAAGGGAAATTAAGGATAGCATAAGATCCAAGGAGAGGACATATAAATTGGCCAGAGAAAGCAAAAACCTGAGGAGTGGGAGCAGTTTAGGATTCAGCTAAAGAGGACAAAGGGATTAATTAAGAGGGGAAAAATAGAGTATGAGAGTAAGCTTGCAGGGAACATAAAAACTGACTGTAAAAGCTTCTATAGATATGTGAAGAGAAAAAGATTTGGTGAAGTCAAGCGTAGGTCCCTTGCAGTCAGAATCAGGGGAATTTATAATGGGGAACAAAGAAATGGCAGACCAATTAAATACATACTTTGATTCTGTCTTCACAAAGGAGGATACAAATAACCTTCCAGTGATGTCGGGGAACAGAGGGTCTAATGAGAGGGAGGAATTGAATGAAATCAGTATTTGTAGGGAAATAGTGTTAGGGAAATTGACGGGTTTGAAGGCCGATAAATCCCCAGGGCCTGATAATCTATATCCTAGGGTACTTAAGGAAGTGGCCCTAGAAATAGTAGATGCATTGCTGGTCAGCTTCCAAAATTCGATAGACTCTGGAACAGTTCCCATGGACTGGAGGGTAGCTAATGTAACCCCATTATTCAAAAGAGGTGGTAGAGAGAAAATGGGGAATTACAGACTGGTAAGCCTGACATCGGTAGTGGGGAAAATGCTAGAGTCCATTATAAAAGATGTAATAGCAGAGCACTTGGAAAACAGTGACAGGATCGGACAAAGTCAACATGGATTCACAAAAGGTAAATCGTGCTCGACGAATCTACTGGAATTTTTAGAGGATGTAACAGGTAGAATAGATAAGGGAGAACCAGTGGATGTGGTGTATTTGGACTTTCAGAAGGCTTTTGATAAGGTCCCGCATAAGAGATTAGCAAGTAAAGTTAAAGCACATGGGATTGGGGGTAAGGTACTGACTTGGATAGAGAACTGGTTGGCAGACAGGAAGCAAAGAGTTGGAACAAACGGGTCTTTCTCCAAGTGGCAGGCAGTGACTAGTGGGGTACCGCAGGGATCGGTGCTAGGACCCCAGCTATTCACAATATATATTAATGATCTAGATGAGGGAACTAGATGTAATATCTCCAAGTTTGCAGACGACACAAAGCTGGGTGGGCGTGTGCTGTGAGGAGGATGCCGAGAAACTCCAGTATGATTTGGTCAGGTTGGGTGATTGGGCAGATGCATGGCAGATGCAATATAACGTGGATAAATGCGAGGTTATCCACTTTGGTGAGAAAAACAGGAAGGCAGATTATTATCTGAATGGCAATAGATTGGGAGATGGGGAAGTGCAATGAGAGCTGGGAGTCCTTGTGCACCAGTCGCTGAAGGTAAGCATGCAGGTGCAGCAGGCAGTTAAGAAGGCAAATGGTATGTTGGCCTTCATAGTGAGAGCATTCGAGTACAGGACCAAGGATGTCTTGCTGCAGTTGTACAGGGCCTTGGTGAGACCACACCTTGAGTATTGTGTGCAGTTTTGGTCGCCTTATCTGAGGAAGGATGTTCTTGCCATGGAGGGAGTGCAGTGAAGATTCACCAGACTGATACCTGGGATGGCAGGAATGACGTATGAGGAGAGATTGGGTCGATTGGGCTTATATTCGCTGGAGTTTAGAAGAATGAGAGGGGATCTCATTGAAACTTATAAAATTCTAACAGGTCTAGACAGGCTAGATGCAGAAAGGATGTTCCCGAAGGCGGGGGAGTCCAGAACCAGGGGTCACAGTCTAAAGATAAGGGCTAAGCCATTTAGGACAGAGATGAAGAGGAATTTCTTCACCCAGAGAGTGGTGAACCTGTGGAATTCTCTACCACAGAAGGCAGTTGAGGCAAATTCATTAAATATATTCAAGGTGGTGTTAGATATATTTCTTAAGGCTAAAGGGATCAAGGGATATGGGGAGAAAGCAGGGACAGGGTACTGAATTGGGATGATCAGCCATGGATCTCATTAAATGGCGGAGCAGGCTGGATGGGCCGAATGGCCTACTCCTGCTCCTATCTTCTATGTTTCTATGTTTCTTGGTTTTGGAGATGCTCTCTGAATAGCACCATTTTTTGCTTGTTGTGAATTATATTTAACATCACTTTCTAAATATTTCACAGTTGTGAAACTATATTGATCTTTTTTTTATAGTCAGCAGTATGAACAGAATCGAGGCCCGTCTGTTTGCTCAAATCTAAATTTAAGTGGTTGAAAGGGTTAAATTGTTAGAGTGACACATCAATCATCTATCAGACTTAAGTGTCAAATTTGGTGGGGTTTTTTTGTCTTTCGTATACAAAATGATAATTTCTGTATAGCTGTGATACATGCAGGAGATAGCTGTCATCTAAATGTCTCCCAACTGTCTAGTTCAATTTATACTATATTGTTGAAACCTGCACAACTCCTGAATATATTTCAAGGCATTTGTGAAACATTCCATATGCGTTAGGAAAAATGTCACCAATATATCAGAGATATGATAGAGTAGCATCTCAAATACATTTGAAATATAGCCAACCTAGATTCCATTTACATTGTAGTGCTTCACTTACAAAGATAGAGCCACAATTTTATCACTGTAAGACAGAATATTAATTGTGCCAAACAGAAAATTCAAAGTCCCGAAGGAAGTTATTCGTTTTAAAGGCTATATCTATGTCTGCAAATCTTGGTGATTAATGGCTACGTTAAAATAATGGACAACAAATTTCATAGACACATTTCTGCAGTTTAATTTCAAGGCCACTGATTTTATGTGTACTTGCCTAATTCTGTCCTGTGTACAATGACGTACAGCCCTTTTGCACATGCCTGTGTACGAGATGGCATAACGGTGCAACCAGAGGCAACAATAAGGAGCTCAGATAATTTTGGTGGTTGCTGGAAATGGTTGCGTTAGTACGTGATGGTGAAGTATACATTTCATAGAACCATAGAATGATACAGCAAAGATGGAGGCCATTCGACCCATTGTGCCTGTGCTGGCTCTTTTGAAAGATCTATCCAATTAGCCTCACTCCTCTGCTCTTTCCCCATAGACCTGCAAATTTTCCCCTTCCAGTGATCAGATGAATTCTCACTTAATTTGGGAGTGAGGTGAAACTCAAACCAGCATTTGAACCCCTGCAATCAAGGGAGCGAGTTCTCAGCACCATCACCTGGAAGAAAGTTCTACAGGCAGAGGAAATTGTGGATCTTTGCCATTTGTAATTCTGATACAGGAAACTGCAATTCATCTTCAACAGCTTTTATGTGCCTGGCTTAAACAATGGAAGCACGGCAACAGTCATCACTACTGCAGCACACCAGCCATCTTTTACAGGACGAGCAGTCTGGCCTTTATCTCTTTGATCGTGAACGGAATAGGTCTCTGGCATTCAGTTAACCATCTTTATTCAGCCGAACGGGCGCTTAGCTTTGGGCTCTACTCAGCTCAAGCAAAACAGGCAGGTTCCATCTCCAGCCTGCCAGACACAAATTAACCAAGTTAACCTCCTGCCCACACCAGTCTTGTCGAGCGTGCTGGGTTAAAATCGGGCCTATGGAGTGTTTTCAGTTCATGGCACTCACCCTAAACCTGCAATCCTCCGGGTCCTGAGACATTCTGAAGTGCACTAATGTACGAGGGGTGAGTACGTGAACATCCCCTCAACACAGAGTTACTATACAATGACACACACGCTGATGGGCTGAATGGCCTCCTTCTGTGCCGTTATGGCTCTATATACACATACCTCTTAGTTACATGGGGGGTAGGGGTGGGTTTGGGGAAAGGGTGAAAACAGGCACTAAGTAGGTGCCGAATTATAAGACACGCCTGTGTAAAAGTCTAGTTTTGGGGCTAATTAGTGATTACCATGATTTAAACATGCCTGGAGGCGCTAAAACAGACTCCTACACATTTAACACTCAAGCGCGGATTAGGAGAAATTTTCTTGGAGCGGTATATGTAGCCTCCACGCACACATGCACGCACTTCCACTGAAGGTGAGGAGTGTGCTGGCTGACAGACAACAGCATGTATCAGGGACCGAGGAAGAGGGCGGACAGGTTCTCAGACGCGGCACTGGAGTTCCTGGAGGAGGAGATACAGCGGGAGGGATGTCTTGTAGCTGCAGGGGGGAATGAGGCCACAGAGGAAAATAATGTGGCGGATGTAGGAGATCATCACCAAGGAGGTCACAGCCAGGAGACCTGACCCCAGGACATGGCTCCAGTGCCGCAAAAAATTAATGATTTGGCACGTGTGGTCAAGGTAAGATCCCAGCTCACAAATGCACCTCTCAATAACTGCACTACCACCAGCATCACAACCTCAACATACTGCATCTAACTATACACTGACAGGGGTATGGTAGCATATTGGTTATGTTATTGGACTAGTAATGATCCCGAGTCATGAGTTCAAATCCCACCATGGCAGCTGGTGAATTTAAATGCAATTAAATAAATCTAGAATTTAAAAAAAACAACCAGATTGTCGTAAAAGCCCATCTGATTCACTAATGCCCTTTAGAGAAGGAAATCTGCTGTCCTTACCTGGTCTGGCTCCATAGATATGACTCCAGACCCACATCCCTATTCATTGAATGGCCTAGCAAGCCACTCAGTTGTGCCAAACCGCTACAAAGAAGTATACTAACTCACATTCACACACTGCATCCTTCACAGACACTACTCACACCTCAGACTCATTGCGCAGCTCGTCAACCATGTGAGGCATCACACACACACCTGCCAATATGCTGATTCACAATCACCACTCTCTCGCTTCCAGGATAAGATAGCACACAACAGCCGCCAGCAGGACCTGACCGGGGGATGGGAAGCATGACTGCATGAGATCACTCACCTTGAGGAGGCAGTGCTAGCAGTAATCAGTAAGTGATCAGGCATATGCCGTGGCCACAGGTAGGGCAGGGGACATATCGCCGAGAGGATATGTGGCCACTCCAGCTTCCTTACATATTCCTAATCTCTAACCCCAAACCTCAGTCACAAGCTCCATATGATCTCATCACACACATCCTCCTATAGTGGCCCCACACAGTGCAT
Organism: Somniosus microcephalus; assembly: GCF_052327205.1. Lineage (NCBI taxonomy): Eukaryota > Metazoa > Chordata > Chondrichthyes > Squaliformes > Somniosidae > Somniosus > Somniosus microcephalus. The sequence continues at coordinate 33,287,044 of NC_141002.1, read as the reverse complement.
CCTAAGGCTTCTAGCTTTATCATTGCAGGCTTTCAGGAGCAAGATCCACCTTGTCCCCCACCCCAGAGGAACTGGAAGATAAGGAAGAGCCACCTTGCACCCCACCCCCGCCCAAACCCCAGATGAAGAGCAGGAGGCGGAGAACGAGGAAGAAGGTACCACATCAATCGCTACCACTGTCGCAGGCACCAGCTCAGAGACCAGCACCACGCGTAACTTAGAGGCTAGGGTAGAACATGGATCCTCACAGTGGCACGTACCAGGCACTAGTTGGCAACAACCACACCGAGTGGAAGGGACACCATAGGTGCCACCTTGCCAGGGGCAAGGTCGTATACTAGCTGAGGTAATAAAACTCACTACACACTTGGTTTGAGCATAAAGCAAGGCTTTAATCAACTTGATTCAGAACATGGAGGTCTAGTTGTATTTCACTAGCTCCTTGTCTTACAAAATGTCCCTGGTAAGCTGGGGCCCACGCCCAAGTATTTATACTCCTTGGACGGCGCCACCAGCTGGCCGTCCAGCGTTATGTCATAAGTAGTTTCTTGATGAGATTTATAACATTCTTTCTGCCTAAAAGATTTGGAAGTCCGACGACTTCCTCTTAACGGATTAGGCGGACTACGAATAGCCGCAGTCTTTTAGATTTTTGTTTATGGCCAGAAGACACGTCTCCCGTGTCTTGGTCCCTGGGCTGCTTGATCCGTACCGGTGGATCGACAGGGCCCGTGTTGCTCTGATCGACCCGAGGGAGGCTGGGGAGATCGTGACTCTGGGTGCGGGTCCCCACAGGCGCAGAACTGGCTTCGTCCCGTTAGTTAGCCGGAGATTGACCAGCATCCAGGCCCGGGGTGGCCATCCCACGGGGAGCGCTCGGCTCCCCGAGCGGATCCGGCGGGGCAGCTGGCAGATCCTGCGATGTCCCAGGTAGGGAGTCATCCTCGGGGGGGGTGAAGAGTGTCGGCCTCATCCCCGCGGGACCCTCCATCAGTCGGGTCTGCGGAACCAGCCGGACAGGGAGCCAGGTCCCAGAGCGAAACGGTGGACTCCTAGCCATCCGTGAACCGCACGTGGGCGTACGTGGGGTTGACGTCCGTAAGTTCTACCTCATCGACTAAAGGATTGGTTTTCGACGATCGGACGAATCTTCGGAGCAGCACGGGGCCAGGAGCTGCCAACCATGACGGTAGAGACGTCCCATGGGTGGAGCGACGCTGGAAGCTGAAGAATCGCTCGTGAGGTGTGACATTGGTAGAAGTAGAAAGGAGAGACCTGATGGAATGCAATGCGTCAGGAAGCATAGTTTCCCACTGCTGGTCTGGTAGATTGCGTGACCTCAGCGCAAGACGAACAGCGTTCCAAATGATAGCGTTGTATCTCTCAACCTGTCCGTTACCAATGGGATTGTACGGTGTCGTTTTACTTGTGCCGATTCCCCGTTGGGAGAGATAACTTTTGAGTTCGCTTGACATGAAGGAGGGACCCCGATCAGAGTGGATGAAATTGGCCGTACCGCAAAGGGAAAAGACTTGATTAAGACATTTGATCACTGTGGAAGTAAGCATATTGGGACAGGGGAAAGCGTGAATATTTGTCCACCATAGTCAGTAAGTAGGTGTTCCACGTTGAGGAAGGCAATGGCCCTTTAAAGTTAATGCTGAGTCGCTGCATAGCGTGTATGAGCGAGCCATCTGACGGACGGAAGAATTGCGGTTTTAACTCCGCACAAATTTTACAGGAGGAGCACGTTCTTTTCACATCTTCCGTAGAAAATGGGAGATTTTTAGATCGCACAAAGTGCAACATACGGGTAACGCCAGGATGGCATAAGTCAGTATGAAGATCCGCCAGAGTCGAAGTTGACATAGAAGAGCAGAATGCCCGCATGAGGGTATCCGGGGCCACATTCTCTTTGCCGGGTCGATAATGTATGGCGTATCTAAAGGCAGCCAATTCCATCCTCCAGAGTTGTATTTTGTTATTCTTGATCTTAGTGTGTTTCCGGTTATCCAGCATAAAGGCCACGGAGCGCTGATCGGTTATAAGTGTGAAATGGCGACAAGCGAGAAAATGACTCCATTTATGTACTGCTTCGATGATGGCCATAGCCTTCTTCTCGACAGGAGGATAATGGAGCTCGCTACCCTGCAAAGTTCTGGACAGAAATGCAATGGGTCGACCACCTTGATTCAAGGTAGCAGAGATCGCCACATCTGATGCATCGCACTCGACCACGAAAGGAAGATTTCCATCAATGGAACGAAGCGTGGCTTTCTCCAGTTGTTTCTTGAGGAGGTTGAAAGCTGAAATAGCCGTTGCCTCCAATGGAAATGACTTTGCGTGAAGCAGGGGCTGGATCTTGTCGGAGAAGTGGGGTATCCATTTCGCATAATAGGCGAACATGCCGAGTGCCCGACGAAGAGAGCCGAGATTCGTAGGGGGAGGGAGCTCCTGAAGCAGACGAAGTCGCTCCGGATCCGGTTTGATGACACCGTTACCCACCCAGTAGCCAAGGATGTTGACTGATGGTACTGATTTCACAGATTTGGACTCATTTAAGGTTAAGTTGCGACGACAGAGAATGTCAAAAAGTTTCTGGAGATTGGCATCATGCTCCTTCTGGTCATGACCAGCAATGGTGATATTATCCAGATATGGAAAAGTGTCCGTTAAGTTCTCCTATTTGACTAGGCTATCCATTGCCCGTTGAAAGATGGCCACCCCATTGGTGACCCCAAATGGAAGGCGACAAAACTGATAAAGCCGACCATTGGCCTCAAAGGCCGTATAATTTTTGTCAGAGTCCTTTAACGGTACTTGATGCTATGCGCTCTTTAAATCAAAAGTTGAAAATGCCTTGTAGTTGGCAAGGTTATTGACCATGTCATCGATGCGTGGTAGTGGGTAGGCATCCAGGTCGGTATATTGGTTAATAGTTTGCGAGTAATCGATGCAAAGACGTTTCTTGTTTTGCTTCAGAGGATTTTTAACAATGATGACTTGAGCCCGCCAGGAAGATGAACATGGCTCAATGATACCGTCAGCTAGAAGGCGAGAGATTTCTGCCTTGATAAAGGCTCGATCATCTTGGCTGAAACGCCGTGATTTAGTGACTATGGGCTTACATCGGGGGGAAAGATTGGCAAACAAGGAGGGCTCGTCGAGCGAAGCCGCCGAAAGCGCACAAAATGGTACTTTGGAAATAGTAAGCTCCGGCTTTGACCTTCCAAACTCGAAAGTGAGTCTTTTGTGTTGTTTCTGGAAATCCTGTCCCAGGAGCACATCACTGCATAGGTTTTTGAGCACCCCGATCCAGGTGGAGAAATAAGTGCGGCCATTGAGAATAAGGTCGACAAGACAAAAGCCGGAAGAATTGATGGTCAGTGTCGTCAGAGCCATTGCAATTTCCCTGTCCGAGGGGTAAATACGCAGTTTTACCTTTGACAGCTGTAACCTTAGTTGTGGTTCTTGGGGGAGAAGCAGTTTTATAGGTAGCAGCTGCAAAACTAACAGGAGCTCTCGACCGGTATACGTTAGAAAAGTGGCCTTTCTTACTAACAGCGGCTCTTGACTGGCATACCTTAGAAAAGTGACTTTTCTTGCAGGTCGCGTTACGAGCAGGACAAAATTTCCTATAATGGAACGCACCTCCACAGAAGAAACACTTCCTTCCAAATTGCCAAGATGCCGCTAGGGCGGGGTCGTCATCATTGTAGGTTTCTAGGGTAGGGTTGTCATCAGCCGGTTGGAGTCGTCATCCGTGAGGGCTTCCGCCCGAGGCCTATTGAAAGTGTCACTAAAAGAGATAGCAGCAGCCCATGCACGTGGTGAAAGGTAGGTGTCTGCATTCCTCTTTGCTAAGTCCAGAGAACATGCCTGGTCATAGGCAGCCTGTAACTTGAGGGTTTTATTCTCCAACAGACGCTGACGTATGAAGGGAGACACAATCACATTAATAAAGGAATCACGAATTAACTCCTCCTGGTACTGCTCAGCTGTAACAGCTTTAAGATTACAATCCTTGCTGAGCCTGTGAAGTTTCTGAAGGAATTCGTCAAGTGATTCCCCGGGTTGTTGTCGAGTTGTGGCCAGTAGATACCGAGCAAAAATTTCATTTGGGGACTTGATATATAGCTGCTGTAGTATTTGGATAGCGGCGTCATAGTCTACACAGTCTTCGATATAATCAAACACATGAGGGGATACATAATTAGCAAGTATCTCTACTTTATCAGGAACATTTTCACCACACACCCTGAGGGAGTTGCTGAATGTACGATACCAGCGTTTCCATACCTTAGCGGCTGCAAGTGAATTCGGGTCCAGGTCGAGACGGGCGGGGCTGAGTAGTTTCTCCATGATGGATCGATTACTTGTCCGAGTTCCCTTCTACGGTTCGAGTCATAGCTGGCTGTTCCCGAAGTCACCCAAAGCGTGGAGTCGATATCAAGTTGATTAAATTGACGTAATAAAACTCACTACACACTTGGTTTGAGCATAAAGCAAGGCTTTAATCAACTTGTTTCAGAACATGGAAGTCTAGTTGTACTTCACTAGTTCCTTGTCTTACAAAATGTCCCTGGAAAGCTGGGCCCACACCCGAGTATTTATACTCCTTGGACGGCGCCACCAGCTGGCCGTCCAGCGTTATTTCATAAGTAGTTTCTTGATGATGAGATTTATAACACTTGTTCTGCTGTAGAGGAGACAGATGAGGAGCTTGCAGGGCCAAGCTTCAGGAGAAGGCTAATGGGTTTGACAAACCAAATGCTTGGTGCAATGGACAGTCTGCCTGAAAGCTTACAGGGGTTGGAAGAGTCTGCCTCCAGCTTGGCCCGTGGCTTGACGCAGAGCCTGCAACCCATCCTCGCCAGCGTGGAGAGGCTGGCCAATTCCATCCAGCAACTTGTGGAGCCCAACATCATGCAACGTCCGATGACTGATGTCGCAGCTGTCATTGCAGCTTACATGGAACGCTAAAGCTCAGGCAGATGACTTGTTGGCTCTGTGTTCCTCAGTTGACAGGGGCTTGCAGAGTGTCTCAGCTGCCCAGAGATCTGTCCTCCAGAAGATCACTGGGCTGGCTGAATAGACGCCTGAAGTAGTGGTGTGACAATCATGGAGCAGGAACCTACTGGCCCCTCTCCGAATGGCAGCATTTCAGCTCCCTCCCCCGCCACTCCACCATTGCCCTTGCAATTTCCTGTCAGCCAGGCAGCCCAGACTGCTCAAGCAGGGCCATCATAGCCCACAGCCTCTCGAGGCATCGCAGGACGACATCTGAACTGCCCTCTTCAGATGCTCAGCAGCCATCCACCTCATGTACAGCTGCCACTCGGGTTGCACTTCACAGAAGCACCAGAGTAGGCAAGAGCACTTATAGGATAGCCACTAAGGGTAAACACCAGGGTCAATAGTTTAATATTTGCAAGTGCTGCTGGTTGTGTTATGTTTTTATAGTTGTTTTTGCTCTAGATAAAGAGTGATTATGGTAATTAGGCAATGCTGGAATTGGTGTTTTTTTTATTGTGGTCTTCATGGGGAAGGGGTTGAAAGGATAGAGCGCAGATGGTGGACCTCTTGATTGATCCTCAGTCATGGAAGGTAAGGCATGTGGCAACAGCGCTCCGAAGTCTGATGGTGGAGGACGTCTCTCAAAAGCGGTCTTCAATTAGAGGGTGGCGAGCGTCCCTCCCAGGTGCGGGCCATCTACCTGGAACCCTCTGGTGCTCCCCCTTATACTCTTCCTCACTGGTCGCCGTTAGGAGAGGTTGTTAATTGCAGCGCTAGCCAGCAAAATGGTGTGCAGCCTCTTGAATGAGCATTAGGAGCCAATTTAATTATGCATCAGAGCTTTAATCATACTGAGGGCGATGGTTCCTAGTATGCGCTTCAACTCCTTTACCAATATGGTAACTTGCTTTAAAGGTGGGCTAACCAGGGGTTGCAGCTCAAGGTCCCATCTTGGTCACCTCAGTGACTCTTTAGCACCTAAACTATCACCGCTACAGCAGGGAAAATAGCCCCCACTGTATTTACAGCACAGAAACAGGCCATTCGGCACAACAGGTCCATGCCGGTGTTTATGCTCCACATGAGCCTGGGTATGCACCACACGAGCATCTTAAAAGGGCGCTAAAAGAATAATCTTAAATGGATACTACTTTGACTAAAAGTATTCAAAAACTTTTCTTGGTGCTTTCTGATCACTTGATGCAGTGATAAAACTCAATTAAAAAGCAGCACCACATCACTTGTGTGTTACATCATGACTAAAGTGGCACATGCCTCATCCCTCAACAAAAAAGCACTTTTACATTACCATAAAAGAAAAAAATAAGCATGTGCTTGTATTGGCTGTGTATTGTAAAAAGCATCATTTTATGCATAAAGCTACATATAATTTGTATTTATCAAGCATCTGCATTTACATTAAAATGCAAGTGATACAAAAGGTCTACTGTAACAAACAGTTGGGCGGCATGGATTTGGGAAGTGAAAAACCTTCCGAAAATCATCTCACAATGGTGCCACAAATGGTGACATTTCAACAGGTTTTTGTTCGTATCAGTGTGAAGTTGCTGCGTGTTGGCAACTATCACTGGAAGCAGGGCCCATACTCAAAAGCTGTCAGTGTGCTGCTCCAGCCCATGTAAACCTGTACTCTGAAATCCCTTTGATTTTGTAAAACATGGCAAATTAAAACCAGTATTAGTATGTCTTACTGTACATTATGACTGAAACAAACAAACAGTTTCCTGTTCCATTCAGCATAGCACACAATGTGATTCAAAAATTGATGTTACAAGTTTCAAGACCACACATTCACCCATTAGTACTGCCATTTTCTCATTATTTAAGAATACACAAAGCACCCAGCACTAATCAAGCTCTAGAAAAACATGCTGATGAAGAAGTGCTTTCGACCATTTTGGGACTTGTCAGGGGAATATTTCAATGCCCTTTGGAGCCCTACGTAAAAAGTATTACAGCATCTTTTTCATCCCAGAACAATGTGAGCATACTGGTGATAGATTTGGTGTCAGCCTTTATTGTAGCCTTCAATTCCAATTTGTAAACGACTGAATGTTCGACAAATAAGCCTGAACATTCTAGGTGTCTGATGTATACGATAATGGACTTCAACAAAACATTTCTTTCAGAGAAAGCGAATGCTGCAGGGATGCATTTAGAAAGCTCAATAAATAAAAATTGGACACCATCATAGATTTTTACTTCTTGTTTCTGCCTTTATGTCACTGGAGCATTAAAGTCATATCTCAAACAACATTCACCACAACACTGACACTGGGCTTTGTGACGGGATTTAAAGGCCTGCAGTCTTCAGTAGTTGGGAAACTGGTCAACTCAGATCAGGGGTTCGATTTTCCCGAAGCTGTTGGGAAGAAGACGGGACTACAACTTTCGGGTTTTAGACCCACCTACATCGACGTCCGGCCAATCCATGCGATTTTCCCTTGATTGACCTTGTTGAGCCCGCCCAGCGGGTGCAGGCCAATTAAGGGCCACCCGGCAACAGGTGACGTCACAGACTGAAATTTCATCTGTGAAGAGTTCTTGACAGATGAAATACCAGTGTTTCACAGCTGTTTGAAGCTGCCAAACACTGGCAGTCTGACTTCTAACATGAGTCCTTCTACGCAGACTCAGTTAGAACTCTCAGCAGCACTCAAAGCTGAAGGCCGTCACTTTTCACAGATCGCAGCCAATCAGCTTTAAGTGCTGGCTGAGTTATGCGCTCCCGACGCCTACAGGAAGAAAGGCTGTTAAGGTAAGTACAGGTAAGTAAAAGTTCTTTACACACTTTAGACACACCAAACACATTTACCTTTGCACTCATGCACCCATCACTCACCTGAACACAAACATCGCGACCCTTCCAACTCCTTCAACTCGACGGCTTGCCTGCTCTAACCTGGCGTGGTTTGGAGCCGTCGGGAATCCCACACGACACCCCTCAAAATAGGGATTAGGCTAAAAACTGCCTGTTAACTACCTGTTAACAGGCAGTTAATTGGCACTAACCCCTTCCCGCCTGGGGTCGGTGGGTCCCAGTGTGGGGCGGGTACCCGCCGCCTCTGAAATTTGCGTGGAGTGGGGTTTTGGGCGGGATGGTGTCGGGATCCCCGAATTCGGGATTTCCCCCCCCCACACGCCTGAAACCCCGCCTGACGGCTGCCGGAAAATCGACCCCCATGTCTCAGTAACAGAGGGCGAGTTCAGCAGTCTCTCTACCCTCCCTCCCCAAGAAAACAATGCTTTTGTTCTGCAGTTCTGGCATCTGTGTGGTGTCCTGGACACCCAACCAATGTTAAAAGTGAAGTTTTAAATTTATGCACTGGGACACTGGCAAGACCAGGTGGAAAATGTAGTCCCATCGTGCAAATGATGTGCACCAGTTGCAATCGTAAAGCAGTTGGTGTGAATTCCCATCAAAAAGGCAACTTTTCAAATGAAACCTGTAAACAAACTGGTGGTTGGAACACCACTCACATTTCCTTTTATTATACATTTTTCATAAACTCACTATCTTGTCAACTCTTTTCAAAAATTTAAATTCTATATCAGAAGTCAAACAGCATTCCGTCCTTCAATAAACTTCACCAGTGATTGGTGGGAATGGTGAAAACACATTTCTACCTTCATACTGCATCCCATAGTGTGGCAGACACAGAATGATGTGAAACATTCATTTTGCATCACTTGCCAAGGGCTACCCAGCTTCTACAGAAGGGGTGATTCAAGTGTCTAAAAGGCTGCAGCCCATTCTCAGGTCCTTTGCTAGGCTGGAAATGGATGGCTTATACTTTGCGTCTACTGTATGTGGTATGCATAATTATGACTATAACAGTCGGAACAAAAGGTAAGAAACATAACATCACAGCTCATGATAAAAAGGCTCTGTTGTAACACAATTGTGTGCCAGGAAAGGACAAGGAAATTAGCTGCATAAAACTCACTCGCTATCTTTTTTCACAACACAAAAGATAACATTTACAGTGATACAAAGAAAGTGCTAATGTACATGTAAAAGGTATATTGGACTGGAATTATCTGTCTGTTTTACCTAAAAGGCAGATTTATCCAAGTAAGGGGTGATACAATTACAATATGGTACTCACTCAACCAAGCTTCCTGAAGGCTATAGGTAATAAGAAATAGATGGAACAATTGGATTTGCAGCTTTCGGCATTACTATTTGTAGAAGGATTACACAATTTAGAAGGAGGAATGTGATGCCACTTGAAGTTATGTTCATTTACTTGTATTTTATATCCACAAACACCTTAACCCTAGGCATTAAATTCATGAATTTCTCAAATCAAAACAGAAATCAAATCCACAGAACTCACAAACAAAATACAGAAATCAAATTCATGAATATCTTAAACCAATGCACAGAATTCAAAATTGACAAATATCTCATGCAATGTCAGAAAAATCAAGCCTAGGGACATATCAAACCAAGACATGGAAATCAAATCCGTGAACATCTTAAAACTGAAACATAAAAATAACTCGTATGCTTCATTAGTTATTTCTGCATTTTCAAAGTAATTGTTTGCAAGACTTTTTGATCTTGCACTTGTACAGTTAAGATTACATGCAACATTTAACAAACAAAAGGCAAAATGATAAAATTAAAATATTTATTGCAGAAACACCTGGGGCTGGATTTTCCTAAGCCCCTGGAGTCGGGTTGGAGGCGTGCGGGCGATAAAAATCGGAGATCCGGGGGTCCCGACCCCATCCCGCCTCCAACCCGCCTCCATGTCAATTTCATAGGAGTCGGGTTGCCGACAAGTGCTGGAACCCGACTCCCAGAGGCGGGAAGGGATTAAAGGCAATTAAACTGCCTGTTAACAGGTAGTTTTTTGCCTATTCGCGATTTTTATTGCTGGTTTGTGGGCTTCCCGACAGCTCCAAAGCACGAAAAGTTTTCGAGGCGGGACGTGGGTCTGAGGTCTTGGAGGGGTTGAGATGCCCAGTGTTCAGGTGAGTGAGGGGTGCAGGAGTGCAAAGGTAAGTGTTTTGCAAGTGTTTAAATAAGTTTAACTTACTTTTACTTACCTTTACAGGAGTCCTGCATTCCGGTGTTGGGAGTCGGCTGCAAGAACCACAGAAGCTCCGATTTTTAAAAAAAAATCAGCTTCTTGGTTTCTGCAGCAAAATGATTTTAAAGTTATCCTGAGAAAGGACTGAGGCTGAATTAGCAGTTTTTCAGTGCTTGACAGCTTCAAACAGCTGTTAAACACTGATATTTCATGCGCCAAAAGCTTTTGACAGATGAAATGTCAATCTCTGACGTCACCTGTTGCCGGGTGGCCCTTAATTGGCCTGCTGAGCCCACAGGGCGGGCTCAACAAGGTCAATCAGAGGAAAATCCAGTGGGTTGGCCACATCTCCATGGGGGCGGGACAACAAGCCCGAATGTGGGTTTCCCACCTCCAACCCGCCCCCGTAGCAAAATCCAGCCCCTATTGTTCTCTGCAGGAAATACCCTAATTCTACTTGATCTCGTCTTCAGGCTGGCAGTGATGAGTTGACCAAGTTTGGCTACAAATAGGACATAGGAAAATATTTGCTGAGGAAACACTTTGACCTCTCTGGAGTTCACCATTTCACTAATACACATTGACCTCTGACCTGAAATATAGATTTGAAGTGGTGTTTCAAAATGCAGAAACATGTTCAAGCTCAGCAAAATTTGAGATGGTCCTCAGTTGGGCATCTTACTCAGAGACAATACTAGATCCCTTGCTGTCATAGTCTGGTTTTTGCAACTTGGGAGAAAAAAAAACTTGTACATGGAGAGGAACATTTTCCTTTTACAAGGAATTGGACTGCAGTTGAACATACGGGACTGGATTTTACCAGCCCTGAGGAGGCGGGTTTGGAGGAGGGACTGCTGGGAAAGTAAAAAAGAATGGGAACCTCCAACCAATCTTCCCGGGAGTCGGGTCCCCGATTTGCACAGGGACCCAACTCCTAGCGGTGGGAAGAGTTTTACAACCACTTAACTGCCTGTTAACAGGTAGTTAACAGGTAGTTAAGAGGCTTTCCCCAATTTTCCGACTGCTGCTGCAGGCTTCCCAACATCAGGGAACCCCACCAGAGTAAGTGAGGCATGCTGTGGGTCTGTTGTTATGTTGGTGTTTGGATGACAGCTGCAGAAGTGGTGTGAAGGATGCAATGGGACAATGGTTAGTATCAGATGTAAGGAAATGCTGGGAAAGTCATTTTAAATGTGGTTAGATGTTTCTGCAGGTGACAAGCTGTGAAGTGTTTGTGTAGCCTCATCTCATCGGGAGAAGTGACAGATGGCTTCTGCAATCTCAGCTGCAGCTGCCATCTGTTTTATCCTAAGGAGAGAGTATTTGGAGAGTCTAGGTGCAAGGGCTCACTGGTGTACAGTGATTGTCAGTGTTTGACAACACCTCAATGCTGTCAAACACTGACAATTCATCTGTCAAACAAGTGTGGTGCATATGCCTTTAAGAAAACCGGCAGATGAAGCATCATTGACTGACGTCATCTGACTCTGGCTTTCCCTTAATTGGTGGGCTTAACAAGGCCAATCAGGGCAAAATAGCATTTGTTCATCAGATATCGCTGGGGGCGGGACTAGAGCCTGGAAGGCAGCAGTCCCACCCCCAACTCGTCTCGGTAAGTAAAATCCAGCCTATGGTATCCAACTGATATTTGTAGCCTATGACACTCAGTGAAGTTGGCCAGAGTTTACATTCCCTGGTATGCCTCACTGTGAGTTGTAATGAGGTCAGTGATAAAAGAGCATTACACATGCATATTTGGATGCACACAGAGCTTTGTGCCCCTGGAGTCTAATTTTCAGCATTCGAGCAGTGCAGACTTCACCTTGGGCTGGAGGGATATTGCAAAGCCAAATTTAAGTGCAGTAGGAAGTCAGAGTGGGACCAGACTACCATATGATACTGCCTCTTTCGCATTGAAACACATCCAGAAGTCCTTTACATCAACATGTAAGTAGAAGTAAAATTGCATGCTTCAATTGATTGAATGAAATGCAGGCAAAGTTCACATAGAGGAATAGACTTTCATCAAGATTAAGTTGACCATCCTGCATCTGCAACTTTATGCTGCTAATAATGCGCTAGTACGTCCATACATTTGTAAAAAAAATTCTTCAGAGTCCCCAAGTTGCATACTATTGATGTGAATCTCAAGTGTTACTGTACAGTGAATTCTATTTGTGCAAATCCCATCTGCAGCACTAACACTGTCACATCAATAAGCACAAAACATCCTCTCCCCATCCAACCCGTACCAAAAAAGAACCAGTTTAAAGATTAAGTCCAAAGACCAGGAGCTCTGTATCCTTAGCCTTTCCTTTTGTAGCCCCAAGGATCCGTGGGCACTCTTATCACACCATTCTCTCCAGGAGAGGCCCCCATTACAATCTATAATACCAGAACGTATGCATGTGCATAAAATGCCAGGCCACATTTTTTTTAAAAAGGCAACGTATCTATAAACCAGGCATGTCATTTGTTAAAACATTTTAGCTTGCAAGAACACAAATATTAAAGGAAACAAAAGAAATATTTATGCAGACCAACCTGGAAAATTTAAATGTTTACATTTTGATGATGTTGTGGCGTACCGATCACAGAACGGACACAATCCGCTTTCCGGTCCGTAGACTATAAATCAGGCGTCATGCCTTTAAGAAGGATCACACCTTTAAGAAACTCGATCTGCAACATAGTTAAGCCCAGAGTGGGGGAGGAGCAGTCTAAGCTGTGCACTGATGAAAGAGAGTTGTACTTTGTGTAGTCTCCGACTCCATTTTGTGTTCAGCATGCAGCCTCAACAATTAAACCTTTTCTGTTGAACCTCTCCGAGTTCAGTATTTTTTGCTAGTACGTAGACTCTTACAATGTACTGATTTAGGATGGTTAGTCAATACAGTTTATTGAAACATGTTGTAATGCACTGCAATTTATCAAAGTGAGATCTTGCCACTCTCAATGTGGTCTGATTGTCTTTTATTCACGTATCTATGATTTATTCACGTATCTATGATTTATTCACGTATCTATGATTTATTCACGTATCTATGATTTTTTCTAACAGGAGTGAACTAATTTATTGACACTAGAGACATGATTTTTGTTCGGTCTGTTTAGAAATAAGGTACAATTCCTGATGGTGACTGGAAGATGGTCAATCCTGGAGTTTTGTATTACAGAATTATTCTCCCAATCAATTAACTGAGATCCACGAAAACATGTTTAGGAAGGTTTAGTTAATGGAACTATTATATAGTCCATGGCAAAACAAATGTTATCAAGCAAGCATTTCCTGCTGTTCCTGTGCAGAGGTGGTTCCTATGAATCACTGAACATGCTCATTGAGTTAATAGTATGCTCCTATTTCCATGCTCTGTTGTAACTCAACTTTACACATAGGAGGGAAACATAAAGCAGCTTGAGTATCAAATTCAACTTGCTGCTAGACATTAGTGAGAGCATCAGCCTACCCCAGGTTAGTAATGGAGTACACGATAACACATTTTAACCTTAGATCAATCAAGAATTCTGGAAGACAGCCCATGAAGAACAAACACAAATTCTATTCATACTTGCTCGTCCATAAGAGTACAAAAGTTGAATGAAACCCCAGAGACCAGCCTATCGATATGACCAGTCTATGTAAAAACTATCGATGGTGTCACATTTCAGAATTTCTGTTTATGCCACTATGAAAGGATCTTCCCTGGAGACCGCACCTTGCTGCGGTGGGAAGGCTTGCGTGCTCCTATGATCTGAAGAGCTATGCTGGCAGGATTATAACTCCTGGTATGGCCACCCAAGCCAGGGAGTTTGAAAGGTAGGACCAGACTAAAGGCAGTTCACTGGTCTTCCTGGTAGGAGGTTGTGAATCAGGCCATCGACCCGTCCATGTAAAAAATGCCTTTTGTGGAAACAACCCAAAGATAAGACGAGTCTGTTGCAGACTTGCAAATATAAACATCAACTGTGGAGAACCACGATCTGCTGGATTTAAGGCAAGATGATACTGTGATAGAGTCAAATACTTTCCATGGACATACAGCAGTGGAAGAAATGGGTTGCATCATGTACCTTTTTTTTTTTTGAGTAGTCGCATCAATTATTCTACACCCATCTCTGGTGGTTCTACAATCCCAATATCCTTCTCCTCTATGAAAACATAGACAAAGTTCTTATTCAGCATCTCTGCCATAGCCTCATTCTCCACTACAAGCCTATCTCCTTCATCTCTTAGCAGCTGTATCCCATCTTGACCATGCTCATGCTACTAATGTGCTCCTGGGAATGCCTTATTATTGCCCTTTATGTGTTTTGGCTAATTTTTTCCCCTCATACTCCCTCTTGGCCTTTCTAATCTCCCTTTTTGTAGCTTTCCAATATTCTTCATATTTGACCGAGCGTTCTTTTTTTATTATCTGAAACATGCTAGGGACATACCTTTATCATTGTTATTGTATACATTTTTCACTTTATTTCAACTGTAGCCACAGAATTTTCTTCTTATGGTGTTGAATAATGCATTAGCATTCCAAAGGTTGGGCATCCAAAGTAATTAGGCTGGTGCAGATCATAGAATCCCCATATCCCTGCAATTTTTTCTTCATCAAGTATTTATCCAATTCTCTTTTGAAGGCTATTATTGAACCTGCATCCACCATCCTATCAGGCAGTGCATTCAAAATCCTAACCACTCGTTGCATAAAAAAGTTTTTCCTCGTGTCGCCTCTGGTTCTTTTGCCAATCACCTTAAATCTGTGCCCTCTGGTTATTGACCCTTCAGCCATCGGAAGCAGTTTCTCTTTATTTACTCTATTTAAACCCTTCATGATTTTAAACACCTCCATCAAATCTCCTCTTAGCCTTCTCTGCTCCAAGGAGAACAACCCCAACTTTGCCAGTCTATCCACGTAACTGAAATCCCTCATCCCTGGAACCAGGCTAGTAAATCTCTTCGGTACCCTCTCCAAAGCCTTCACGTCCTTCCTAAAGTGTGGTGCCCAGAATTGGACACAATACTCCAGCTGGGGCTGAACCAGTATTTTATAAAGGTTTAGCATAACTTCCTGGCTTTTGTACTCCCTGCTTCTATTTATAAAGCCTGGGAGCCATTTGCTTTATTAACTGCTTTGTTAACCTGTCCTGCCACCTTCAAAGGTTTGTGCACAAACACCCCCAGCTCGCTCTCTTTTTGCTGCCCCTTTAACATTGTACCATTTAGTTTGTATTGTCTCTTTTCATTCTTCCTACCAAAATGTATCACCTCACCCTTTGCTGTGTTGAATGTCATCTACCATGTGTCAGCCTATCTATGTCATCTTGAAGTCTATTACTATCTTCCTCACTATTTATTGCACTTCCAAGTTGCATGCCATTTGCAAATTTCAAAATTGGAATGTGTCCAAGTCATTAATATATATCAAAAACAGCAGTGGTCCTAGTACTGAACTCTGGGGAACACCATTGTATACCGCCCTCCGAAAAACAGTCATTCACCACAACTCTCTATTTTCTATCCCTTAGCCAATTTTGTGTCCATGCTGCTACTACCTATTTTATCCCAATTATGCTAACAAGACTAATATGTGGTACTTTATCAAATGCCTTTTGAAAGTTCATAGTCACAACAACAGCTGCACAGTCCTCATTCATCTTCTCTATTACCTCATCAAAAACTCGATCAAGTTCATCAAACATGATTTGCCCTTAACAAGTCCATGCTGGCTCGCCTTTATTTATCCATGCTTGTCCAAATGACTATTAATTTTCTCCCGGATTATTGTATCTAAAAG
Organism: Somniosus microcephalus; assembly: GCF_052327205.1. Classification (NCBI taxonomy): domain Eukaryota; kingdom Metazoa; phylum Chordata; class Chondrichthyes; order Squaliformes; family Somniosidae; genus Somniosus; species Somniosus microcephalus. The sequence continues at coordinate 33,271,176 of NC_141002.1, read as the reverse complement.
TTTCCCCACCACAAGACGTTAAACTAACTGGCCTGTAATGGCTAGGCTAATCCTTCTCCCCTTTTTTGAACAAGGTTGTTACATTTGCAATCCTCCAGTCCTCTGGCACCACCCCTGTATCTGAGGAGGATTGCAAGATGGTGGCCAGCTCTTCTGCAATTTCTACCCAAACTTTCCTCAGCAACCTAGGACCGGGTGACTTATCCACTTTAAGCACTGCCAGCCTTTCTATTACCTCTGTTCTATTTATTTTTATCTCACCCAGTATCCTGGCAACCTCCTCATTTACCGTAGCTTTGTCAAAGTCCTCTTCCTTGGTAAACTCCGATGCAAAGTATTCATTTAGTACCTCAGCCATGCCTTCTGCCTCCACCAATAGACCTCCATTTTGGTCCCTAACAGGCCTCACTGCTCCTCTGAAAACCCTTTCACTGTTAATATGCCTATAAAAGACCTCTGGATTCCCTTTTACATTAGCCACCAATCTATTCTCATACTGTCTTTTTGTCCCTCTTATTTCCTTTTTCACTTTTCCCCTGTACTTTGTATATGCAGCCTGATTCTACCATCTGCCATATGCCCCCTTTTTCTGCTTCACCCTACCTTCTAACTCCTTCATCAGCCAGGAAGCTCTGGCTTTGGTTGCCCTCCCTTTCCCACTTGTGGGAATGTACCTAGACTGTACCCGAACCATCTCCTCTTTAAAAGCCACCCATTGCTACATTACATTCCTGCCTGCCAGTCTTTGTCTCCAATTTACCTGGGCCAGATCCCTCCTCAATTTGCTGAAATTAGACTTCCTCCAGTTGAGTATTTTTATGCTAGATTGCTCCTTGTCCTTCTACAGAACTAATCTAAACCTTATGATAAGCTTATACTACGATCACTGTTCCTGAGATGCTCCCATCACTACGACATTCTCCACTGACCCACTTCATTCCCCAAGACTAGAACCAGCAATGCCTCCTTCCTCATTGGGCAGGAAACATACTGATCAAGAAAATTCTCCTTAACACACTTCAGAAATTCCTCCCTTCTCTGCCCTTAAAACAATCACTGCCCTATTCAATATTGGGGTTGTTAAATTCTCCCATTATCACTACTCTATAGTTCTTGCACCTCTCAGTAATTGCCTTGCAAATCTGCTCCTCTATCTCCTTCCCACTAGTTGGTGGCCTATAAAATGCACCAAGTAGCATAATAGCTCCTCTATTGTTTCTTAACTCCAACCTAATAGATCGTGTCTTTGACCCCTCAAAGACATTCTCTCTTTCCAGCACTGTAATATTTTCCTGAATCAAAACTGCTACCCCTCCTCCTTTTTTTCCTTCCCTATCTTTCCTGAATAACTTGTACCCAGGAATATTAAGCATCCAATCCGCCCCTTTTTTGAGCCAGGTCTCAGTTATCGCCACAACATCATATTTATTCCAATGTTGGGAGGACTCATAAAAATCAACATTTCATTGTGCAGTACACACATCTGCTGCATATATGACAAATAAAATTGAATTGAATTGAATTGAATATTCCCACGTGGCTGTTTGCACCTGCAGCTCACCAACCTGCTTAATCACACTTCGTGCATTTACACACATGCATTCCAAACCTAACTTAGACTTTGTATTTTCTATGATCCCACCTAATTCTGTATTATTTCTAACTCTAACTGTCTCTGTGCACCTTATTTCTACTTTTTAAGACTACATCTTGGTGCCCAACCCCCACCGAATTAGTTTAAACCCTTCCCCGCAGCACTAGGTAAACTGCCCGCGAGGATATTGGTCCCAGCTCTGTTCAGGTGCAACCTTTGCATCAAAATTGTGACAGCCCTGGCATCAATGGGAACGGGGCAGGAAGTGCCTGGTCATGATCTCTGGCCTGCTGCTTCTCCGTTCCCGCTCGAAAATGGGGACAACATTCAGCCTTCAAGGTCCATGCAATTACCAGGATCATTATTGATCATGCTTTAAGCACCTTTTATGATTGGGAATGTATTACACCATAGACCACAAGACTCTCCAAGATTATCATTGTATGCTGAATGCTGCCCAACTTTGCTGTGGAGGAGGAGGTCCATTTGCAGCCAAAAAAAGAGCATATTCAACTACATGTCATATCCACCCTGACTACCGGTGCATAGTGCTCAATACATCTTCACACATATTGGCCCAGTAATTCCTCTCTGAACACGTGAGTACGGTCGGGGTACTCACGCGTCTGGCCGGAGGAAATGCCCGTGTTCAGCATGCACAGCGCATGCGGGGAAAACCGGCATTTCCAGTCCTCTGAACGAAGGGGTTCAGAGGCACAGCGCGTGCGCAGTGAAATTCCTTTTTTTTTCCCCCAGAGTTGCCCGAGTGTAAAGGCCTCCGGTTTTTACGCGTGGAAAAACCAGACGTAAGTACTTAGTTTTACAGGTAAGTGGGCTTTTAGTACAATTTAGAATTTTTTTTCCCCACAGGTTTGTTATTTTTAAAGAATTTACAGTAAGGTAAGTTTAGTTTTAGCCCCGATTTTTTAAAAATTTATTTTTTTCAAAAATTTGATTAATTGTTTAAAATAGTTTTTTAAAGTTATTCATAGTTAATTTAATTATTGGGATGCTTTTTAAAATTTTATTTGAAGTTTAAGTAGTGTTTTGGGGTGCAGTACTTTTCATGAGTTTGACAGTCTTTACTATCAAACTTGTGAATGAAGTTTCCCCTCCCCTGATTGGCTGAACAGTGCTCACCTGATCCCTGCCGGCACATCGCACTAACTACGCCGTTGGGTCAGGTTAGCACAGCGCGCCGACGTCAGAACCGGGCCACTGACAGGAAATCCACTGTGGGCCAGGTTTCAGATGTCGGCGCGCAGGGTGAGCGCACATCGGGGGCTTGCACGCGCGGCAAGCCCCCGACAGGAATTACTGGGCCAATGTCATGGAGAGGGTGCAGAAAATTCTGCAGGCGAAGTGGAAGAGCCAGAAGTTGTGGTTCATGTTGGAACCAAAGCCATAGGGAGTAAGAGGGTTGAGATCCTGCAGTCAGAGTTTAAGGAGCTAGGGAGGAAGTTAAAAAGCAGGACCTCTAAAGTATTAATCTCTGGATTACTCTCAGCGCCACGCGCTAGCAAGAGTAGAAATACGAGAATACGTCTGGTTAATGCGTGACTAGGGACATGGTGCAGGATGGAGGGCTTCATATTCCTGGTACATTGGGACCAGTTCTGTCTGAGGCAGCATTCAGCATACAATGATAATCTTGGAGAGTCTTGTGGTCTATGGTGTAATACATTCCCAATCATAAAAGGTGCTTAAAGCATGATCAATAATGATCCTGGTAATTGCATGGACCTTGAAGGCTGAATGTTGTCCCCATTTTCGAGCAGGAACGGAGAAGCAGCGGGCCGGAGATCATGACCAGGCACTTCCTGCCCCGTTCCCATTGATGCCAGAGCTGTCACGATTTTGGAGTGAGCCAAGAAGATACCCACTTAAAACAAGGAGGATTCTAATTAAGTATGCAAATCAGGGTCCTACACCATATGTAGGATGTTGGTGTTGCCCTGGACAGGGCAGGTGCTTTGAGCGACAAAACGGACATCTGCAGGCCGTTCCGAAGACATGGGGAAAAAAATGCTGTTGCACTGATTTTTGTGGGGCCAGGAGGAGCATGACTGCCCACACCCACTTTAGCCATGCAGCAGTGTCAACATACCCAGGCATGTTTAGAATCATAGAATGGTTACAGCATGGAAGAAGGCCATTCAGCCCATCAGCCCGTGCCGGCTCTCTGCAAGAGCACCTCAGCTAGTCCCACTCCCCCACCCTTTCCCCGTAGCCCTGCAAAATCTTTTCTTTCAGATACTTATCCAACTACCTTTTGAAAGCTGTGATTGAGTCTGCCTCCACCACCCTTCCAGGCAGTGCATTCCAGATCCTAACCACTCGTTGCATAAAAAAGTTTTTTCTCATGTCGCCTTTGGTTCTTTTGCCAATCACCTTAAATCTGTGATGCTTCTGCCAATGGGAACAGTTTCTCTCTGTCTACTCTGTCCAGACCTCTCATGATTTTAAACACCTCTATCAAATATTCTCTCAATCTTGTCTGCTCCAAGGAGAACAACCCCAGCTTCTCCAGACTATCCACGTAACTGAAGTCCCTTATCCCTGGAATCATTCTTATAAACCTTTTCTGCACCCTCTCTAAGGCCTTCACATTCTTCCTAAAGTGCAGTGTCCAGTTGAGGTCAAACCAGTGTTTTATACAGGTTCATCATAATTTCCACGCTTTTGTACTCTATGGGCTCCAATTTCCCAGGGCCGTGAAGGCGGGAATAGAGGCGTGTGGGCTGTTAAAATTGCAGAATCGGGGGGCACGAACGCTTCCCACCCCCAACCCGCCTCCATGCCCGTTTCCCAGGAGGCGGGTACCCGACCTGTGCTGGGAGCCGCCTCCCGAGGCGGGAAGAGGATTAGTGCCAATTAACTGCCCGTTAACATGTAGTTAACAGACAGTTTTTGGCCTAATCCCTATTTTTAGCCCTGAAGTGTGGGCTTCCCGACAGCTCCAAACCACGCCAAGTTAGCGAGGCGGACTGTTGGGCTGAAGGGCTTGGAGGGTTCGAGATGTCCGGTGTTCAGGTGAGTGATGGCTGCATGAGTGCAGAGGTAAGTGTGTTTGGTGTGTGTAAAGTGTTTAAATAAGTTTTACTTACCTTTACTTACTAATGCAGGCATCCTTCCTTCAGGTCTCGGGAGTCCCTCATCTCACCGGCACAGAAAGCAGAATGGCCGCGAGCTGTCAATAGTTGCAGCATTCTGCTTTCAGTTCTGGAGAGATTTCTAACTGAGTCTGTGGAGAAGGACTCAAGTTAGAAGTTAGATTGTCAGTGTTTGACAGCTTCACAGAGCTGTCAAACGCTGATATCTCATCTGTCAAAAGCTCTTGACAGATGAAATGTCAATCCCTGGAGTCACCTGTAACCGGGTGTCCCTTAATTGGCCCGTCGGGCCCGCTGGGTGGGCTCAACAAGGTCAATCAAGGGACAATCGCATGGGTTGGCCACAAATCGATGAAGGAGGGACTACAACCCAAAAAGTGGGAGTCCCGCCTCCATCATGTCCCCATTGACAAAATCCAGCCCCATACCTCTATTCATGAAGCCCAGGATCCTGTAAGCTTTTTTAACTGATTTCTCAACCTGCCCAACACCTTCAATGATTTGTGCACATATACCCCTAGGTCTCTCTGTTCATGCACCCCCTTTGGATTGTACCCATTAGTTTATATTTCCTCTCCTCATTCTTTCTACCAAAATGTATCACTTCGCATTTTTCTGTGTTAAATTTCATCTGCCACGTGTCCGCCCATTCTGCCAGCCTGTCTGTCCTTCTGAAGTCTAACACTATCTACTTGGGAATGTCAGAGGAAAACTGCTTCTAAATGCTCCACTTTACAAGGGAGGCAGCGACAGACTTGTGCCATGTTCTGGAATCTAACCTATGAACAGCCTCCACCATAGGGTCAGCACTGCCAGTGGCAGTGAAGGTCACCACGGGGTAAAAATTCAGTTGCTTTGTGCCTTCCTAACAGGGCGCAAAGCCACTAGCGCCCGGGCATGGCGTCGTCCATGCCTCTCACGAAATTCAGCGGGAAGTTAGCGGCGGTGCTAACTGGTAGTGCCCCGCAGCGCTGTGTGCCGGCGATGAAGTCATCGCCATGCACAACGCCCCGCTCGCAATCTTCGGGAGTGCCCCCTGACTTACCGCCGGACGCTACATCCGACGGGGTCAGGGGGGGCCTACCTGCGGCTGGGGAGGCGCAATTTAAAGGCGAGGTGCAGAGTGGCCATTTTTGTTGCTGGCCGCCTGCCAGCACCTGCCTGCGCTCCTGTCCCCGGCCTCCTGAATGTCCCCCCCCCTCAACTGCAGAGTGCCGGCTTCACTCCAAGAGCCCGGCGCTTCTCTTGTTCTCGAGTGCCGGGCTCTTTTGCCGGCACTCCCGATCCCCAGGGGCCCAGCTGGGCCCCGGGTCGTGCAGCGCAAGGCTCCTCCCCTTTAAGAAGGGGCGGAAGGCCTGCAATATTACGGCGATAAAAGTAGCTACTCAATATTTAGCCCCACATCCCTGAATTTATAAGCCCTCGACTCATTCCAAGTTATCACAGGGGACATCAACAACATCAGTAAATCTGCAGTGCAAAGATACATCAAGCAGATCACTGATGCATAGTTCACTAGGGCACGCCACTTCATCACTTCCCCCAGCGGAACATAGCAGCAGAATGAGTGGGCCGCAGGTTTTTCCACAGGATTCCCCAAAGGCCAGGGTGTTACTGAAAGAATCAATCTTGCCTTATGGGACTCATACACAATGCCGAGGCATTCATGAACTTGCACTGTGTCAATGTCCAAGTGGTCAGTCACAATTAAAAATGTTCATGTAAAAGGAACCCCTTTATGAACTTGTTTGCTGAGAGCCGACAAAGTATCTGACCTCCTCCTCGGATTTTACTGGCAAGTCGAGCGCAATGTGCTTTTCTCACAAGAAATTGAAAAATCGGGTTGGTGCTCATTTGCACCTCATTTTGACTATTTTTAATAATTAAATTAAGCTCCTGCCAGAAGAAAATTATGTTGGGCTTTTCCATTCCAGTGAAAAGTTTGACAAGAAGCAATTGTTAGTTGACTGCATCTTGAACTATAAATTATTTGAGCCCTGAAGGATCCGAACAGAAACACGCAAAAAGATTTCTGGTTAAACAGTGTATAAAACCACTGACATTATTCCAAGAATATGAAGAGCCAGATTTTGCTGTGAATGATGCACGCCGTTATTAATGCGCAAATCAGCCAGCAACTTGTAGCGAGGAAGAGATACCCCGTGAATTGTGAATTGTCACAAATTCCTGGCCAATTTGCGCTGCTCCACCATTAGCTTCGCAAAAACAGCATCTCACGTCCACCCCAGTGATTTTCTTGAAGTTGCTGTATTTGCACATTATTTGCCCATTAAACGCGCCACAGAAAGTTAAGTCTAGTAATTAGTAGCGCAAGTACCTTTTTAACAATGTGATAATTGTTAATGACTGCCAATTAACCTCTCTTGCCTAGAAAGTAAACAATTATAAGTGTTGAGTCTCATTCCTTCAGGTTGTGAATTGTTTTAGGAGATTTTATAAGGTGAAATTAAAAAAAAATTAATTTTCCTTTGTCTCTTTTGTCTCTCTCTCAATGCAATCTTTCTTTCCCCCTATTCTTCTATCTGTACCTGATTTGAAGCAAGGCAAGATCATATTCAGTGCTTTTCTCCAGTGCATTATGAATGGACTCATACTTCAGGTATGATTTTCACTCATTCTGTCCTGCAATGTCTGGTGTTAATCAGCAATTCGCTTCAGGAAACATTAGCCTTTAAGAAAAACCCTCCTTCGCAGTCAGAAAAAATCCTTTTGTCAAAAGGATAATTTCTCTGAGAGCTGCTAATGTAATTCTGCACTAATATAATAAATGTTACAATGTATTTATTTTTGGTAGATGAATTTGAACAAAAGGCCTGCTGCTATTTTCAACCATAACCTGTGCCCCTTATTCTATGTAATGATTCAAGTGAAATGCAATGCAAAACAGGATCACAATATAGGCAACACATGAATCACAGCAGAACGGTGAGGGCAGTGTGAGACCTTGCAAGTTTCATTTTGTTACAGTCGGACTTTCCTTCCAATGCTTGTGTGCACTGTCAACATTAACCAATCACAGGATATGGGGTAAAGGCCCTCTCTCCCCCCACCCACCACCCAAGAATATGTCTTAATCAAACTGCTGGAAAACACTTTACTATACCAGTCTCTTAATTTTAATTTTTTGCTCACTTATTTTTCAATCCGTTTGCTGTTTGATCTGCCCTATTCAACAAGACCACCTTAGTTAAATATTTGGCCAAACAAGGTGGTTTGTTGTGTGCTCAGGAGAATTACTCCACCTGATAAAACTGTTTTCAATGCAATAAAATGGCAAAAGAAAGCTCCTATTCTGGTGCTAATGCATCAACATTGAACACAACAAAACAAAAACGCTTCATAAAATAACTTTGCAAATAATCGATCAAGCATTCGGGGGAAATCAGTGTGATGAATTCAAAATAATTTGAGTTCATAAGACCAAAAGCTGGTATGTTCTTATCTTGAGAAAACATTCTTCACTCTCTTCTTGAAGACACAACTGATGCCAACAACGAGGGCGCAAGAACCAAAAGTAGCCTTGGTGGGTGGAGAGGGTCAGGGAACTCGCAACTAATCCCAAGATGGTCATATGGGTCTCTCTCAAAAACCTCAAGGAAGCAGGCATTTCATTTCCCTAACTGACAAACCGAACCCTATCCACAGCCGTGAAAGAAAATTGAAGTATGATATTGTTGCTATCACGGAGACATGGTTGAGGGAAGGGCAAGACTGGCAGCTCAATATTCCGGGGTACAGAATCTTCAGGCGAGACAGAAGGGGAGGTATAAGGGGAGGGGGTGTCGCAATATTAATTAAGGAGTCAATTACTGCAGTAAGGAGGGATAATATATTAGCAGGGTCCTCTAATGAGGCCATATGGGTGGAGCTTAAAAACAAAAAGGGGGCAAGCACTTTGCTGGGAGTGTACTATAGGCCTCCAAACAGTCAGGGGGAGATAGAGGAACAGATATGTAGGCAAATCTCAGAGAAATGTGCAAATAATAGGGTAATAATAATGGGGGATTTCAACTTCCCCAATATTAACTGGGATAGTCAGAGTGTGAAAGGCTTAGAGGGTGTAGAATTCTTAAAGTGCATCCAGGAGAGCTTTTTGAGCCAGCATGTAGAAAGTCCTACAAGAGAGGGGGGGGCGGTACTGGACCTAATTCTAGGGAATGTGGCCGGCCAAGTGGAAAAAGTGCTAGTAGGTGAGCACTTTGGTGATAGTGACCATAATATGGTAAGATTTAAGATGGTCATGGAAAAGGACAGGATGGGCCGGAAATAAAGGTTCTAAATTGGGGGAAGGCCGATTTTAATAGGATAAGGCAGGATCTGGCCAAAATGGACTGGGATCAGCTACTTGTAGGAAAATCCGCATCGGAGCAATGGGAGGCTTTCAGAAGGGAGATTGAGATCATACAATGGCAACATGTTCCCGTAAAGCTCAAGGGTGGTTCCAAAAACCACAGGGAACCTTGGATGTCAGGGGATATACGAGAATGGATTAGGAAAAAAAGGAGGGCTTTTGGTAGATACAAAAGGCTAAAGACGGAGGAAGCCCTAGAGGAGTACAAAAAGTGCAGGGGGATACTTAAAAAAGAAATTAGGAGATCAAGGAGGGGCCATGAAATAACACTGGCGAGCAAAATAAAGGAAAATCCGAAGATGTTTTATAAGTATATTAAGGGTAAGAGGATAACTAGGGAAAAAATAGGGCCCATTAGGGACAAAAGTGGCAATCTGTGTGTGGAGCCGGAAGATGTAGGAGGGGTTCTAAATGAATTTTTTGCATCTGTTTTCACTATGGAGAAGGACGATGTAGACATAGAAATAGGGCGGGGGGACTGTGATATGCTCGAACATATTAACATCGAGAGGGAGGAGGTATTGGCGGTTTTAGCTGGCCTAAAAATGGATAAATCCCCAGGCCCGGATGAAATGTATCCCAGGCTGCTGTGTGAGGCAAAGGAGGAGATTGCGGGGGCTCTAACACATATATTCAGGACCTCTCTGGCCACAGGGGATGTGCCAGAGGACTGGAGAACCGCTAATGTAGTACCATTATTCAAGAAGGGTAGTAGGGAAAAACCGGGGAACTACAGGCCAGTGAGCCTAACATCAGTGGTAGGAAAATTATTGGAAAAAATCCTGAGGGACAAAATTTGTCTCCACTTGGAGAGGCAAGGATTAATCAGGGATAGTCAACATGGCTTTGTCAAGGGAAGATCATGTCTGACTAATTTGATTGAATTTTTTGAGGGGGTGACTAGGTGTGTGGATGAGGGTAACGCAGTGGATGTGGTATACATGGATTTCAGTAAGGCCTTCGATAAAGTCCCGCACAGGAGACTGGTCAAGAAGGTAAGAGCCCATGGAATCCAGGGTGCCTTGGCACATTGGATACAAAACTGGCTTAGTGGCAGAAGGCAGAGGGTGATGGTCGAAGGTTGTTTTTGTGACTGGAAGCCTGTGGCTAGTGGGGTACCACAGGGATCGGTGCTGGGTCCCTTGCTGTTTGTGGTCTACATTAATGACTTGCATATGAATGTAAAGGGTATGATCAGTAAGTTCGCGGATGATACAAAAATTGGTAGGGTGGTAAATAGCGAGGAGGGTAGCCTCAGTCTGCAGGACGATATAGATGGGTTGGTCAGATGGGCGGAACAGTGGCAAATGGAATTTAACCCGGAAAAGTGCGAGGTGATGCACTTTGGGGGACTAACAAGGCAAAGGAATACACAATGAATGGAAAGACCCTAGGCAAGACGGAGGGTCAGAGGGATCTGGGTGTGCAAGTACACAGATCCCTGAAGGCGGCGGAACAGGTGGATAAGGTGGTAAAAAAGGCATATGGGATACTTGCCTTCATTGGCCGAGGCATTGAATATAAGAGCAAGGAGGTTATGATGGAGCTGTATAGAACACTGGTTAGGCCACAGCTGGAATACTGTGTGCAGTTCTGGTCGCCACACTACAGGAAGGATGTGATCGCGTTAGAGAGGGTGCAGAGGAGGTTCACCAGGATGTTACCAGGGCTGGAGCGCTTCAGCTATGAAGAGAGACTGGGCAGATTGGGTTTGTTTTCCTTGGAGCAGAGGAGGCTGAGGGGGGACATGATTGAGGTGTACAAAATTATGAGGGGCACAAAATTATGAGGGGCATAGATAGGATGGATGCTGAGGAGCTTTTTCCCTTAGTAGAGGGGTCAATAACTAGGGGGCATAGATTCAAGGTAAAGGGCGGGAAGTTTAGAGGGGATTTGAGAGAGAACTTTTTCACCCAGAGGGTGGTTGGAGTCTGGAACTCACTGCCTGAAAGGGTTGTGGAGGCAGAAACCCTCACAACATTTAAGAAGCATTTGGATGTGCACTTGAAATGCCATAGCATACAAGGCTACGGGCCAAATGCTGGAATATGGGATTAGATTAGACAGGGCTTGATGGCCGGCGCGGACACGATGGGCCGAAGGGCCTCTATCCGTGCTGTATTACTCTATGACTCTATGACTCTAACCTCCTGCTGCCCCTTCAACATCGCAAGAAGTGGGGACGGAAAACACATGATAATTATCTTCAACATCAACTGCATTCACATTAGCACATTGCCCTGGTCAAATAGTCGCTAAAAGGAAAAATTAGTTGCACATTATTTCCAGTCTCTAGGGGAGATAAAGGCTGGTAGGCACATTGCAGTGTATGGAGATACCAATGTCATTTTCAGAGCTTAAAATGTCAAACAGCTATTTAAAGTAGTGACAGTTGTGACTGTGATAACTATAAAAGATGAATGCTGTTACTTCAAAACAATGCCCTTCTAGGAAGCATTCAGCAACACTGTCATTATTCTGTCTGTAGTAATGATCCAAAACATGGATTATTGAAAAACTGCTTAAATGATCTGTGAGAATCAGTAATAGTAGGTTTGAATTTAATTAAGGGATTGTCATTATCATTTCAACACTAAACCCTTATTTAAATTTTGATGCGCGGAATACTAAGCATTCTTCCTTCTGATTGGTATTTGCACCCACTGTTCTCCTTCTACATTCCCCCGCCCGCCCCCCAACCCTACACCCAGAAGAAAAAGGACTGTAGCTTAAAGCTGGTTGCTAAATTTCCTCAGTGCTGAGCTTTCATGTCATTTTTATTAGGGCTAATGATGAAAATTCAGCATTGGAGGGCTAACTAATGTAACACATATTAATAGTATTGCAATGGGGAAATCAGTATCGCAAAGACAAGCAGCTCTATATGGTTGACTGTATTTTTTGACTTAGGCAGCTGGTACCCCATATACTGACATCACTCCCAAACACACTTTTATATTTATATTGTTGTTAGCGGTGGCTCAGTTAGTAGCACTCTCGCCTCTGAGTCAGAAGGTCATGGGTTCAAGTCCCACTCCAGAGACTGGAGTACAAAATCTAGGCTGACACTCCAGTGTAGTACTAAGGGAGTGCTGCACTGTCGGAGGTGCCGTCTTTCATATGAGATGTTAAACCGAAGCCCTGTCTGATCTCTCAGGTGGACATAAAAAATCCCGTGGCACTATTCCGAGACATGCAGGGGAGTTAACCCCCGATGCCCTGGCCAATATTTATCCCTCAATCAACATCGCTAAAACAGATTATCTGGTCATTATCACATTGCAGTTTGTGGGACCTTGCCGTGTACAAATTGGCTGCCCCATTTCCTACATTACAACAGTATTTCATTGGCTGTAAAGCACATTGGGACATCTTGAGATTGTGAAAGGCGCTATATAAATGCAAGTCTTTCTTTCTATTATAAAAAATATATACCAATCTTCTCCTTAGGAAAATTCTTGGATGGGGGAAGAGGTAGTGGTTCTCCGTGCTGGTCATAGAATTGCTGGACACTGCACAGATCTTGCTACAGTAAGCATCCTCCCAACTTGTAAGTTCTCCTGTCACAAAGAAGATGACCAAATGGGAGTAACCCTTTCAATGGCTTAGATCAACTAAAATACAAATGGCTATGCCTGCTTATGGCTTTTCTGTCCCTGTTTTGAAAAAGACAGAACAGTGGATCTCCCTGGATCATGCTCAATTTCGCAAAACCACGAGGTCAGGCAGGCGACCTTCCCCAAGGCTTGCTTGCAATGCTGCTCATCAGCAACCCCCAAGAAAGGGCACAAGAATGGCCCAATGTGCTTCTATATCCATACACAAGACAAAAATACAGATTGAACAGCAATCCGGAGGGATTCAGCCTCCAGTGTATCTGTTAGCCTGTTAATAACCACCTACTCTCTAAGTTCCTTCCTCTGAAGGCACAGTACAAATTCACAACTCTAGAAATTGCAGACATTAATCCATATTTTACCAACTCCTTGGCACACTGAAAGCATCAACATGCAGTGGCACTTATACCGACCTCTATCTTTGAGATATCCTTGTTTGAAATGCCAGAGATGATGCCAACAGTACACCAGAAATCACATCAACAAGTTACTTTTTGATCATTGAATTTATACAGAAATTTAGAAATCTCCCACCCACCCCTGCTCTCGCCTAGAATAAACAAACTGAAACATTTCTAAATGATACAGGGGTGGATTTTTATCAGCACCATCTGAGTGCTAATCTCTGAGCAGATCCCCTGTACTTTATAAAAAGAACCCAATTTTCATTCCATTGAAATCCATGCACTGAAAATCAGTCGGGTTCTATAAAGGGCGAGCGATACACTCCGTCAGATTAACACCCAGGCGGAAAAAATGAAAATCCACCCCATAATATTTAAGCATCTATATTCACCACCAGTATATTGAACATTTTCACTTTGAACGAGCATTTTCTTTAAAAACATGATATGCAAGGAACAATATTATTTCAGAATACAATTTATAGAGTGAAACTGTTGAGTAAAAGGGCTCATTGTAAGTTATTGTAGGTCTAATTCTCAACCTGTCCTAATATCAAAACATGCAGAGCCGTTTGAACAAAAGCCTAATGATGCCCATCTCTGTAAATTCGTTGTTTTTATACAGGACCAATCCCCTTAAAAGGGAGACAAACACCACTGTTAACAATAGAGTTCGGTAACACCATTTAAATAGCCTACAAAACGTAGCAAACTTTCTCAATTGTTCCAGTAACCACCACAGTTTATGGAACTGTTATTTGAAAGTGCTTTTACAACACAAATCTACATTTACTAAGCTTACAAAAGTCTGTGGCAACAATATAAAGGCATCTGTTCACAAGCACTTCATTTTGCAGTATGTTATACAAAGAAAAATATATATTTGGAGACACCTGGGGGAAAGTTGGTTTGGATATCTTGTGCTATGTTTTGGAAGCTTTATATTTTTTGCCAGTACCGATTTCACCAACTTTCAGAACATTGTACACGAGTACCAGGAAATTTACAATCGTGCGCCACAGATTTGGTTAGGTGCATTTTGGCAGTTTAATGCTTCAGTTGGTTTTAAGTTGTACGGGCTTTGATTAACTCGTTCTCAAGTATCCTCTCTCAGGGATGATGCCTTCCTCTGGGGTGGAATTGTGCAGAAGTTTGCTTGCAATGTCTGTGACACTACTGGGCTGCAAGGGTCAAGCTTTTCAGGCAGTGATCATTAATGAATGCTGCAAACAGCATGAGAAGGCAGCCCAGCTGACAATCACACAAATAATTCCTTTGCATCAGGCGAGTTACACTGCCCATCATTTAACTCGGCTTTTGTTCACTAAATGTGCCAGAACACAAATATTTCACCATTTAGATCAACACACAAGCACCTTATGGATACGAGATCAACGAATAAAAAACAAGATGTTATGGTAAACAGGGGTGGGGGTTGGATAAGAGAAGATTCTAATAACAAACAAAATGTGTAAAGTTATCCATCACCAACATTTGAATAGCAACTCAAATCTATTCAAGCATCCAGGTTGTTTAACAATGTTCATTTGGGCACTGACACAAACAATATCTTCAATAGCTCAATGTGTATAAATGTATCACCCAGTGCGCTGCAGAGCCATACAAACTAGGATAATCACAGGCTAAACTCCTGCAGCGTTAGCCAATCTGAGCCACGCTGGCAGTGGGATTGCTGCAAATAGTTGGGCATTCACAGATTAAAGAGAAGAAAAGAAAAATTATCCAGGATTCATGTCTACTAAATACTGCCTCAGGCCAGAACTGTGTGCGCAGTTATCTACCAAGGACTGTTTTAGACTCAGCTGTGATGCTTACCGCAGTAAAATCGGCACCCACACCCTTTCTGTCTAAATTCACAAATGAAATTTGGGGCACAAAGGCAAGGTGCCAGAGGGCTGCCAGTACAGTACTGTGGAACTATGCAGCATAACGATGAAAAGCTGCAGACACCAACAGCCTACATCTAAGCCTAGGGCTATTCCTATCTTTAGGCTGGTGTACACATTTTAAAAGGCAGTTGTATTTGTACCACTGAAAATGGATATCAATGTTATGTCAGGACTTTTTCCAATTAACAGGCTCTGTAATAGAAATCTAGATGGAGGAATGCTGTTTCCAGCTTCCCCAGTAGCCTAGTAGGTAAATGGGACACCTGATGGCTCAGCTGGGTTAGGGTTTCAGTACGTTAAGCCATACAGAACAGGAGATCCTGCACTTGATCTCCAGTATGTACTGAGGTAGTTTATCTCAGTCTAGATGGTGGTAGAGATGCTCCAACTGGCCTCAATAACCTAGGGCTAGAGAAAGGAAACTTTGCCATGGATCCTATTTGTAAAGTCCGCGCCTCAATAATACACGGACTTCGGGAGAACAGTTTAACAGGTACTTTATTGAACAAGAGGCAGCTGGAAACTGAAACTACGGAAGCCTGCTAGGGCCTTTTATACAGGGGTGGTCACTGCTGGTACTGCAGTCTAAGACCAGTTATTCCCTTAAAGGTACATACACAACAATTCCTCCCCTTTTAGATAAACAGTACATAACATTCATTTAACAACTAAATAATAACTAATTACAATTACAATTTCTTCAGAAATAGTCATTTATAAGTTCAGTCTTTGAGGAGGCTTCCTGATCCGGACTGGATAGCGCCTTTCTCGAGTATCCTGTTCTGGCGGTGGAGTCAATTCTGGCTCATTGTCATTGGTTGGTTCGTCAGCTTCCAATACCCCTGCTTCTGAGGTAGACGCAATCTGTACTTCGGGCTCATTACCAGGTGCACATGCTTGTGGTACAGGTTGGGCTTGTTCCTGTGACTCTAGAATCTGGTCAGCATGGCATCTCACGATGCTCTCTCCAACGTCCACTGTGTACATTAGTGGTCCCTGCTGTGTGCATATCATGCCTGGCTGCCATTTTTCTGTTCGGTAGTCGCGGGCCAAGACTGGTTGCCCTATCTTGAAGCTCCTGGTTGGCTTCTCATTTATGTGCTGGAACTGCTTATCCTCAACATCTCATCTTATGTTTGGTTTGAGCAAATCCAAGCGACATCTTAGTCTCCGGTTGAAAAACAGTATGGCTGGAGTTTGGTTGGTTACTGCATGTGTCGCATTCCGGTAAGCAAACAGGAAGTTATCCACCTTGTGTTGCAGTGGTATGTCGTCATTATACATTGCCTTTATGACCTTTTTAAAGGTCTGAACAAACTTCTCAGCCAATCCATTTGTGGCTGGATGATATGGGGCAGATGTGTAATGTTTCGCCCCATTATTCTTCAGGAACCTCCGGAAATCCTCAAACACAAACTGTGGGCCATTGTCGGAACAGATCTGTTCTGGCAACCCACTCCTGGCGAAGATGGTCCTTAGGACTGCAATAGTTTTCTCCATGGTGGTGGAGGACATTTTAATGACCTCTGGCCATTTCGAATGGGCGTCCACAGCGATTGGAAACATTGAGTCCATAAATGGACCAGCGAAATCAATGTGTACCCGTTGCCATGGAGATGAGGGCCACTCCCATGGATGTAGCGGGGCCTGTGGTGGAGCGTTTTGGACCTTCTGGCATCCTGTGCATCTCTTGGTCATATCCTCGATTTCTTTATCGATTCCCGGCCACCACACAAACGCCCTGGCTAGGCTCTTCATTTTTACCCCTCCCAGATGACCCTCGTGAAGCTCATTGAGTACTCTATCTCTCAACTTGGGTGGAATTACCACTCGGGATCCACACATCAAGGTTCCCCGGCACACTGACAGCTGTTCCCTCCTTGGCGAGAATGCTGGCAACAGTGAGTCGCCATATGCTGGCCATCCCTTCACCGTCAAATCATAGGCCCGAGAGAGTGTCGGGTCATTTCGGGTTTCCTTCTCAATACTTGCGTTGTAACAGGCAAACATTCGACTATGGTCGCATGGAATATCTCCACAGGGTCCACTGCAGATGCTTCTTCCGCCGTAGGCAACGGTAGGCGCGACAGCCCATCAGCGTTTCCATGTTGTTTCGTACCTTTGTACTCTGTCATACTGATGTGCCCCTAGAAAAAGTGACCATCTCTGCAGCCGTTGCACCGTCATCACCGGAACGCCCCTCTTTGGGTTAAAAATTGAGACCAGGGGTTGATGATCAGTCAGTAGGGTAAATTTCTGCCCGTGCAGATAGTGATTGAACTTCTTCACCCCCCCACACCAGGCTGAGGGCCTCCCTGTCAATCTGGGCGTAGTTACGCTCGGCTGAGGTTAGCGAGCGCGATGCAAAGGTTATTGGCCTCTCTGAACCGTCACGGAATTTGTGTGACAGCACCGCTCCAATGCCGTAAGGTGACGCATCACATGCCAACCGAATCGGTAGTGTTGGGTTGTAGTGGGCCAATACTTCTTTTGAAGTGATTTGGCATTTACATTCCTGAAAGGCACGCTTACACGCATCACTCCATTTCCATGTTACATCAGCTTGAAGGAGGGCGTTCAGTGGGTGCAGAATTGTAGATAAATTCAGCAAGAACTTATGGTAGTAGTTCACCAACCCGAGGAACGGCCTCAGTTGCGACACATTTTCTGGTGCTGGAGCCTTGACTACAGCCACAATCTTGTCCGGCGACTTATGCAACCCTTCCTCATCAATCATGTGGCCACAATACGAGATTTGTCTCCTGAAGAACTCGCATTTGGGACGGTTGGCTCGTAGCCCATATTCCTGCAATCTCGTGAGCACCTGTTCCAGGTTGGCAAGGTGTTCATTGTCATTTTCGCCCGTAACCAGGATGTCGTCCAAATAACACTGGGTCCCCGGGATCCCTTGCAGGACTTGTTCCATTGCCCTCTGCCACATAGCCGGGGCCGATGCTACCCCAAATACCAGTCGATTGTACTAGTAAAGGCCTTTGTGAGTGTTTATCGTGAGGTATTTCCTAGATGCTTCTTCCACCTCCATTTGTAGATACGCTTGAGCCAGGTCAATCTTTGTAAAACGTTTCCCTCCAGATAGTGAGGCAAAAATATCTTCTATCCACGGAAGCGGATACTGTACTGTGTGCAGGACTGGGCTCAGTCACCTTGAAGTCCCCACAGATGCGAACCTTCCTTGGCTCCCCAGGCGTGCTGCTCAATGCTTTCTTCATTACAGGAACGATGGGTGTGGCCCACTCTCTCCAGTCCACCTTAGACAGCACCCCCGAACGCTCCAGACTCTCCAGTTCAGCTTCCACAGCTGGGCGTATCGCGTATGGCACCGGTCTGGCCTTGAAAAATTTTGGGGTTGCGTTATCCTCAATCTTTATGGTTGCCTTTACTCCTTTTAGAGTCCCAAGTCCTTGTTGGAACACCTCTTCCGCGTCTGATAGAATTTGTGACAGACGTCCAGGTGCGACGTCATCATCTTTTTTGTCAGTCACAGTTAGTGCCAGAATGGAATGCCAATCCAATTGTAGTCTTCGGATCCATTCACGTCCCAATAATGGTGGTCCTCCATCTCGTAGTATATACAAGTATAGTTTCTGTGTTTCCTTTCCGTTATATTCAACTGGCACCCTTATTTTTCCTCTGGGGTAGACCTTTTGCCCCATGTATGTCTTCAATACAATGGACGTGTCCTTTAAGGGTATGTGTGAGAATAGCCGCTCATAGTCTCGTCGATTCATGACAGTTAGGGCTGATCCTGTGTCCAATTCCATCTTCACTGGGGACCCTGCTATCATGAGGGTGACCCAAATGGTTCGGTGATCTTCCTTTGCGATCATGTTGTGTAATTTTAAACAACTTAGTCGCCTGCTCCTGGAGTCCTTATCACTCTCCTGATCTTCTGAACTACTATCTGTCAGTTTCTTTACTTTCCTGTACTGTTCCTTAGTAGTTCTTGTCGTGTTGTTCTTCTTTCCCGACCTGCAGACTTTTGCTATATGTCCCATTTTTCCGCATTGCCTGCATATTTTGTCTTTAAACCAGCAGTCCTTCTGCTCATGGGTTGTTCTGCCGCAGCGATAGCACTTTTCGGCTCCATACGCCATTTCGTTAGCGCTGTATTCTTGTGGTTTCTGTTGTATTTCCGCAGCTCCCCGTGCTGCTGCTTCGTAGGATACTGCCATGCTGAAAGCCTGTTCTAGCGTCAGGTCCTTTTTTGAAAGTAG
The DNA here is from genome assembly GCF_052327205.1 of Somniosus microcephalus. Classification (NCBI taxonomy): domain Eukaryota; kingdom Metazoa; phylum Chordata; class Chondrichthyes; order Squaliformes; family Somniosidae; genus Somniosus; species Somniosus microcephalus. Next base: position 33,251,931 of record NC_141002.1, on the reverse strand, counting down.
TCGTTTCTGGGTTCCTTCACTCTGGAGCCCGCAGACAAACTTATCCCGTAAGGTGTCTGCCAGTCCTGCTCCGAACTGGCAGTGCTTCGATAACTTGCATAGTTCCATAAGATATTCAGCATTGCTCTCATCTTTGTGCTGGTTTCTTTTATGGAACTTGAATCTTTCTGCCATCAGCAGTGGTGTAGGGCTTAGGTGTTCCTGTAAGATATGAACAATCTCCTCAAAACTTTTCTCCATTGGTTTAGCTGGGGTAATTAAATTCCACAATAGGCCGTACGTATTCGCACCCATCAGATTTAATAATACCGACGCCCTCTTTCCATCAGCCACCTCATTTGCCTTGCAGTACACTTCGATTCTTTCTACATACGTGGTCCAGTCTTCTACCTCGTTGTCGAAAGCAGTGATACTGCCACTTTTCGGCATCTTGGGCGATTTAAAATGGCGCCTCCCGCGCTTTTGCTTCTTCCCCAATGGAATAAAATGGCGCCTCCCGCGCTTTTGCTTCTTCCCCAACGGGATAAAATGGCGCCTCCTGCGCTTTTGCTTCTTCCCCCTTACTGCCATGCTGCTCCTAGCGTTCTACGGGGTAATGGCGGCGACCCGCAGCTTCGACACGTCTCGCTTTCCTTCCCCCCCCGTTTGGTTTCTCTCCGCTGTCCTGTTCTCGAGCACCTGTGCGCTCCACCCTCTCTCTCTTGTTTTCTTTTCCCGGCGACGCTGCGCGGCCCTATTTGTAGAGCCGCTCGATCGAGCTTGAGCCCGCCACAGTCCGGAAAGGTCAGCGTGCTACCTGCTACCAGCACGATTCGATGGAACCACAGTCTCTCCCGCAATTCTCCAAACACCAATGGATTCTTTGGGCGGTTGCCCTCGGTCGACGCCCGTTGCTCAGACTACGACCTTCCTTTCAGGCGAGATCCCCGTGAGATGGTGCCACACTGCAGGTGAGTTCGAACTTACTCGTCGCCACTGTAAAGTCCGTGCCTCAATAATACACGGACTTCGGGAGAACAGTTTAACAGGTACTTTACTGAACAAGAGGCAGCGTCAGACTGAAAATACAGAAGCCTGCTAGGGCCTTTTATACAGGGGTGGTCACTGCCGGTACTGCAGTCTAAGACCAGTTATTCCCTTAAAGGTACATACACAACACTATTCCTGGTCACTACCTAGAGGCCTCTGTTGGAAGTGCATGAGTGTGTTTGTCAGGAGAGGACTGGATGAGGCCCGACTGCACAGTTTTCCTGACACTTGATAATGGCCACTTCGGCAAAGAACAGATGGCAACTAGTCCTGGTTTAATCATAACCCACAGCAAGGCTCAGACTTCAGAACAAGAGGTCAAAAAATAGAGGACAAAAAAGTGGACACTTTTTATTAAAAACGTTAAGACGGTATTTCGCAATGTGAGTTTGTAATTGATGCTTAATGAGTCTGGTACTATGGAATTTTTCATCTAGACCAGCAACCAGATGTGATATGATGAATGCAACAGGCTCCATGGTGACTGCTGTCAGCAATCTATTGGCATGACGATGTATGCAAGCTGTTCCTGAAATGGAAGCGTTCCCCTATATTACGTGTGTCAGCCGCGGCTAGGTGGTAGCACTCTTGCCTTTGAGTCAGAAAGTTGTGCGTTCAATTCCCACTCGAGACTTGAGTACATAATCTAGGCTGACACTCCAGTGCAGTATTGAGGGAGCGCGGCACAGCCAGAGGTGCCATCTTTTGGATGAGTCATTAAACCAAGGCTTCATCAGCCCTCTCAGGTGGACGTAAAAGATTCTGTGGCACTATTTCGAAGAAGAGCAGTGGCGTTCTCCCCGATGTCCTAGCCAATATTTATCCCGCAACCAACACTTAAAAACAGATTATCTGGTCATTGCGGTTTGTGGGAACTTACAACAGTGACTACATTTCAAAATACTTAATTGGCTGTAAAGGGCTTTGGGACGTCCTGAGGTCATGCAAGGTGTTATATAAATGCAAGTCTTTTCTTTCTTTCATATACAAATAATCTTTCTGTATCACACAGACATGCAATAGCTAACTAGAAAGTTAAGTGAAATGGGGTTGTTATTCCCAATTTGACAATATACAATGAATAAATTGAGTTCCTTAAACACGCATCATAATGTTGGCATAGTAAGTTACTATTTTAAGTAACAAAAAAAATCTTGACTACAGTAGAATGTCTTTTGAGCACTGTGGTAAACCACTGTTGTTGTTGTTGTTGTTACACACTGTTGTACCTATGCATGCCTCAACATGTCTCGGCTGCCTCCACCCACACAGGCCCAGGTATAAAGGTGATTGACCTGCAGCCCCCTGCTTTCTTGGAACCCAGTCAACCACGAGAGGCATGCTCTGTTCTTTGCTAATAAAAGCCTTTAGTTACTCTCTTAACTCTCAGTCTTTTATGAGTAATTGATAGCGCATCAAGCACTATGCCCAAAAAGGTGAATAAATCATTTGCATCCATCTCGTAAAAATACTTGTCAGGTGATCCGCTTTTAAATTAACAATTTAAATACAGATTCAAAGAAATATAAATCATGCTACCTGCTGGTAATATGGCATTAACTAGAATATAGTCACACTGCCAATTGTTGGGTACAAGGTATCAGAGTTAGAGATAGATTCTTGACGAAGTAATTACTGCTTCCCCTGGGGAGGAAGTAGCATTTTCATTCATCTGCTGAAACCCAACAGTAGTTACAGCCCAGTGTGTCTGGCATTTCGTGGCCTTTGTGAAAGTCTCTTAGAAAGACAATCAGTGCCGATTTGGGCAGTTTTTCATCCATTAAAGATGATCAGCATCAATAGTCTGAAATGGCGACATTGCTCATTAGCCGCGATAATTAAATTGATGCTACTGGCAGCATAACTGATTTCACTTCACACTTTAACCTGAGACCAAGTTACAACTACCAGGCTACTTTCAACTGTTTGAGGATGTTTAACCCTTTTAGGTTTTTGATAGATTTCAAAATAAAAAGAAATTAAGCAAAATACAGAAAAGTTAGAAAAGAACGAACTTGCATTTAGAAAGCACCTTTCATGTCCTCGAATGTTCCAAAGCAATGCCAATAAATTACTTTTGAAGTGTAGTCACTGTTGTAATTTAGGTGCATGTGGTGGCTAATTTACACACAGCAAGGTCCCACTAACAGCAATGAAATAACTGAGTCGATAATCTGCTTTAGTGGTGTTTGTTAAGGGATAAATGTTGGCCAGGACACCAGAACTCCCTTGCTCTTCTTCAAATAGCACCATGGGATCAGTTTAATGTCTCATTCAAAAGCCAGCACCTCTGAAAGTGCAGAACTCCCCCCAGTACTGCATTGAAGTGTTAATCTAGATTATGTGCTAAAGTCTCTGAAGTGATGCTTAAATCCACAACTTCCTGACTCAGAGGCTAGAGTGCTACAACTGAGCCAAAACAGACATGCAAATAACACAAACTAATTGATTTTTTAAAAAATAACTCGTGCAATCCCCTTATTATTTATTTCTTACTATTGTCAAGAGGGAGAGGAGAATATTCAATAAATCATATCAAAACTGCACCGTGGAATTGTAACAGTTAGCAGCAACAAAAAGAATATAAGGAAGCTAGCTCTGTGAAAAGGCCATTCACCTCATCTATAGGCCATTTACAAGCCAATCCACCATGTACGTCACCCCACCTATTATTAATGCTTCCTGATCCCAGAAGATAATGAGGCAGTTAAGGCACTTTTATCATTCCACATCTCCAGCATTTCACTTTAACCATCTGTCATCCACAGGCGATGCCAGCACCCCAACACGCCCCAGCAGCATAGGAAGCCCCAGAGTACTTAATCATCCCAGTCCACACTTAATCTTGAATTGCTATTTTCAAAGCGACAGCAATACGCAGGAGACTCTCAGAGCGGAACTTGATTTGTTGCTGCTAGCTGTCAGGCATCAGAGTGACATCATGTTAATCTGAGCTCTCAGCCCATCAGTACAGGCCAGCAATGCAGCTTGCAGACCTGTACAGACTTTCTTGACCACCGCCCCACCCACCCTTCCTTACCCACATTGAGAAATGTGACCATGACTGAATGTGACTTTTGTGCATCCTTGCCTTTGTCACCTCTAGACTCAACGTCTCCAACATCCTCCTCACTGACCTCCCGAACTCCACCCCTCAAACTCCAATTCACCCAGAATGCTGCTGCCGCAAATTATCTCACACCCAGTCCCGCAGCACATCAACTTCAAAATCCTCATCCTCATCTACAAATCTCTTCACGGCCTTGCTAATTCCTCACCCCTTCAGCCTCCTCCAGCTATCTTTTCACAATCTCCACTCTTCCACTTCTGGCCGACTGAGCGTTCCCTGTTCCTAGTTCTCATCGGACTGGCAGGGCCTTCACACATCTTGCCCCCACGTGCTAGAATTCTCTTCCTAAACTTCATCTTGCTTCACCCCATCCACTTTCAAAAGTCTCCTTAAAATCTACCTCTTTGACTGTGCCTTCAGCCAGGTCCGTTAATCCTCCCCTCCCATTTTTGCTTGGAGTGGCTTTTGCCATGTTAAAGCGACCATATAAATCTAAGTTGTTGTTGTTGTTCCCATTCAAACAGGATGAATTCTCAATGAAGTGCCTGCATCCTATTGCAGAAGCACTGTTATTAGAAGCAGTTCCACAACATAGACAGCAGATTAATTGTCTAGGTGATTCATCTTCCAGTTTGATACTTAAAATGTCTTTGTCGACCACTTAATTGGGACTCCCTGTTTACAAGCAAAATTTGTAAGATGAAAATTTAATTAGATAAATTAACTAGGTAGCCTGTAGATGATAGAACAGAAACTATTTTAATCAGTAAGAAATTAAACTGTAATCAATAAATTCATGCAGAAAGGTAAGAATAGCTGAAGTAAGTGCTCATTCATTAAGACATCACTATATAGCTCGTTCATCAGCAGTGTTGATACTTGATGTTCAATTAATAATACTTTGGAAGTGAGAGAATGAAGCCAAAAAGGAATACTTGCGATTATGGGCCCAGAAATTCGGGTCTCCACGGGTGAGTACGCACGGGATACTCACCCGTAAGCCCAATGGAAGTGCCGGTTTCCTGCATGCGCGGGAAACCGGCACTTCCGTTCCCCTGAAAGCAGGGGTTAAGAGGTCGTACGCATGCGCGGGAGAGGCTGCGCGTGCACATCGAACTTGCGGGTTTTTTTTTTTTTTTTATACAGGTTTTCCTGGGAGGGTAAGTCTCCAGAATTTACACATTTAAAAAGCAGGCTTTTTACAAGGTAAGTGGTGAATTAATTAAAATTAAAACATTTTTTCCACAGGTTTATTATTTTTAAATACTTTAAAGCAAGGTAAGTTTATTTTTAGCCCCGTTTTTTCAAAAATTTAAATTGTTTAAAATAGTTATTTCATGTAATTTATAGTTTATTTTAAAAAATGTGATTAAAAAAAAAAAAATTATTTGAAGATTGTGATGTTTTGGGGCCCGTAGTAGTTATAAATTTTGAGAGCTCTTCCTGTCAAACTTATGAATGGAGCATTCCCTGCTACCATTGGCTCCCCATGGCCCACGTGATCCCAGGGGACGCATCGAACTAACTGCGTCCCTGGGATACGCAAGCACTGCGCGCCGGCAGCTGGAGCAGGCCCAGGATCGGAATTCCACGGGGGCCCACAGCTCAATGGCCGGCGCGCTAGGTAAGCGCAGGTCGGAGGCTTGCACCCGCGGGAAGCCTCTGACCCGAATTTCTGGGCCATTAAGTCTTACCATCCACCCCCCTTAAGAATTTGAAACCTTCCACCCAAAGTATACTCCCCAGGCAATCATAGAAATTACAGCACAGAAGGAGGCCATTTGTCCCATCGAAACTGTGGAGTGCTAGCTCTTCAACTGGAGCTATCTACTCCAATCCCATTTCCTTTCTTTTCCCATATCATTTTATATTCTTATTTTTGAAATACTTATCTAATTCCTTTTAAGTGATGTTAAGTGGAAGCAGCATGCTACGAACAGAGCTAAGCGATCCCACAACCAACAGATCAGATCCGAGCTCTGCAGTCCTGCCACATCCAGTCTTGAATGGTGGTAGACAATTAAACAACTAATAGGAAGAGGAGGCTCCATAAACATCCCTATCCTCATTCATGCCAGAGCCCAGCACGCGAGTGCAAAAGACAAGGGTGAAGTGTTTGCAACCACTATATTAATGACTTCGATGAAGGGACCGAGTGCACTGTATCCAAGTTTGCTGATGATACAAAGCTAGGTGGAAAAGTAAGATGTGAGGAGGATGCAAAGAGCCTGCAAAGGAATATAGACAGGTTAAGTGAGTGGGCGATAAGGTGGCAGATGGAGTATAATGTGGTTATTCACTTTGGTAGGAAGAATAGAAAAACAGAATATTTTTTAAATGGTGAGTGTAAAGTCTGTGGGTTGTGCAGTTAATAACGACACAGACTTCAGGAGTAACAAACAAACAGGACTTTACTATTCGAAGGTCAGGGCGAATCTGCCCAAGGAATCCTACCACAACGTTTATATATTGGTGTGGTCACTGTCAGTATTACAGTATACAGAAGCCAAACAAGTAGTACCACACCTAAAGTAGTTCTCTTAAAGGTGAACGGTTACATACAATAGTTTCCTTAAAGGTAGACGGGTACATACACTACAATCCTCCCTTTTTAGCTTACAACATACTGATTCCTTAGTAAACATACATTATAACATATATCCAGATTATGTAAGACAGTTCATAGATTCAGTCTTTCTGGAGGTTTCCGGATTCTGTCCGGATAACGCCGCAGTGGTGTCGTCATTCCCGGCGGGCTAGTATGTGCTTCTGGCAAAGTCGATTCGGCTTGAAAAACAGTGTCAGGTTCATCTGATTCCAGTATTACCAGATCGGAAGTAGGTGTTCTGGGTATCTCAGTTTCAACATTACCCGGGTAAGGTGGTGAAGTCGGTGGCCCATTTGTGGCGGACCCTATGATCTGGTCCACATGGCGCCTTATTATATTGTCCCCAATGTCCACCGTATACATCAACGGCCCTAGCCTTTTTCCAATAGTTCCAGGCTGCCATTTCTCGGTACGGTAGTCCCGGGCCAAAACTCGTTGACCGATCTGGAAAGATCTAGTGGCCCTTTCATTCATGCCTTGGAATTGCCGGTTCTCTACGTCCCTTCTGACGTTTGGTTTGAGTAAATCCAGCCGGCTTCTTAGGCGTCTATTAAAAAACATCATGGCGGGAGTTTGATTTGTGACCGCATGTGTTGCATTCCGGTAGGCCAACAAAAAGCTATCCACCTTATGTTGTAGATTTATGTCTTCATTACCCATGGCCTTTATGGCCTTCTTGAAGGTCTGGACAAACCTTTCAGCCAATCCATTGGAGGCGGGGTGGTATGGGGCTGACGTGTAGTGCTTAACCCCATTGCTCTTTAAGAATTTCTTGAATTCTTCGGACACAAATTGCGGTCCATTATCAGAACAGATCTGTTCCGGCAGGCCATTCCTAGCAAACATAGTCCTTAACACTGTGATGGTTTTTTCCGTGGTGGTGGTGGTCATCTTAATTACTTCCGGCCACTTGGAGTGGGCATCCACCGCTATTAGAAACATCGAGTCCATAAATGGACCAGCAAAGTCGATGTGCACTCTTTGCCAAGGAGATGAGGGCCACTCCCATGGATGCAGAGGAGCCTGTGGTGGCGCGTTCTGAACCCTCTGACATCCTAGGCAGTTCTTAGTGATCTCTTCGATGTCTCCATCAATGCCTGGCCACCACACAAACGCTCTTGCTAGGTTCTTCATCTTCACTCCACCCAGATGTCCTTCGTGCAGCTCCTTTAGCACCTTCTTTTGGAGTTTGGGTGGAATCACCACTCTAGATCCACACATCAGGGTTCCTCGACACACTGACAGTTGTTCTTTCCTCTGTGAAAATGCTTGCAGTGTTGGCTCGCTCTGTGCTGGCCATCCCTCCACCGTTAAATCATAGACTCGTGAAAGAGTCGGGTCATTCCTTATCTCATTCTCAATCATTGAGTTTGTTATCGGTAAACACTCCACTATGGATGAGTGGAACGTCTCTACTGGGTCCACTGTACTCGCTTCTTCTACCATCGGTAATGGCAAGCGCGATAACCCATCAGCATTTCCATGCTGTTTGGACCTTTTGTATTCGATGTCATATTGGTGTGCCCCAAGTAACACGGACCACCTTTGTAACCTTTGTGCTGTCATGGTGGAAACGGCCTTGTTTGGGTTGAATATGGACACCAACGGCTGGTGGTCTGTCAGTAATGTGAACTTCTTACCTTGCAGGTAATGATTGAATTTCTTCACGCCCCACACCAGACTGAGGGCCTCCCTATCTATTTGAGCATAATTTCGCTCTGCGGGGGTCAACGATCGGGACGCGAATGCCACTGGCCTTTCCGAGCCATTTGGTAGCCTGTGCGACAGTACTGCTCCAATTCCGTACGGGGAAGCATCACAAGCTAGACGAAGGGGTAACGTTGGGTTGAAATGAGCCAACACTTCTTCAGAGGTAATCAACTCCTTGCTTCTGCGAAAAGCCTTTCTGCATTCCTCACTCCACTTCCATGGTGTATCTTTCCGCAACAGAGCATTCAGCGGATGCAGCACCGTGAATAAATTTGGCAGAAACTTGTGATAGTAATTAATCAACCCCAAGAATGATCTTAACTGTGATACGTTTCCTGGAGCGGGGGCCTTCACGACCGCTTCTATCTTTTCAGGTGACTTGTGCAGTCCCTCTCGGTCAATGACATGACCGCAGTATGAGATCTGTTTTTGGAAGAACTCACACTTCTTGCGATTAACCCGAAGGCCATACTCCTTCAACCTGGTGAGTACCAGTTTCAAATTTGTGAGGTGTTCTTCCTCGTCTTTTCCCGTGATCAGAATATCATCTAAGTAGCACTGCGTGCTTGGAATTCCTTGTAATACCTGCTCCATGGCCCTCTGCCAAATTGCTGGCGCCGAAGCTACCCCAAAGACCAGTCTATTATAGCGACACAAGCCTCTGTGTGTGTTGATGGTGAGGTACTGGTGTGACTCTTCCTCGACCTCCATCTGTAAATATGCCTGAGCCAGGTCTATCTTGGTGAAGTGCTTCCCTCCAGCCAACGAAGCAAAGATATCTTCAATCCGCGGAAGCGGGTATTGTACCGTGTGAAGCATCGGATTCACTGTGATCTTGAAATCTCCGCAGATACGGACCTTCCCCGGTCCCCCTGGCTTATTACTTGGTGAGGACTTCATGACGGGAACAATGGGCGTGGCCCACTCACTCCAGTCCACTTTTGACAGGACCCCTGATCGTTCAAGTTCTTCCAGTTCTGCCTCCACAGCTGGTCGTATTGCGTAAGGTACCGATCTGGCCTTAAAAAACTTTGGGCTTGCATGCTCTGCAATCTTAACCTTTGCTTTAATTCCTCGCAGTGTTCCCAGTCCTTGCTGGAATACCTCTTTAGCTTCGTCCAATATTCTGGACAACCGTTCAAGTTTGACATCCTCTTTTCCGGAAGCCACCGTCATGGTGTTTAGTGAATGCCAGTCCATCTTTATTTTTCGGATCCACTCCCGTCCTAGAAGTGGTGGACCTCCCTCAGGCAACACATACAGGTCCAACCGGTGGTGATCTTTATCCTTGTATCTCACCTTGACTTCTATCTTTCCGATGGGGAATACTTTGTGCCCCGTGTATGTCTGCAGTACTAGTTCCGTATCCCGTAGTGGAATATGCTTGAATAACTTTTTATAGTCATGCTTATTCATGACCGTCAACGCCGATCCGGTGTCCACTTCCATTTTTACTTGGACTTTGGCAATCTGTAGCGTGATCCAGATAGTCTGTTGGTCAGCTTCATTACTCACATTGTGAATTCTTAGACTGTCCAGTCCTTTGCAGTTGGAGTGTGAGTCCGACTTCTGTTCCTTCAGACTCTTCCTAGTCACCTCTTGTACCTTTCTGTACCATTTTTGTGGTGACTCATTATTGTTGTACGTCGTTCCTGACCGGCATACCTTAGCCATGTGTCCGAGCTTGCCACATTTCCTACATTCTTGTTTTTTAAACCAGCATTGGTTCTGGTCGTGTGTTGTCTTCCCACAACGATAGCATTTCGTTGTACCCGAAGTAATTTGTTGTACCCTGAGTGCCGCTGCATTTCCGCAGTTCCTTTCGCTGCGGCTTCGTTTGATGCTGCGATAAGGACAGCCTTATCCAGTAGAAGATCGTTCTCTTCGAGTAGTCGCTTTTGCGTCCCTTCCTTGGACAATCCGCATACGAACTTGTCTCGCAGTGCCTCTGTCAGATTCCCTCCGAACTGGCAGTGTTTCGCTAGCCTACACAGTTCGACCAAGTATTCCGCGTTGCTTTCGTCTTTCCGTTGCGTTCTTGCATAGAATTTGAATCGTTCAGCCAACATCAACGGTGCGGGGTTCAAGTGATCCTTCAGCACTGCTACAATATCATCGAAAGTCTGATCCGCCGGTTTAGCTGGTGAGAGAAGATGCTTCAACAACCCGAATGTTTTCGCACCCATTATGTTAAGTAAGGTTAAAGCTTTTTCATCCTTTGCTATTTTATTAGCCTTACAATGTATCTCAATACGTTCCACGTACGTGGTCCAGTCTTCTATCTCAGAATTAAAATCGTTGATGTCCCCACGCTCAGGCATCTTCCTTTCCTTGGGAACAACACAAGCATTTCTTTAAATTATTATTATTTTTTTTTCTCTAAGATGGCGGCTTTTCCCGCAAAAATGGCGGTTTCCCGCTCTTTCCTTCTCTCCCCGCCCCTTCAATGGTGGTTTCCCGCGTCTGTCGTCTTCTCCGCCTAATGGCGGCTTCCCGTGTTTCTTCCCTGGTGGGAGGGGTACGCTTTCCCCACAGCGGACAGGTTCAGCCGCTGGGCTGGCTCTCGCACAGTTCCCCTTACTCGGCTCTGTCTCTCTCTCCCGCTCGCACGGCTCTACCGGCTCTGGGTACACCCCGTTGACGGAGAACAGTTCAGCCGCTGGACTGGCTCTCGCGCAGTCTCTCTCCCCTTGCTCGGCTCTGTCTCTCTCTCTCCCGCCCGCTCGGCTCTACCGGCGCTGGGTACTCCCGTTGGCGGAGAACAGTTCAGCCGCTGGACTGGCTCTCGCGCAGTCTCCCTTGGTCGGCTCTGTTTCTCCCGCACGCTCGGTTCCCATTCGCCTCCCAGCCCTCTCGCAGTCCGGTGCTTCCCTCCCCGGCTGTGGCTGAGTTTCTCTCTTCCCGCGCCTACGCTCCCGGTCTCAGCGCTTCGTGGCTTCGGTCGCTGCCCGGCTTTCCCGCCGATCGCGGTCTGGCTGTCTCACGACGCCGTTGGACCCGACTTTCCGTCCGGCTCCTTTCCCCCTCGACCGTGGTCGAGTGCACAGCCCTTATCCTCCGGATATTCTTTACACTTTCCCTTACTCACAGTCTCCGTGGCCGCCTTGCTTCCTGCTGATCGGCTCACTCCGCACCGTGGCAGAAGGGACAGTCAGTGCCTGTTGCTGATGGAAGCTTTTGTTGCTAAAGTCTTCCTCCTTTCTATTGCTGCAGCCTCGTGTTTTCTCCCAGCAGAACGACGAGGGCGGTTGCCTCTCTTCGACGCTCTTTAGTTGCTTTGGTAGTCTTGCCGCAGGGTACGATCGGACTCGTCGCCACTGTAAAGTCTGTGGGTTGTGCAGTTAATAACGACACAGACTTCAGGAGTAACAAACAAACAGGACTTTACTATTCGAAGGTCAGGGCGAATCTGCCCAAGGAATCCTACCACAACGCTTAAATACTGGTGTGGTCACTGTCAGTATTACAGTATACAGAAGCCAAACAAGTAGTGCCACACCTAAAGTAGTTCTCTTAAAGGTGAACGGTTACATACAATAGTTTCCTTAAAGGTAGACGGGTACATACACTACAGTGAGAAACTATTAAATGTTGGTGTTCAGAGAGATTTAGGTGTCCTCGTACAGGAAACAGAGTTCGCATGCAGGTACAGCAAGCAATTAGGAAGGCAAATGGCATGTTGGCCTTTATTGCTACAGGGTTGGAGTACAAGAGTAAGGAAGTCTTGCTACAATTGTGCAGGGCTTTGGTGAGACCACACCTGGAGTACTGTGCACAGTTTTGGTCTCCTTATCTGAGGATGGACATCCTTGCCTTAGAGGCGGTGCAACAAAGGTTCACTAGATTGATCCCTGGGATGAGAGGGTTGTCTTATGAGGAGAGACTGAGCAGATTGGGCCGATACTCTCTGGAGTTTAGAAGAATGAGAGGTGATTTCATTGAAACATACAAGATTCTGAGGGGGATTGACAGGGTAGATGCTGAGAGATTGTTTCCCCTGGCTGGAGAGTCTAGAACTAGAAGGCATAGTCTCAGGATAAGGGGCTGGCCTTTTAAGACTGAGTTGAGGAGGAATTTCTTCAGTCAGAGGGTTGTGAATCTTTGGAATTCTCTGCCCCAAAGTGCTGTGGATGCTCAGTCAAGGCTGAAATAGATAGATTTTTGGACTCCAGAGGAATTAAGGGATATGGGGATAGGGCAGGATATGGGGATAGGGCAGGAAAGTGGAGTTAAGGTCTGGAATATATGTGGGTAGAACAAATGAAGGACAGAGACACCAGTTCCTAGTTCATGAGCTTGCTTTACTAGGCCAGAGCAAATTGAGCATGCTCACTGAAGTAAGATATTAAAAATTGGATTTAATAAGGTAAAACAAATCAGGATTCATCTATAACACCAATATATAAAATGGAGGGAATAGGTTAATTTGTGCTCTGAGTTGAACAATAGAAGTCTGTAAAAATTGTATAAACCCAGATAAGGTTTAAACAGGACTATGGGTTAACTGCGGAGAGATTAAAACTGTCAAAACAACCCCTTAGAAAGAGGGAGAGATATATGGGTTCGGCCACGCGAGTCGACACCCTTGCACTTAAGGGTTTGTTAAGTGTGAAGCTCAATAGGGTTCTATTCTTTTAACTAACTAAAGTGTTTTTGCTCTGTAGAAATAATTCAAGAGAGAGAGACAGAAAGTCTGCGGATTGCCCGCTTTGGAAAGATCTACTATCTTAGAGAAATACTTAGAAAGACCAAGCCATCTGACAACAGCAAATGGACGATCGTAAAGTAATAAAATTGAGGCCTGGGTCATGAGAAAGTAACAAGACCAACTGATAACGAAATGTGAGATTTGTAAGCGACTGGAAGAATGGAATGTCATGGTTTTATAATTACAATTTAACTATAATTCTGTATATGTTAATAAGCTTATCCCCGCCTTTAGGGCAGGGCCTTAAGTTTTGTATAACTGTGAGAACCTCAAGAGATTCGGTGGAGTTGGAGCCTTGTGTTGGGACGCAAGAGCCATAGCTCCCCAGGCCTGAATAAACCGTTTTTACTTCAATTATTGGGTCTGTCTTTCTTACAACAAGCCAGTGTTGTCGACTGTGTATATCACTCAGTCCACACTTTGGGGGCTTACATCAATTGGCGACGAGGATGGGATTCGCGTTCTGAACCAGACTCTCAGACAGCGTTAACCTAAGACGGGTGAGTATGTTTTAATTACCACCTGTAAAATTAGGGGTTAATCGCTGGCGAGACATTGAGTCAGAATCGACGTATAAAAGAACTATAAAAAGAAAGACACCCTTAATTGAAGGCGGTTAAAAAGATAGGGATAAGGTGTTCCCTAAGCCGTATAGCGGCAAACCGACAGGGGCGGAAAACCCCGGGAGGCAGAGAAGTCCTCATTTAGCCGTAGGTAGGCGAACCGACGGGGCGGAAAAACCCCGGGAGGCAGAGAAGTCCTCATTTAGCCGTAGGTAGGCGAACCGACGGGGCGGAAAAACCCCGGGAGGCAGAGAAGTCCTCATTTAGCCGTAGGTAGGCGAACCGACGGGGCGGAAAAACCCCGGGAGGCAGAGAAGTCCTCATTTAGCCGTAGGTAGGCGAACCGACAGGGGCGGAAAGACCCCTACCCCGGGGAGGCGGGAAATCCTCTTTATCCGTGAGACGGCGAAATCTCAACAATTGAATGAATGGGTGCACCGTGGTGAGTGAATGAGATAAAACCCTACGGTCATAAAGAGGTTAGAACGGACAAGGGTGAGGTCTGTCCCCAGCACCTAGCCTGAGCCTGAATTAAGAGGACAGTAGTCCCACGTGACGGCCAGGATCAAGTAGGACGCCGGGAGCTACAGACCCCACAGTACCAAAACCTCGGGACTAAAGGGTTGGTGTGTGTCTAACGAAACGAAGTGACTAATAGAAAGCAAGAAACTAATGAAGGTGACGCTATAGGGGCGAACAACGTAGCGTACAAACCTAATTCACCAATATCGTGAATTATGCGTGAAACATAGCAGTTAGTTATGACTAAGAGGGTGGAAGAAGAATCCTCAAAGGACCTGGATTCTATAACCCGACTCCTGGAAAATAAAAAGAAACAGTGCAGAGAGCCAAAGGCTTGGTAGGGAGGAGCTAAAGATAAAGAGGCAACAGATAATGTAAGGAATTGAAACAGAAGGGAGAGATAAAGAAGGAAAAAGATCTAATTTGCAGGCGAACCAATTTGAAACCCCAGCAAAAAAAAACAAACAAACAGGGATTTGGAAACTAGGGAAAGCTGTTGAGTCAGATTTAAAAAGGAAGGAAAAGATAAACTTAAAGCTTTACCAACATGGAAGTTATTAGCATCTGTACCAAGACAAGTAAAACACGAGATTTGCTGAGTGAAAGGAACCTTAGACATATGCTGAAATTACAATTTGTATAAAAATGTGTGAGTGTGGATGTTTTCCTGATTAGGAATGTTTAAGAGGATTCAATATTCCTTTGTCTGAAAATCTGTCCGTTAAGAAAAAGAAATGTCTGCTGTGTGTTGTAGCTCCACCCACTTCTCTGTGTTAAAGTAAAAGCATTTAACCCCTTTGTCTTGTCGGGGATTTTGGAAGTTTAAGAATGTGCAAATAAGATTGTGCCCTCAGAATGAAAAAAACCTATTACAATTTGAGTTAAGCTGAAGTGTAAAAACTGAGAAGAGCAACAAAAAGTTTGTTTAATGAAAGATTAAGTTTCAGTCTAAGATCTAACCTTGGAGTTATGAGGTAAATTAACCTATTAAAACCAGACTTTCATTGTGGCCACAGTGAAATTCTGGTTGATGTAAATTGGTGTAGTCCAAATTGAATAAGATAACTCAACTCCGCAAGAATATCCGATAGTGGCAGGTCCCTCTACAATATTTAATTGACTATGGTACTGGAAGCCTTATAGAAGGCGGGACTAGAGTTAAACCTTAGAAAGGTATAGGTAGGGAAGGATGAAGTAGTCTACCTAGGATACATAGTGACACAAGGGAAGAGACAAATGCCCAAAAACAGATGGGAGGGGCATTAGGACTGGCTGCGTGCTTTGATTGCTCGCAAGCTTCTAGGGATGGCAGCAGGAAGGGACCGCGCCAGAGAGGGGAGGGGGATCCGAGGATGTTTGTTGACGTATTGGTAGGGGGCCGACAGTGAAAAAATGTTAATAGACACAGGAGCCACAATCTCATTGACAGACTTACCCTTACCCCGAACGAAACTTTCAGTTAGTATAGCAGGAATCGGTGGACGAAGAATCAGGGCTTATAAGAGCGAAACAGTCTTACTAGAAATTGGCTATAATAATAATACCTACCCAGTTGTGGGTATGCGAGAGCACCGAAGGAACAATCCTAGGGATAGATATACTACGAGAAGTAGGAGCTTTAGTCGACCCTAAAGCGAATGAAGTGTACTGGCCCCCAGATTATAAGTCAAACAAACAGGCAGGCCCAGCCTATACAGGATTTGATCAAAGGGGGGTAGCCAAAGGAAAATGTGTAAACCTATATAGATAGTCGGAATGCCTTTGGGGTGGTGTCTGATTACATGATAGCGGGAGTAGACAGGGATATATGACACCAGAGACAAGAATATAATCAAGGAATGAGTAGGAATCTCTCTCCTACCCAAAGAGTGCATAATAATAAATTAAAGCACAGAAGAGGATGGGCAGCTAAACGAGCAATTGAGAGAGGGAATCTGACCAATGAAGCCCAAATGTTCATGTTGAATCAAAGTGTGAAACCACAACTGTCGTTCAGTCAGGGATGTTTTTTCGGTTGCGTGAAGCGACGCAATAATGTTTAGCTCCACCTTCAAAAGCCTGCGAAGGAGTTAACCCTTTCCACTGACAGCTGTTTGAGTTCACGAAGCAACAACTTCAGTATTACTGAATAGAATTTAAAGATATTGGACATTATTAAATTTAAGTTTCTTAATGTTAAGCTGATATTTCCCCACAGTGATAGAAGGAAAATTAGGATTTGATAAATGGAAGTTATCTTATAAACTAATTGCAGCACCGTCTCAAACGGCAGGGAGGCTGCTTGGGAAGCTGTCCTGTTACCCAAAGATAAATCTGGACAGATAGTTAGAGACATGAGGCCAAAGACCAACAGATTATACGGGATCGAGAACAGGATACACGGGACGACCAGAAGGAGGTCTTAGCAATGGATAGCAAGGTGATAGCAGAAATAATACCAGCCAAACCAGGGCTAGCACCCAGATGGTCAGGACCTTATGAAGTATTAATGAATAATGACACGTGCTCATGTAGATGGGTCTGGAACGGGTAAAGGAAGGTGGAAACACTGGACCCAGTTAAAAATATATAAGAAAGACAATGAGTAAACCAGAGATGGTGCCCTTTTTGACAGAGTGAGGAGTATACTAGAAGATATAAAGAATGGGAAGGGGAGTTACTACATATATCAATGATAGGGCTGTGTATGATGATAATAGGCTGTGTATGATGATATTATATGCCATAGTTTGCATCTTCAGGTATGTCTGGGGACAGAGCCACAGAACAAGAAATGAACCAGATGTACAGCATTTTGAACTGATAAAATGGATAAGAGCAGAATAATTCTAACTGGCTGGTGACGACCAGCCCCCTTTTTGTAATTACAGGAACATTGGACGTCCGGAATGAGATGGAGCGTCCTCGCCTTGATTCTAGGGATAAATATAAGTATTGCCATTATCGAGGGGGATTAGTAATAAGGAGAACACAGGATGAGGTGTATTCTAGTGTAGCACATAGAATTACTAAGCTTGCCATTAATATGAGTACTTTTGAGATACAAAACAAACCTGGAACTCCCTGTGGGTAAAACAATTAGAGGATCCACAGGAGGAAAAAATCTATCTTACAAAGATGTAAGAAACGGGGAGTATTGGAAACGACCGGAGCAGGGTATGCGGCCGGGTTAGCAACAGTTAATAGCTTGGACATAGAAGGAGTAAACGAAGGAGTAGAAGAATTACAAGCAAAAATAGAGAAGTTACTAAAACAAGCTACTGGAAATAGCCAGCACTTGACACTGGCAGGGAAACCAAACAATAATGCAATTGTCGGGGGTGGAAGAGATAGTAGCCCCCCATGCAGAAACAATCAATACAATTATTGATAGACTTAATAATGCTTCTCGCCAAACCGATAAGGAACTAATATGTGCCACGTAGGGCTCATGGCTATTGTCGAATGCTCAGCATAATATGAGGCAAATAAATAATGGACAGATCCCTGATTGGATTACTAATAAGGATCTGGAACCTTGGATTGACACAAATAAAAGCCTATGTAAGGAATGTAAAATGGGACAAGTACACCGGGCAGGTGATTGTCTGACCCCATGGACTAAGATGATTGGCTTTGTACTGGCCATCCCACAATTCCCAGAAGGGGGACAACTCCGATACGACGTGATTAATATAGGAGAAGTACAAAGGGAAAGTGGGTTAAATATCATGATGTCCCTACCAAGGCGCTTTGGGAAAGGGATGAAGATAATAAACAGAAGAATGAAACCTAAAGGGGGGTGGTAGTGGACGGGTGCCACCACAAGGGAAGGACATGGGTGTGCACACACCCCCCCACCGAGGGAGACACATCCGAGTACGGATTTACGAAAATTACCAATTGCACCCTCGAGGTTCACCCAAGGGGATACACTGGACCTGGGTAGCATCAAGGAACAATGGGACCTGTTGTGTCACCACAATTGAACAGAAATATGAATATCAAGATATGGCTTATACCATTCCCCAACCAAACCGTTGTATTGGTCTAAAGATACCTACACAGATAGGAAAACCTGGTCATTTGATAATATGAGACTTACTAAAAAGGGTTGAAACTTATGTCATACCAGAGCCCAAGGCAATTCCTAAGTTAGAGGAAGCTTGGCAGAAGTTACGGCAGGAAACAAAGGAAATTTTAAAGTACTATCATAAAATAGAAGAAGGCTTAAAGAAACAACAAAAAGACATTAGTACAACATTAGAGGAAACTCACCCACTTCCTCATATTTTGATAATTGGGGACCAGGATGGTCGGGGACTGTGGGCGCCTCGGTGGTACAAGGCATAATGATATTCCTCTTGATTGTTCTTCTGATATATTGTGTATTTTTATTTCTCCAGTGCCTTTGTGCCAGAATGAGTAAGGCCGAAATTGGTGCGGTGAAGGAAGTAGAGCCTGAGGAGGGGCAGGTAGCGATGTTAAGAATGGACAACTCCCCCGCCTCTCCAAGGCAAATGGTGTAAGACGCGATGGGAAGCCCTGAAATTATATGGGATTAATTGGGCATGGTAATTAATGACCGGGCCGGCCAACCGTAAGATGGAGGTGGCAGAAGGAGGGTGGTGAATGAGGACTGGTGTGTGATGACAGTCTCGAATTGGCACGTCACACACCCCACGTGGGAATGAGGGACAGGCTTGAGCAGGAAAGCCTCAACCATTAGTGTAGGGTCTAAGGGGCCCCAGGAATGGTTACACCGGACGGAGTGCATAAAGGAAAGCCCACCCTAAAGGAAAGACCACCGTAAAGGAAAGACCACCATACCACAGAGGGGGAAGTCGGCCTCCAAATTGATAAGATATATATATACATGTATAACCTAAACTGGTAGAAGGCCAGGGAGTGCACGCTCTGGCAGACACCAGGAAGTGGAAATACACGTTGACCTGTTTGGAGCAATTGTCCAAAGGTCAAAAGGGGGGACTGAAGTAAGATATTAAAAATTGGATTTAATAAGGTAAAACAAATCAGGATTCATCTATAACACCAATATATAAAATGGAGGGAATAGGTTAATTTGTGCTCTGAGTTGAACAATAGAAGTCTGTAAAAATTGTATAAACCCAGATAAGGTTTAAACAGGACTATGGGTTAACTGCGGAGAGATTAAAACTGTCAAAACAACCCCTTAGAAAGAGGGAGAGATATATGGGTTCGGCCACGCGAGTCGACACCCTTGCACTTAAGGGTTTGTTAAGTGTGAAGCTCAATAGGGTTCTATTCTTTTAACTAACTAAAGTGTTTTTGCTCTGTAGAAATAATTCAAGAGAGAGAGACAGAAAGTCTGCGGATTGCCCGCTTTGGAAAGATCTACTATCTTAGAGAAATACTTAGAAAGACCAAGCCATCTGACAACAGCAAATGGACGATCGTAAAGTAATAATTGAGGCCTGGGTCATGAGAAAGTAACAAGACCAACTGATAACGAAATGTGAGATTTGTAAGCGACTGGAAGAATGGAATGTCATGGTTTTATAATTACAATTTAACTATAATTCTGTATATGTTAATAAGCTTATCCCCGCCTTTAGGGCAGGGCCTTAAGTTTTGTATAACTGTGAGAACCTCAAGAGATTCGGTGGAGTTGGAGCCTTGTGTTGGGACGCAAGAGCCATAGCTCCCCAGGCCTGAATAAACCGTTTTTACTTCAATTATTGGGTCTGTCTTTCTTACAACAAGCCAGTGTTGTCGACTGTGTATATCACTCAGTCCACACTTTGGGGGCTTACATCACTCACACTAAACCATGTGACAAACCGTGTGACAATACATTACACTGCTTTCCCCTTTTAAAAGAAATGTATATATTCCCCTCTCCAATACAACAAAACTATGGTCCGACCTTTCCCAGCATTACATGTACCACATAACAAAAACTCCTGGATTTTTTCTTTTAAATGAACTACAAATCCAGTTTAATAACAGGTTTGTGGAGCCTTCCTGATCTCCTTACAAAAGGTTTTGGTGCTGAACCAATTTTCGGGCTGTTTTTTTCGGTTCCGAACTCAAAGATAATCCTGTTTCTATCTCCGATTTGTTTGCGCTTGGTACTTCAGGTTCTGAAGTCTCAATGGAGTCAAACTCATGTAGATGTTCATGATCAAGTGGTTCAAGATCACGTCTTGGTTAATCTCTAGCAGAGATCATTTGATCTCCATGAACACTTCGGATGTTGTCACCAACATCAGCCAAACATCTCTTGGTTCCACCAACCTCTACTATGGTTCCGACATCCCACTTGTGTGAACTCGACTTGCCAGGGGGATTGAGAACACAAACACACTCGTTTTGTCTGAAACTGCATTCCTTACGATTGCTGTCATAATAACGTTTCTGACTCAACTTTTTCTGTTCCACTTTTAAGGCCAAATTTAGTTGAACAAGACTCAATCGTGTTCTCAATCTCCTCTTCATCAGAGTTCTGTTGGGGTATATCCAGTTGTAGTGTGCGGAGTGGTTCTGCACTTCAGCAAGAAATTTGCCAAACGTTGCTTTATGCTGAGTCCCAAACAACCCTGCAACACTTGCTTTTTGAGAGCTTCTTTATTATTCTGACTGACCTTTTGGCTGCTCCGTTTGAAACTGGATGATGTGGTGGAACGAGAATGTGTTTGATACCATTCCATTTCATGAACTCTTGGAATAGAGCAGAACGGAACTGAGGGCCACTGTCAGAGACAAGCTCTTCAGGTAAGTCTTGACGTGCGAAGGTAGACCTCAACTCATCTATGGTACGTTCAGCTGTAGTATTTAAATCCATGTGTTTCACTTCAATCCACTTTGAGTGACTATCTACAAGTATCAGGAAATAATCAATTGCTTTCTCACAGAAGTCTACATGTACTCTCTGAAAAGGTCTACTTGGCCATGACCAGGGCTGTAGTGGAGTTTTGGGTAGTTTGTTTCTGCAATTTTGGCAAACGGTGCATTTGCTGACAAGTGATTCAACATCACTGATTAATCCAGGCCAGTAAACAAAACTTCTTGCAATTGATTTCAAACGGACGATCCCTGGATGTTCAGCATGAAGTTTGGCCAGAATTCTATCTCTCAAAGAAATAGGTACCAGACTCTGTTTCCCCACTTGATACAATCTTGATCACAAGATAATTCAGTACGACAGTTATGGAATGGTTTCAACTCTGTGTCCAGACACTGATCATGTCCAGACATTGATCAGTCCATCCATTCAAGGTATTTTCAAATACTCTTTTCAGTACCGAGTCCTTTTGAGTCTCATTTGCAATTTCAGTTGCATTCACGGGAAGTCTTTATCAACTGCACCTAGTGGGAAAATCTCACCTTCACTCCCAACACAAGAGTCCTCATGTGGCAACCTGGACAAGGCATCTGCGATTGCGTTTTGCTTTGAAGTGTGATATTCAATTGTGTAGTCATATTGTGACAACAACACTGCCCAATGTTGCATTCTTGATGCGGCCATTGCAGGGATGGCAGATTTGGGCCCCAATATTGCTCGAAGCAGTTTGTGATCGGTTATCAGGATAAACTTTCTACTAATCAGGAACTACTGGAATTTCTTGATTCCAAATACTATGGCGAGTACTTCCTTTTAAATTTGTGCAGAGTTTCTTTCGCTCTTTGTGAGGGTTTGCGATGCAAATGCGATTGGATTCTCTTGGCCGTCTTCCATTATGTGGCTTATGACAGCTCCCACACCATAGCTAGAAGCATCACACGCTAAGTTAAGATCACGCTCTGTGCCGTAGTGTACAAGTAGAGCATCGCTAGGAGACTTCTCTTACAAGTGCCGTAAGCTTCCTGTTGCGCTTTCGTCCACTTCCACTGGACATCCTTCTTGACGAGTTTGTGCAATGGAGCCAACATGGTCGCTAACTCAGGTAAGAAGCGTGCATAATACTGGACCATTCCAAGGAAAGATCTTAACTCGGACATGTTCTGTGACTTTGAAGAATTGATGACCGCATTAAACTTTTCCTTAACTGGTTGCAAGCCATTTGCACCAACTTTCAGACCAAGGTACATAACCTCAGGCTGCACAAAAGCACATTTGCTCCCTTTCAATTTGTCATTGTGGGAATTAAACATTTGAAGCACTAAATCTAACACTTTTAGATTTTCTTCCTCGCTGCTTGTTGCGATCAGTACATCATCTTGATTGCATAAGCAATTTGGAACTCCTTGCAAAATCTTATCCATTGCAACCTGAAAGATTTTGGGGGAGGACTTTACACCATACAGCAGCTTGGTGTATGAGTACAGTCCCTTGTGTGTGTTGATAGTGAGATACTGTTGACTCTCTTTGTCAACATTCAGCTGAGCGTAAGCGTGCAACAGGTCAAGCTTAGGGAAAACCTTTGACCCAGAGAGTGCTGCATACAAATCTTGCGATCTAGGTAATGGGTACTGCTCATCATTAATATAAAAAATGAACTAGTTGGGCATCTCAGAGACTCCCTTAACGGTATAAACAAGCGCCTCATGACTCTCTGGCTCACATTAGCCCGGAACTAGTGTGCTACAGTCATCAGGGCATACGCCCCAACACTGGGAGCCACAGACGAGACTGAAGAGGAATTTTACTCCAGCCTCGAACAATCCCTGTCCCGAGTCCCAACGGGCGACAAGCTGATCCACCTTGGTGACTTTAACGCCAGAGTTGGAAAGGAGACAGACCTCCGGAGAGGTGTGATCGGCAGACAGGGGGTAGGGAAAGACAACTAGAAACATAGACGATAGGAGCAGGAGTAGGCCATTCGGCCCCTCGAGCCTGCTCCGCCATTCAATGCGATCATGGCTGATCATCCAAATTCAGTACCCGGTCCCTGATTTCTCCCCATACCCCTTGATACATTTAGCCTTAAGAAATATATCCAACTCCTTCTTGAATATGTTTAATGTATTGGCCTCTACTTCCTTCTGTGGTAGAGAGTTCCACAGGTTCACCACTCTCTGGGTGAAGAAATTCTGCCTCATTTGTGTCCTAAATGGCCTACCCCTTATCCTTAGACTGTGACCCCTGGTTCTGGACTCCCCGACCATCGGGAACATCCTTCCTGCATCTAGTCTGTCCAGTCCTGTCAAAATGTTATAAGTTTCAAAGAGATCCCCTCTCATTCTTCTAAACTCCAGCGAGTACAAGCCCAATCGACCCAATCTCTCCTCATACGTCATTCCTGCCATCCCAGGTATCAGCCTGGTGAACCTTCGCTGAACTCCTTCCATAGCAAGAACATCCTTCCTCAGATAAGGCGACCAAAACTGCACACAATACTCAAGATATGGTCTCACCAAGGCCCTGTATAATTGCAGCAAGACATCCTTGTTCCTGTACTCAAACCCTCTCGCTACGAAGGCCAACATACCATTTGCCTTCTTAACCGCCTGCTGCACCTGTATGCTTACCTTCGGCGACTGGTGCACAAGGACACCCAGGCCTCGTTGCACTTCCCCTTCTCCCAATCTATTGCCATTCAGATAATAATCTGCCTTCCTGTTTTTGCCACCAAAGCGGATAACCTCACATTTATCCACGTTATATTGCATCTGCCATGATTTTTCCCAATCACCCAACCTGTCCAAATCATCCTGGAGTTTCTCAGCATCCTCCTTACAGCACACATGCCCACCCAGCTTTGTGTCATCTGCAAACTTGGAGATATGATATCTAGTTCCCTTGTCTAGATCATTAATATATATTGTGAATAGCTGGGGTCCAAGGACCGATCCCTGCGGTACCCCACTAGTCACTGCCTGCCACTCGGAAAAAGACCCGTTTATCCAAGTCAATACCTTGCCCCCAATCCCATGTGCCTTAACTTTACACACTAATCTCTTATGTGGGACCTTATCGAAAGCCTTCCTGAAAGTCCATATACACCACATCCACTGGTTCTCCCTTATCTATTTTACCAGTTACATCCTCAAAAAATTCCAGTAGATTAGTCAAGCACGATTTACCTTTTGTAAATCCATGTTGACTTTGTCCGATCCTGTCACTGTTTTCCAAGTGTTCTGCTATTACATCTTTTATAATGGACTCTAGCATTTTCCCCACTACCGATGTCAGGCTTACCGGTCTGTAATTCCCCGTTTTCTCTCTACCACCTTTTTTGAATAGTGGGGTAACATTAGCTACCCTCCAATCCATGGGTACTGTTCCAGATTCCATCGCATGTTGGAAGATGATCAGCAATGCATCTACTATTTCTAGGGCCACTTCCTTAAGTACCCTAGGATGTAGATTATCAGGCCCTGGGGATTTATCAGCCTTCAATCCCATCAATTTCCCTAACACCATTTCCCTACAAATACTGATTTCTTTCAGTTCCTCCCTTTCATCAGACCCTATGTTCCCCGACATCTCTGGAAGGTTAGTTGTGTCCTCCTTTGTGAAGACAGAACCAAAATATGTATTTAATTGGTCTGCCATTTCTTTGTTTCCCATTATAAATTCCCCTGATTCTGACTGCAAGGGACCTACGCTTGGCTTCACCAATCTTTTTCTCTTCACATATCTATAAAAGCTTTTACAGTCAGTTTTTATGTTCACTGCAAGCTTACTCTCATATTCTATTTTCCCTTTCTTAATTAATCCCTTTGTCCTCCTTTGTTGAATCCTAAACTCCAACGGTACCCGCCTCCTGACGAAATGCTTAGAACATAGAAACATAGAAGATAGGAACAGGAGTAGGCCATTCAGCCCCTCGAGCCTGCTCCGCCATTCAATGAGATCATGGCTGATCATCCAAACTTAGTACCCTGTTCCTGCCTTCTCCCTATATCCCTTGATCCCTTTAGCCTTAAGAAATATATCGAACTCCTTCTTGAATATATTTATTGAATTGGCCTCAAAGCCTTCTGTTGTAGAGAATTCCACAGGTTCACCACTCTCTGGGTGAAGAAATTCCTCCTCATCTCTGTCCTAAATGGCTTACCCCTTATCCTTAGACTGTGACCCCTGGTTCTGGACTCCCCCGCCATCGGGAACATCCTTCCTGCATCTAGTCTGTCTAGTCCTGTTAGAATTTTATAAGTTTCAATGAGATCCCCTCTCATTCTTCTAAACTCCAGTGAGTATAAGCCCAATTGACCCAATCTCTCCTCATACATCATTCCTGCCATCCCAGGTATCAGTCTGGTGAATCTTCGCTGCACTCCCTCCATGGCAAGAACATCCTTCCTCAGATAAGGCGACCAAAACTGCACACAATACTCAAGGTGTGGTCTCACCAAGGCCCTGTACAACTGCAGCAAGACATCCTTGTTCCTGTACTCGAACCCCCTCGCTACGAAGGCCAATATACCATTTGCCTTCTTAACCGCCTGCTGCACCTGCATGCTTACCTTCAGCGACTGGTGCACAAGGACACTCGGGTCTCGTTGCACTTCCCCATCTCCCAATCTATTGCCATTCAGATAATAATCTGCCTTCCTGTTTTTGCCACCAAAGTGGATAACCTCGCATTTATCCACATTATACTGCATCTGCCATGCATCTGCCCAATCTCCAAACCTGTCCACATCATACTGGAGTTTCTCGGCATCCTCCTCACAGCACACACACACACATGGCCTTGTCATAACCAATACCTTGTTCCGGCAGAGAGACAAGTACAAGGCTTCATGGCAGCACCCTCGCTCCAAGCACTGGCATCTGCTGGACCACGTCGTCGTCCGAGCGAGGGACCGCAAGGGCACCCGCATCACCTGCACCATAACGGGAGCTGACGACTGCTGGACAGACCACCGCCTAATTTGCTCTGTCATCTCCATCAATATAGCCCCAAAACAGCAGCGGCAACAGAAATAATGCCGCAGGAAAATCAACGCTGAGGCACTCAAAGATCCCGCTAAGAAAGTCCTATTCAGCCTGCGCCTCTCAAACTCCCAGTGATGCAGAGTCACAGAGTGCCCACAGCGCCTGGTCTGCACTCAAGGCCTCCATAATCAGCACCTGTGAAGAGACGCTCGGTCACTCGACCAGGAAACACCAAGACTGGTTCGATGAGAATGACCAGGAGACCCAGGAGCTAATACATCGTAGTGCAAGGCATTCCTGATCTGGAAACAGCAACACAACTCGAGAGCAAGAAAGCAGCTCTACAGATGCCTGAAGGCCGAGGTCCAACAAAAAACTCGCGGCCTAAAGAACAGATGGTGGGTGGAGAAAGCGTAGGAGATCCAGCAGCTAGCCGACAACTACGACTTGCGTGGATCCTTTAGCGCAGTCAAGACCGCCTACGGCCCAAACACCCAAGGTCCTGCCCCACTGCGGGCCAAGAACGGAGAGGTACTCATCAAGAACAGGGAGGCAGTCAGTGCCCGCTGGAAGGAGCATTTTGAAGATCTCCTTAACCAAGACTCTGTCTTCGACGCGAGTGTCCTCAACTCCATCCCGCAGCATGCTACCCGCCACCATCTCAGCACAAACCCAGCCTGGCATGAGGTTGAAAAGGCCATCCGACAACTGAACAACAACAAGGCCTCAGGAGCAGATCGAATCCCTGCCGAGGCGCTAAAGCATGGTAGAGAAACACTACTGGCGCGAATTCATGAACTCATTTCTCTTATCTGGAAGGAGGAGAGCATGCCAGGGGATCTCAGATGCCATAATTGTGACCATCTTCAAGAAAGGTGACAAGTCTGATTGCAGTAATTACAGAGGAGTTTCCCTGCTGTCTGCCACAGGGAAAGTCATCGCAAGAATCCTCCTCAATCGCCTTCTCCCAGTGACCGAAGAGCTCCTCCCAGAGTCGCAATGCGGATTCCACCCACTAAGGGGCACAATGTACATGATCTTCACCACGCGCCAATTACAAGAGAAGTGCAAGGGACAGCACCAACCGCTGTACATGGCCTTATTTGACTTCACAAAGGCCTTTGACACTGTCCACCGTGAGGGATTATGGAGTGTCCTCCTCAAATTCGACTGCCCTCAAAGGTTTGTCACCATCCTCCAACTGCTTCACGACGCCATGCAAGCCGTGATCCTGACTAACGGTTCCCCAGAGACCCAATTCATGTACGGACCGGGGTCAAGCGAGGCTGCATCATTGCACCAACACTCTTCTCAATCTTCTTTGCGGCAATGCTCCATCTCACCCTCAGTAAGCTCCCCGCTGGAGTGGAGCTAATTTACAGAACAAATGGGAAACTGTTCAACCTCCATCGCCTCCAGTCCAGATCCAAGGTCGTCCCTTCCTCTGTCGTCGAATTACAGTATGCAGACGACGCTTGCGTCTGCGCACACTTGGAGGTCGAACTCCAAACCATCGTTAACACCTTCACTGAAGCATGAGAGCATGGGCCTTGCACTAAACATCCGTAAGACAAAGGTCCTCTACCAACCTGCCCCGCCACACAGTACTGCCCCACCGATTACCAAAATCCATGACAAGGCCTTGGACAACGTGGACCACTTTCCATATCTCGGGAGCCTACTGTCAACAAGGGCAGACGTCGATGACGAAGTCCAACACCGCCTTCAGTGTGCCAGTGCAGCCTTCGGTCACCTGAGGAAGAGAGTGTTTGAAAACCAGGACCTGAAACCCGGCACCAAGCTCATGGTCTACAGAGCAGTAGTAATACCCGCCCTCCTGTATGCCTCAGAGACATGGATCATATACAGCAGGCACCTCAAAGCACTGGAGAGGTACCACCAACGCTGCCTCCACAAGATCCTGCAAATCCATTGGCAGGATAGGCGCACCAACGTCGGTGTTCTCGCTCAGGTAAACATCCCCAGCATCGAAGCTTTGACCACGCTTGATCAGCTCCGATGGGCGGGTCACATCGTCCGCATGCCCGATACGAGACTCACAAAACAAGTGCTCTACTTTGAGCTCCGACACGGCAAGAGAGCCCCAGGTGGGCGGAGGAAATGCTTCAAGGACACCCTCAAAGCCTCCTTGAAAAAGTGCAACATCCCCACCGACACCTGGGAATCCCTGGCCCAAGACTGTACAAAGTGGAGGAGAAGCATCCGGGAAGGCGCCGAACACCTCGAGTCTCTTCGCCGGGAGCAAGCGGAAGCCAAACGCAAACAGCGGAAGGAGCGCACGTCAATCTAAGCACCCTACCCACCCGCCCCTTCAACCACCGTCTGCCCCACCTGTGACAGAGACTGTCGGTCCCGCATTGGACTCATCAATCACCTGAGAACACATTTTTAATGTGGAAGCAAGTCATCTTCGGTTGTGAGGGACTGCCTAAGAAGACGAAGAAGGTTGATAGTAATTTTGTAGTCACTGCACCAGCGTACAGTTTTGTCTGCTTTGGGCACTACCACAATCGGGGTAGCCCATTCACTTTTATGTAGCACTCTGTTTTCTCTCAGTTTCTCTGGCTCTTTCTCCACCTGAATTTTCAACGTATGGGGGACCGGTCTTGCCTTACAATAGAAAGGCTTCGTGTTGGAATTGATGTGGATATGCACATCACACCCAGTGATGACCTCATAACTGTCTGAGAACATGCTTTTATACTTGTTTAGCATTGTGTCGAGTCGCTTCTTTGAAGCATCTACACTGAAGATGTTTTTTCAGTCTACTTTCAATTTTTTCAACCAGTCTTTGCACATGAGGGTTGGCCTGTTGTTGTAACTTGCTCCGGAGGAGGCAGACCTGTGTGGGAGTGGCAGCGGGACCTGAGAGAAGGCGGAGCGGCCATAAAGGAGCGCTGCAGAGGAGTGCTGTGAGTTGGGAAAGAGTCCGAGAGCGGGAGCAGTCAAACAACAACAACTGCAAAACTGCTAAAGTGATGGCACAACCAGGGAAGGAGCTGATTGGTAAGTAGGACCTGGTGAGCATTTCTACAGTCCAGTCGTTGAAGTAAAAGTAAAGTCTCTAGTTTAGAGTAAGTAGTGTTTAAAGTGAAGTAAGGTCCCTAGTGTATTTAATATTCTTTAATTTAAAGGAAGTAAAGGGAGTAAGTTAAGAGTAGGACATCGCAGGGCAGCTCGGCTGCGTGGAGTGCTCCTCCTGTGCTATGTGGGAAGTCAGGGACACTTTCGGTGTCCAGGGTGAACACATGTGCAGAAAGTGTCTCCAGCTGCAGCTACTCGAAATCCGCGTTTCGGAGCTGGAGCTGCGGCTGGAGTCACTGTGGAGCATCCACGAAGCTGAGATCTTCATGGATAGCACGTTTAACAAGGTGGTCACACCGTAGGTAAAGAGTGCACAGGCAGACAGGGAATGTGTGACCGCCAGACAGAGTAAAAGTACTAGGAAGGTAGTGCAGGAGTCCCCTGAGTCCATCTCCCTCTCCAACAGATTTTCCGTTTTGGATACTGATGGGGCAGATGGTTTCTCAGGGGAATGCAGCAAGAGCCAAGTCCGTGGCACGAGTGGCTCGGCTGCACAGGAGGGGAGGAAAAAGAGTGGGAGAGCAATAGTGATAGGGGATTCTATTGTAAGG
This sequence comes from Somniosus microcephalus, assembly GCF_052327205.1. Taxonomy (NCBI): domain Eukaryota; kingdom Metazoa; phylum Chordata; class Chondrichthyes; order Squaliformes; family Somniosidae; genus Somniosus; species Somniosus microcephalus. Next base: position 33,222,277 of record NC_141002.1, on the reverse strand, counting down.
GGAACAGATAGACGTTTCTGTGGCTGCAGGCGTGACTCCAGGATGGTATGTTCCCTCCCTGGCGTCAGGGTCAAGGATGTCACTGAACGGCTGCAGGGCATTCTGAAGGGGAGGGCGAACAGTCAGAGGTCATGGTTCACATTGGTACCAACGACATGGGTAGAAAAGGGGATGAGGTCCTGCATCAAGAATTTAGGGAGATAGCAAAATACTGCAGATGCTGGAAATCTGAAAAAACAACAGAAAATGCTGGAAAAACTCAGCAGACCAGGCAACATCCGTGGAGAGAAAACAGAGTCGACGTTTCGGGTCTAACCCTTTTTCAAGGGCAACCCTGGCCTGCTGAGTTTTTCCAGCATTTTCTGTTGTTAAGAATTTAGGGAGCTTGGTAGCAGATTAAAAAGCAGGACCTCAAAGGTTGTAATCTCTGGATTACTCCCAGTGCCACGTGCTAGTGAGTATAGAAATAGGAGGATAGAGCAGATGAATGCATGGCTGAGGAGTTGGTGCAGGAGGGAGGGCTTTAGTTTTCTGGATCACTGGGTCTGCTTCTGGGGAAGGTGGGACCTGTACAAGTCGGACGGGTTGCACCTGAACCGGAACATCCTTGCGGGGAGGTTTGCTAGTACTGTTGGCGGGGGGGGGGGGGGTTTAAACTAACATGGCAGGGGGATGGGATACGAAGTGGAGCTATAGTAGGGGGTGATGCACAGCCAAATATAGAGGAATAAACAAGTCAGCCTGGAAGGCAGAGCAAATATGTAATGGCACAAGGGAGTATGGCAAGGCTGGATGGCATTTATTTTAATGCAAGGAGTCTTGCGAGTAAGGCAGATGAATTGAAGGTGTTGATGGGAGTATGATATTATTGCTATCACAGAGACATGGTTGAGGGAGGGGCAGGACTGGCAGCTCAATATTCCAGGGTATAGAATCTTCAGTTGAGACAGAGGGGGGTGTAAAAGAGGAGAGGGTGTCGCAATATTAATCAAGGAGTCAATTACTGCAGTAAGGAGGGATGATATCTTAGCAGGCTCCTCTAATGAGGCCATATGGGTAGAACTTAAAAACAAAAAGGGAGTAAGCACTTTGCTGGGATTGTATTATAGGCCCCCAAACAGTTAGGGGGAGATAGAGGAACAGATATGTAGGCAAATCTCAGAAGTGTAGAAAAAATAGGGTAATAATAGTAGGGGATTTCAACTTCCCCAATATTAACTGAGATAGTCAGAGTGTGAAAGGCTCAGAGGGTGTAGAATTCTTAAAGTGCATCCAGGAGAGCTTTTTGAGCCAGCATGTAGAAAGTCCTACAAGAGAGGGGGCGGTACTGGACCTAATTCTAGGGAATGAAGCCGGGCAAGTGGTAGAAGTGTCAGTAGGAGAGCATTTTGGTGACAGTGACCATAATTCGGTAAGATTTAAGGTAGTCATGAAAAAGGACAAAGATGGACCGTAAATAAAGGTTCTAAATTGGGGGGAAGGCCGATTTTAATATGATAAGGCAGGATCTGGCCAAAGTGGATTGGGATAAGCTACTTGTAGGAAAATCCACATCAGAGCAGTGGGAGTCTTTCAGAAAGGAAATAGAGAGAGTACAGCGCCAACATGTTCCCATAAAGGTCAAGGGTGGGACCAATAAGCCCAGGGAACCCTGGATGTCAAGGGATATACAAGAATGGATTAGGAAAAAAAGGGAGGTTTTTGGCAGTTACAAAGGACTAAATACAGTGGAAGCCCTAGAGGAGTATAGAAAGTGCAGGGGGGTACTTAAAAAAGAAATTAGGAGAGCGAAGAGGGGGCATGAAAAAACACTGGCGGGCAAAATAAAGGAAAATCCCAAGGCGTTTTATAAGTATACTAGCTGGAGTACCCGGCGTTGCCGAGGGAAATGAAGAAACCTCTGCAACTCCAAGTGTGGTTAGGAGAGGAGAGAGAGAGAGGGGGAGGGTGGGAAGGAGAGAGAGGGGGAAGGAGAGTGAGAGAGAGAGAGAGAGAGAGAGAGAGAGAGAGGGGGGAAGGAGAGAGAGAGCGGGGGAAGGAGAGAGAGAGAGAGAGAGAGAGAGAGGGGGAAGGAGAGAGAGAGAGAGAGAGAGAGAGAGGGGGAAGGAGAGAGAGAGAGGGAAGGAGAGAGAGAGAGAGGAAGGAGAGAGGGAAGGAGAGAGAGAGAGAGGGAGAGAGAGAGAGGGGGAAGGAGAGGGAGAGAGAGAGGGAAGGAGAGAGTGAGGGAAGGAGATAAAGAGAGGAAGACACCCCGGGGAAGGGGCTGGACTCAGAGCCCGGCGGGTGAAGAAGGGCGGCCGCCATTTTGTGAGGTCGGCGGGAAGTTTGAATCACAGCAGCCGAAGGAAGGAAGGAAGGAAGAATCCAAGATTGTGGGTTTAAAATTTTTAAAAAAGGATCCAGAGAGAGGAGATGTAGGTGAAGCCGGAGGTTCTCATCGCTCGGGCTGTGTGTATGTTGTGTGAGGAGACGGAGACTCCCTCCCCCACGCTCCTTCTCTCCCTCCCTCTCCCACCCCCTCACTCTTTCCCTCCCTCACCCCCTCTCTCTCCCTGCCCCTCTCCCTCCCTCCCCCCTCTCTCCCTCCCTCCCCCTCTCCCTCCCTCCCCCTCTCTCTCCCTGCCCCTCTCTCCCTCCCTCCCCCTCTCTCTCCCTCCCTCCCCCTCTCTCTCCCTCCCTCCCCTCGCTCGGGCCTCAGGCCCGGCCCGACTCACCTCAGCTGAGCTCCCGCTCCAGCCCGAGCCCCCGTGCACGGCCTAGCACCTCAAGCCCGGCCCGACTCACCTCAGCTGAGCTCCCGCTCCGGCCCGAGCCCCCGTGCGTGGCCTAGCGCCTCAGGCCCGGCCCGAGTGTGCCCTGATGAGCTCCCGCTGCGGGCCTCCGACGCCGCTCCGCTGCTGGATTTATTTTGGGATTAGCCTGGAGAGAGAGGGGGGGGAAAGAGCGCCTCAGGCCCGGCCCGATGGACCCCTGCCACTCCGGTCTCTGTTTTTTTGCGCTCCCGCATTAAAGGCAGTTTGAAGGATTAGGCCCCGCACACACATGCCATGAAACGCCCCGTGATGCAGCGCGTTCCCCCCGTAGGATTGGACAACCTTCACGTCACTCAACGCTAATGAGCCGTAGGATTGGTCAACCGCTAATGAGCGGATTTTGTCCGTTTTTTGTATAGTGTCCGAACAATTTTTGTCTGACCAAAAAGTAAATATGCCTATGACACTCCTCTAATCATAAGCTTTCTTTTGATACAACATATGTGTAGGTACGCTCTATAACTTTTGAGTTAAGCCCGGACATACAGACAGACAGACACCACGTATGTATATATATATAGATATAGATTAAGGGCAAGAGGATAACCAAGGAAAGAGTAGGGCCCATTAGGGACCAAAGTGGCAATCTGTGTGTAGAGCCGGAAGATGTGGGTGAGGTTTTAAATTAATATTTTGCATCTGTGTTCACTATGGAGAAGGACGATGTAGGCATAGAAATCAGGCAGGGAGATTGTGATATACTTGAACAAATTAGTATTGAGAGGGAGGAGGTACTAGCAGTTTTAGTGGGCTTAAAAGTGGATAAATCCCCAGGCCCAGACGAGATGTATCTCAGGCTGCTGTGTGAGGCAAGGGAGGAGATTGCAGGGGCTCTGATACAAATTTTCAGAAACTCTCTGGCCACAGGGGAGGTGCCACAGGACTGGAGGACAGCTAACATAGTAGCATTATTCAAGAAGGGTAGTAGGGATAAACCAAGGAATTACAGGCCAGTAAGCCTAACATCAGTGGTAGGGAAATTACTGGAAAAAATTCTGAGGGACAGAATTAATCTCCACTTGTAGAGGCAAGGGATTAATCAAGGATAGTCAACATGGCTTTGTCAGGGGGAGATCTTGTCCAACCAATTTGATTGAATTTTTCGAGGGGGTGACTAGGTGTGTGAACGAGGGTAGTGCAGTTGATGTAGTCTATATGGACTTCAGTAAGGCTTTTGACAAAGTCCCGCATGGGAGACTGGTCAAGAAGGTAAGGGCCCATAGGATCGAGGGCAATTTGGCACATTGGATCCAAAATTGGCTTAGTGGCAGGAGGCAGAGGATGATGGTCGAAGGTTCTTTTTGTGACTCGAAGCCTGTGTCCAGTGGTGTACCACAGGGATCGGTGCTGGGTCCTTTGCTGTTTGTAGTGTACATTAATGATTTAGATATGAATGTAGGAGGTATGATCAGTAAGTTCGCAGATGATACGAAAATTGGTGGAGTGGTAAATAACGAGGAGAGAAGCCTCAGGCTACAGGACGATATAGACGGGTTGGTCAGATGGGCAGAACAGTGGCAAATGGAATTTAACCCTGAAAAGTGTGAGGTGATGCATTTTGGGGGGACAAACAAAGCAAGGTACACAATGAATGGTAGGATCCTAGGGCAGACAGAGGATCAGAGGGACCTTGGTGTGCATGTACATAGATCCCTGAAGGCAGCAGGACAGGTAGATAAGGTGGTTAAAAAGGCATATGGGATACTTATATTCTATGCCTCAGCTAATGAAGGCAAGAGCAGGGAGGTTATGATGGAGCCATACAAAACACTACTTAGGCCAGCTGGAATAAGGTGTGCAGTTCTGGTTGGGTAGCATTGCTGGTTAAAGAGGAGATTAACACAATAGTAAGGAAGGAGATTAGCTCTGATGATATGGAATCTATATGGGTAGAGCTGAGAAATACCAAGGGGCAGAAAACGTTAGTGGGAGTTGTACACAGACCCCCAAACAGTAATGCTAAGGTTGGGAATGGCATTAAATGGGAAATTAGAGACACGTGCAATAAGGGCACAGCAGTTATCATGGGTGACTTTAATCTACATATAGATTGGGCTAACCAAATTAGTAACAATACTGTGGAGGAGGAATTCCTGGAGTGTATACAGGATGGTTTCCTGGACCAATATGTCGAGGAACCAACTAGAGATCAGGCCATCATAGACTGGGTATTATGTAATGAGAGAGGATTAATTAGCAATCTTGTCGTGCGAGCCCCTTGGGGCGGAGCAATCATAATATGATGGAATTCTTCATTAAGATGGAGAGTGAAGTATTTGACTCGGAGACTAGGGTCCTGAAGTTAAATAAAGGAAACTACGATGGTATGAGGCACGAGATGGGTAGAATGGATTGGGGAACGTTATTTAAATGATTGACGGTGGATAGGCAATGGCAAACATTTAAAGATTGCATGGATGAACTACAGAATTTGTTCATCCCTGCTTGGCATAAAAATAAAACAAAAAAGGTGACTCAACCTTGGCTAACAAGGGAAATTAGGGATAGCATAAGATCCAAGGAGAGGACATATAAATTGGCCAGAAAAAGCAGTAAACCTGAGGATTGGGAGCAGCTTAGGATTCAGCAAAGGAGGGCAAAGGAATTAATTAAGAGGGGGAAAATAGAGTATGAGAATAAGCTTGCAGGGAACATAAAAACTGACTGTAAAAGCTTCTATAGATATGTGAAGAGAAAAAGATTGGTGAAGTCAAGCGTAGGTCCCTTGCAGTCAGAATCAGGGGAATTTATAATGGGAAACAAAGAAATGGCAGACCAATTAAATACATACTTTGGTTCTGTCTTCACAAAGGAGGACACAAATAACCTCCCAGAGATGTCGGGGAACATAGGGTCTAATGAGAGGGAGGAACTGAATGAAATCAGTACTTGTAGGGAAATGGTGTTAGGGAAATTGACAGGATTGAAGGCCGATAAATCCCCAGGGCCTGATAATCTACATCCTAGGGTACTTAAGGAAGTGGCCCGTGAAATAGTAGATGCATTGCTGGTCATCTTCCAAAATTCGATAGACTCTGTAACAGTTCTCATGCATTGGAGGGTAGCTAATGTTACCCCACTATTCAAAAAAGGTGGTAGAGGGAAAACGGGGAAATATAAATCGGTAAGCCTGACATTGGTAGTAGGGAAAATGCTAGAATCCATTATAAAAGATGTAATAGCAGAGCACTTGGAAAACAGTGACAGGATTGGACAAAGTCAACATGGATTTACAAAAGGTAAATCGTGCTCGACTACTCTACTGGAAATTTTTGAGGATGTAACTGGTAGAATAGATAAGGGAGAATCAGTGGATGTGGTGTATTTGGACTTTCAGAAGGCTTTCGATAAGGTCCCGCATAAGAGATTAGCAAGAAAAGTTAAAGCACAAGGGATTGGGGGCAATGTACTGACTTGGATAGAGAACTGGTTGGCAGACAGGAAGCAAAGAGTTGGAATAAACGGTTCTTTTTCCGAGTGGCAGGCAGTGACTAGTGGGGTACCACAGGGATCGGTGCTAGGAACCCAGCTATTCACAATATATATAAATGATCTAGACGAGGGAACTAGATGTAATATCTCCAAGTTTGCAGACGACACAAAGCTGGGTGGGCGTGTGTGCTGTGAGGAGGATGCCGAGAAACTCCAGTATGATTTGGGCAGGTTGGGTGATTGGGCAGATGCAGTATAATGTGGATAAATGCGAGGTTATCCACTTTGGTGGCAAAAACAGGAAGGCAGATTATTATCTGAACGGCAATAGATTGGGAGAAGGGGAAGTGCAACGAGACTTGGGTGTCCTTGTGCACCAGTCGCTGAAGGTAAGCATGCAGGTGCAGCAGGCGGTTAAAGAAGGCAAATGGTATGTTGGCCTTCGTAGCGAGAGGATTCGAGTGCAGGAACAAGGATGTCTTGCTGCAGTTGTAAAGGGCCTTGGTGAGACCACACCTTCAGTATTGTGTGCAGTTTTGGTCGCCTTATCTGAGGAAGGATGTTCTTGCCATGGAGGGAGTGCAACGAAGATTCACCAGACTGATACCTGGGATGGCAGGAATGACGTATGAGGAGAGATTGGGTCGATTGGGCTTATACTCACTGGAGTTTAGAAGAATAAGAGGGGATCTCATTGAAACTTATAAAATTCTAACAGGACTAGACAGACTAGATGCAGGAAGGATGTTCCCGATGGCGGGGGAGTCCAGAACCAGGGGTCACAGTCTAAGGATAAGGGGTAAGCCATTTAGGACAGAGTGAGGATGAATTTCTTCAACCAGAGAGTGGTGAACCTGTGGAATTCTCTACCACAGAAGGCAGTTGAGGCCAATTCATTAAATATATTCAAGAAGGAGTTAGATATATTTCTTAAGGCTAAAAGGATCAAGGGATATGGGGAGAAGCCAGGTACAGGGTACTGAATTTGGATCATCAGTCATGATCTAATTGAATGGCGGAGCAGGCTCGAGGGGCCGAAAGGCCTACTCCTGCTCCTATCTTCTATGTTTCTATGTTGCTATGGTCGCCACACTATAGGAAGGATGTGGTTGCATTGGAGAGGGTGCAGAGGAGGTTCACCAGGATGTTACCTGGGCTGGAGCGCTTCAGCTATGAAGAGAGACTGGACAGGCTGGGTTTGTTTTCCTTAGAGCAGAGGAGTCTGAGGGGGGACCTGATTGAGGTGTACAAAATTATGAGGGGCATAGATAGGGTAGATAGAAAGGAACTTTTCCCCTTACCAGGGGGCATAGTTTCAAGTTAAGGGGCAGGCGGTTTAGAGGGGATTTGAGGAAAAACCTTTTCACCCAGAGGGTGGTTGGAATCTGGAACTCCCTGCCTGAAAGGGTGGTAGAGGCAGGAACCCTCACAACATTCAAGAAGCATTTAGATGAGCACTTGAAACGCCATAGCTTACAAGGCTATGGACCAAGGTCAGGAAAATGGCATTAGAATAGATAGGGCTTGATGGCCGGCGCGGACACGATGGGCCAAACGGCCTCTTTCTGTGCTGTATAAATCTTTGACTCTATGACTCTAATAATAAGCAGCTTTACTGACTGGCCATTGTGCTAAACTGTACATTCCATTTGTCCATATGTCTCTAGGATTTCTCTGGAGTAGGTTTTTAACTCTACAGTACTCTTTGTAAGTGTTATCTCATTAAACTTACTCTCATATGTATCCTTATTCATGATAGAGCAGTCCGCCGCCATTTCGACACACATATCGATATACTGCTCGTTGATCAAAAGTTTTGTACGGAAGTCTTTCTCACGACTGCTTGCGTTGCCGCTAGTGACATAGATACTGTAGATGCCTAGTTCTTCAATATCAGGGGTGTTCACTTCAATATTGTGAATTCCTCCCTTTTGTTGTCGCTGCTTTGCATTACTACTAGAATGATTCTTACTTCCTGCTTTTGATCTAGCTCTGCAAGCTGCTGAAAGATAGCCTTGCTTCTGGCAGTGAAAACACTTTGCATTTCTGGATTGGCAGGTCTGTGGTGAGTGATTTCCATTGCAGCGATAACAATTCACTGAACTGCTCTCACTGACATGCTTTTGACTCGGTCTCACAGCTTTAGGTTCGGTGGTGGCTTTGTGACTGGAGACCTCAGCTGCACTAGTCACTTGAGTTGGACAGAGCTCCCTAACATTCTTAAACACCATCTCCATAGATAGGACAATTTTGCATGCTATGTCAGTGTTCAGTAACTTGGGCTGTGTGCTCATCCACCAGTCCACACACAAACTTGTCTCACAACGCACGATCCAACAATGTGCCGCAGTTACAATGCAAAGACAGGTTTTTAAGAGCTACAATGTACTCACTGATGGTTTCACTTTGTTTTGATTTCTGGTACCAAACTTATAGCTCTCTACTATTTCTAAAGGCTTTGGGTCGAAATGGTCCTCGAGTTTCTCGACAATGTCTTCAAACGACACATCGTTCGCTTTCCCTGGCGCGAGTAAATTTGTCAACGTTCCGTAGACATCTGGCCCGATCTCCATTAGAGAAATTGCTGTTTTACGTTTATGAATTATTTTAATTTGAGCTTGAACATTCTCATCTACAAGTCCGGTCGCAATAATGTTATTGGCCCTAAAAAACATCTCCATCCGCTCAGTGTAAGAACTGAATGGTTCGTGAGCTCGGTCATACATGCCGAGGCTTCTAATGAATCCCATAGGCACGGCCATGATTGTCCTGATCCCACTGAACAGTGACTCAGCACACTACCTGTGTACCTGTGAGAATCAATGCCATTGTTGCTGTGTATACATACATGTGGGAGGCGAAGCACTGATGATTCTGCATCAGCATTAACAGTAAAACATCGCAAAGAATTCAGTTTAGGTGTCACAAATTCACCGTAAACTTTTCCACTCGAAGGTTGAACACTGTGTCCCTTCCATGATCCTTAAAAATGGCTTTGATATCCCATTTTCATCGCCAAAAATGTAATATATGTGGGTAGAACAAATGAAGGGCAGAGACACTAGTTGCTTATTCAGGAGCTTGCTTTACTAGGCCAGAGCAAACTGAGCATGCTCATACTAAATCTTGTGACAAACCATGTGACAATACATTACAAGATCGAAGATCAGCCATGATCTTATTGAATGGCAGAGCAGGCTCAAGGGGCCATATGGCCTCCTCCTGCTCCTAATTCTTATATGTTCTTATGTTCAGCCAGAAATGCACGAGCGCAAAAGGCAAGGCTGAAGCATTCGCAACCATCTTCAGCCAGAGGTGCAAAGCGGATGATACATTTTGGCCTCCTCCTGAGGTTCCCACCATCACAGAAGCCAATCTTCAGCCAATTCAATTCACTCCACGTGATATCAAGAAATGGCTTAGCACACTGGATACAGCAAAAACTCTAGGCCCCGACAACATCCTGCTGTCACGCTGAAGACTTGCGCTCCAGAACTAGCCATGCCTCTAGCCAAGATGTTCCAGTACAGCTACAACACTGGCATCTGCCTGACAAAGTGGAAAATTTTACAGGTACGTCCTGTCCACAAAAAGCAGGACAAATCCAATCCGGCTAATTACCGCCCCATCAGTCTTGTGATGGGAGGTGTCGTCGACAGTGCTATCAAGCGGCATTTACTCACCAATGCTCAGTGTAGGTTCCACTAGGACCACTCGGCTCCAGACCTCATGACACCCTTGGTCCAAACATGGACAAAATAGCGAATTCCAGAGCTGAGGCGAGAGTGACTGCCCTTGACGTCAAAGCGACATTTGACTGAGTATGGCATCAAGGAGCCCTAGTAAAATTGAAGTCAATGGGAATCGGGGGGGAACTCTCCACTGGCTGGAGTCATACCTAGTACAAAGGAAGATGGTTGTGGTTTTTGGAGCCCAATCAACTCAGCCCCAGGACATCGCTGCAGGAGTTCTTCAGGGCAGTATCCTTGGCCCAACCATCTTCAGCTGCTTCATCAATGACCTTCCCGCCATCAGAAGGTCAGATATGGGTATGTTCGCTGATGATTGCACAGTGTTCAGTTCCATTCTGAACTCCTCAGATAGTGAAGCAGTCTGTGCCCACATGCAGCAAGACCTGGAAAACATTCAGGCTTGGGCTGATAAGTGGCAAGTAATATTCGCACCACACAAGTGCCAGGCAATTACCATCTCCAACAAGAGAGTCTAACCACCTCCTCTTGACATTCAATGGCATTATCATTGTCGAATCACCCACCATCAACATCCTGGGGGGTCACCATTGACCAGAAACTTAACTGAACCAGCCATGTAAATGCCACAGCTACTAGAGCAGGTCAGAAGTTAGGTATTCTGTGGCTCAGCTCCTGACTCCCCAAAGCCTTTCCACCATCTACAAGGCACAAGTCAGGAGTGTGATGGAATACTCTTCACTTGCCTGGATGAGTGCAGCTCCAGCAATACTCAAGAAGCACGACACCATCCAAGACAAAGCAACCCACTTGATTGGCACCCCATCCACCACCTTAAACATTCACTCCCTCCACCACCGGCATACCGTGGCTGCAGTGTGTACCAGCTACAAGATGCACTGCAGCAACTTGCCAAGGCTTCTTCGGCAGCACCTTCCAAACCCGTAACCTCTACCACCTAGAAAGACAAGGGCAGCAGGTGCATGGGAACACCACCACCTCCAAGTTACACACTATCCTGACTTGGAAATATATTGCCATTCCTTCATCGTCGCTGGGTCAAAATCCTGAAACTCCCTATCAAACAGCACTGTGGGAGTATCTTCACCACACGGACTGCAGCAGTCCAAGAAGGCAGCTCACCACCACCTTCTCAAGGGCAATTAGGGATGGGCAATAAATGCTGGCCTTGCCAGCGACACCTGCATCCCGTGAATTGATTAAAAAAAAGTCTCTGCCTCAATAGCCACTTGTGGTAAAGCACTGCATGTTCCAATGAACCTCTGAAAAACTTCCCGTGTTCTTCCAGCAATAACCCTGCGTTATCCTCTCAGTTACCAATTTACCAGCCAATGAAATCAAACTTTCAGTATTTACCCTGTGAAAACTTTCACAATCCTCATAAACACTATTTGATCCCTGTAATCTTCTGTTTCACCTGTAGTACCTTGCAGTCAGAATCGGGGGAATTTATAATGGGGAACAAAGAAATGGCAGACCAACTAAATACATATTTTGGTTCTGTCTTCACAAAGGAGGACACAAATAACCTCCCAGAGATGCCGGGGAACATAGGGTCTGATGAAAGGGTGGAACTGAAAGAAATCAGTATTTGTAGGGAAATGGTGTTTGGAAAATTGATGGGACTGAAGGCCGATAAATCCCCAGGGCCTGATAATCTACATCCCAGGGTACTTAAGGAAGTGGCCCTAGAAATAGTAGATGCATTGCTGGTCATCTTCCAGAACTCGATAGACTCTGGAATGGTACCCATGGATTGGCGGGTAGCTAATGTTACCCCACTATTCAAAAAAAGGTGGTAGAGAAAAGGCGGGGAATTATAGACCGGTAAGTTTGACATCGGTAGTGGGGAAAATGCTAGAGTCCATTATAAAAGATGTAATAGCAGAGCACTTGGAAAGCAGTGACTGGATCGGACAAAGTCAACATGGATTTACAAAATGTAAATCGTACTTGACTAATCTACTTGATGCGCTATCAATTACTCATAAAAGACTGAGAGTTAAGAGAGTAACTAAAGGCTTTTATTAACAAAAGAATGAAGGTCTGCCTCGAGTGGTCGACCGGTCCAGAAATACAAAGGGCTGGGGAGCAGTCACCTTTATACTAGGACTTGTGGGAGGAGTCAGCCGAGGCAGGTCCAGGCATGTACACAGTGGAATACAAACAGTGGTTTACCACATTCACCCCTTGTTTAAAATTGAGTCCGGCGGGGTGAAGTGTATTAAAAGTTAGTGTATTGGAGTCTCTCCGGAGGTCTTGTCTGCCGCTGTGATCGGCGTGGCGATGGCAGGGGTAGTGGAGCTTCCGGCGTCAAGTCCTGCGTAGGCTGTGGCACAGGCGTGTCGTCCTCGTAGATGTCGAGCGGGTCGCGGGGCCCAGGCCTGCCGTCTGCTGGGGCTGGATATCGGATCGTGGGGGGCGGTGGTAGTGAGTAGTGGGTTACTGCGGCCCCCGAGGGTGCAAGGTCTCTTATGGAGACTGTGTCCTCCCGCCCGTCCGGGTATGCAATGTAAGCATACTGGGGGTTGGCGTGGAGGAGGTCGACCCTTTCGACCAGGGGGTCCGTTTTATGGGTCCTCACGTGTCTTCTCAGTAGGACCGGCCCTGGGGACGTCAGCCATGGCGGTAGCGATGTCCCCGATGTGGACTTCCTTGGGAAGACAAACATTTTCTCATGAGGGGTGGCGTTAGTGGCAGTGCAGAGCAGTGACCGAATAGAATGGAGCCCATCAGGGAGCACATCCTGCCAGCGGGAGGTTGGAAGGCCCCTAGACTTTAAGGCTAGCAGGGCGGCCTTCCAAACTGTCGCATTTTCTCTTTCCACCTGTCCGTTCCCCCGGGGGTTGTAACTGGTGGTCCTGCTTGTGGCAATACCCCTAGTTAGCAGGTACTGACGGAGTTCGTCGCTCATAAACGATGAGCCCCGGTCGCTATGGATATAGCTGAGGAAACCGAACAGGGTGAAGAGGTCGTTCAGACATTTAATGACCGTGGCACTGGTCATGTCCGGGCAGGGGATGGCGAACGGGAAACGGGAGTACTCATCAATAATATTGAGGAAGTACACATTGCGGTCGGAGGAGGGGAGAGGCCCTTTAAAATCAACGCTCAGGCGCTCGAAGGGGTGAGTGGCTTTTATCCGGTGGGCCCTGTCTGGTCTATAAAAGTGCGGTTTGCACTCAGCGCAGACTTGGCAGTTCCTGGTCATGGTCCTGACCTCCTCAATAGAGTAAGGCAGGTTGCGGGCCTTGATGAAGTGGAAGAACCTGGTGACCCCCGGGTGGCAGAGGTCATTGTGGAGGGCCCGCAGTCTATTGATCTGCGCGCTGGCGCAGGTGCCACGCGATAGCGCATCCGGGGGTTCATTGAGCTTCCCGGGCCGGTACAAGATCTCGTAATTGTAGGTGGAAAGTTCGATTCTCCACCTCAAGATCTTGTCATTTTTGATTTTGCCCCTCTGCTTGTTGTTAAACATGAAAGCAACTGAACGCTGGTCAGTGAGCAGGGTAAATCGTTTTCCGGCCAGGTAGTGCCTCCAATGACGCACAGCCTCCACAATCGCCTGGGTCTCCTTCTCAACAGCGGAGTGTCTGGTCTCCGGGCCTTGGAGGGTTCGTGAAAAGAAGGCCACGGGTCTCCCCGCCTGATTGAGGGTAGCGGCCAGGGCAAAGTCGGACGCGTCGCTTTCCACCTGGAAGGGGATGGATTCGTCCACTGCGTGCATGGTGGCTTTGGCAATGTCCTCCTTGATACGGTGGAAGGCTAAGCGGGCCTCTGCCGTCAAGGGAAAAGAGGTGGACTTGATCAGCGGACGGGCCTTGTCCGCATAGTAGGGGACCCACTGGGCGTAATAGGAGAAAAACCCTAGGCACCTCTTCAGGGCCTTGAGGCAGTGGGGCAGTGGGAGTTCCATAAGGGGACGCATCCGGTCGGGGTCGGGGCCGATGACTCCGTGTTCCACAACACAGCCAAGGATGGCGAGGCGGTTTGTGCGGAATATGCACTTCTCCTTGTTATATGTCAGGTTCAGGAGTTGGGCGGTGCGGAGGAATTTTTCGAGGTTTGCGTCATGGTCCTGCAAGTCACGGCTGCAGATGGTCACATTGTCCAGATATGGGAAAGTGGCCTGCAACGCATTTTGATCTACCATCCGGTCCATCTCCCTTTGGAAGACGGAGACCCCGTTGGTGACGCCAAAGGGAACCCTAAGGAAGTGATAGAGGCGGCCGTTTGCCTCAAAGGCAGTATACTGGCGGTCCTCAGGGCGGATAGGGAGCTGGTGGTACGCTGATTTCAGGTCAATGGTCGAGAAGACGCGGTACTGCGCGATCTGGTTGACCATATCAGCTATGCGGGGGAGTGGGTAGGCGTCCAGCAGGGTGTAGCGATTTATTGTCTGGCTGTAGTCGATGACCAGGCGCTGCTTCTCGCCGGTCTTAACGACCACAACCTGGGCTCGCCAGGGGCTGGTGCTGCCCTCAATAATCCCTTCCTTCAGGAGCCGCTCCACTTCGGTTTTAATGAAAACCCTGTCCCCGGCACTGTATCGCCTGCTCTTTGTGGCGATGGGCTTACAGTCGGGGGTGAGGTTAGCAAACAGTGGGGGGGGGGTGACTCTGAGTGTGGAGAGGTTGCACCTGGTGCGCGGCGGGCAATTTGGAAGCTGCTGGCTGCGGACTGTGAGTGGGGGTAGGGGTCCACCGTACGCCATCGCAACACTTTTAAGGTGGCACTGAAAATCTAACCCCAGCAGGACGGCAGCGCAGAGGTCGGGCAGGACCAGAAGTTTAAAATGATCGTACACAGTCCCGTCTACTACGAGTGTCACCACGCAGTAGCCGCCGATGTCCGCCGACTGGGACTCGGAGGCCATAGAAATCCGCTGGTGCGCAGGCAGGACTGGGAGAGAGCAACGCCGCACCATGTCTGGGTGGATGAAGCTCTCCGTGCTCCGAGTCAAAAAGGCAGATTGTATCGTGACCATTTACCTTAATGTCCATTGTGGAACTGGCGAGCTGGTGCGGTCTCGCTTGGTCCAGTGTAACGGATGCCAGCGTAGGGGTCGGTGTGTCGCTGCGGGTATCAGATGAGGCGGTGTTGGGGGCCTGCTGCGTTCCGGCTGTCGTCCAAGATGGCGGCGTTCATGATCCCCATGTGGCTGGAGGCGTCCAAAATGGCTGCTGTACCGGTGGTTCGCACATGGCCGGGGAGGCCCAAGATGGCGGCCCGCATGGCCCACACGCGGCGCTGCTGGGGTTCGGGGTGGCTTTGGCCCTGCAGACGCTAGCGTAGTGTCCCTTCTTCCCGCAGCCCGAGCAGATCGCGTTTTTCGCTGGGCAGCGCACTCTGGGGTGTTTTGCCTGGCCACAGAAGTAGCATTTCTGGCCTTGGGGCACTGCTGTCTGGCCTTGGGACACTGCTGCAGTAGTTGGGCCGTTGCTGGGGTGTGGCTGGGGTGGCACGGCGCTATGAGGCGGTCCTACCGTGTCCCAGGCTGTCATTCCCCGTGGCGTCCACGGTGCAGAGGAGTAGGCATCCATGCCCCGGTAGGCTGCATCCAATGATAGTGCGAGTTCAGAGGCCTTGTTGAGGTCGAGGTCACTCTGCTCCAACAGTCGCTGTCGGGTGTAATTGGATCTGTGGCCCGCTACAAAAGCGTCCCGGATAAGTTCCTCTGTGTACACGGCGGCCTTTACATCCTTACAACCACAGGCCCGGCCAAGCACAGACAGTGCCTGAAGGTATTCCACGGTCGATTCCCCAGGTTGTTGTTTACGACTCCCCAGAAGGTGCCTGGCGTACACTTTGTTCACTGGGCGCGTGTACTGGTCCTTGAGGAGCTTGATAGCGTCCGCGTACGAGGTCGCGTCTTGGATGACCGAGTACACTCGGTGGTTCACTTTGGAGGTCAGGACATCCAGTTTGTCCTCGTCCGATTTGATTGCTGCGGAGGCGGTCAGGAATTTTTCGAAACACTTAAGCCAGTGAGTAAACTTGGTGGATGAGTCCGCCTCCCGATGATCTAAGTCCAGGCATGCTGGTGTGAGGATCTTCTCCATTATAAAAATTTTGTTAATAAAATTGATGCGCTATCAATTACTCATAAAAGACTGAGAGTTAAGAGAGTAACTAAAGGCTTTTATTAACAAAAGAATGAAGGTCTGCCTCGAGTGGTCGACCGGTCCAGAAATACAAAGGGCTGGGGAGCAGTCACCTTTATACTAGGACTTGTGGGAGGAGTCAGCCGAGGCATGTCCAGGCATGTACACAGTGGAATACAAACAGTGGTTTACCACACTACTAGAGTTTTTTGAGGATGTAACTGGTAGAATAGATGGGGGAGAACCAGTGGATGTGGTGTATTTGACTTTCAGAAGGCTTTTGATAAGGTCCTGCATAAGAGATTAGCGTGTAAAGTTAAGGCACATGGGATTGGGGGCAAGGTATTGACTTGGATAGAGAACTGGTTGGCGGACAGAAAGCAAAGAGTTGGAATAAACGGGTCATTTTCCGAGTGGCAGGCAGTGACTAGTGGGGTACCGCAAGGATCGGTCCTAGGACCCCAGCTGTTCACAATATATATTAATGATCTGGACGAGGGAATTGGATGTAATATCTCCAAATTTGCAGACGACACAAAGCTGGGTGGGAGGGTATGCTGTGAGGAGGATGTCGTGAAACTCCAGCACGATTTGGACAGGTTGGGTGATTGGGCAGAAACATGGCAAATGCACTATAATGTGGATAAATGTGAGGTTATCCACTTTGGTGGCAAAAACAGGAAGGCAGATTATTATTTGAATGGTAATAGATTGGGAGAAGGGGAAGTGCAAAGAGACCTGGGTGTTCTTGTACACCAGTCGCTGAAGGTAAGCATGCAGGTGCAGCAGGCGGTTAAGAAGGCAAATGGTATGTTGGCCTTCGTAGCGAGAGGGTTTGAGTACAGGAACAAGGATGTCTTGCTGCAGTTATACAGGGCCTTGGTGAGACCACATCTTGAGTATTGGGTGGAGTTTTGGTCGCCTTTTCTGAGGAAGGATGTTCTTGCCATGGAAGGAGTTCAGCGAAGATTCACCAGGCTGATACCTGGGATGGTAGGAATGACGTATGAGGAGAGATTGTGTCGATTGGGCTTATACTCACTGGAGTTTAGAAGATTGAGAGGGGATCTCATTGAAACCTATAAAATTCTGTCAGGCCTGGACAGACTAGATGCAGGAAGGATGTTTCTGATGGCCGGGGAGTCCAGAACCAGGGGTCATAGTCTAAGGATAAGGGGTAAGCCATTTAGGACTGAAATGAGGAGGAATTTCTTCACCCAGAGAGTGGTGAACCTGTGGAATTCTCTGCCACAGAGGGCGGTGGAGGCCAGTTCATTAAGTATATTCAAGAAAGAGTTGGATATATTTCTTAAGGCTAAAGGGATCAAGGGATATGGGGAGAAAGCAGGGACAGGGTACTGAATTTGGATGATCAGCCATGATCTCATTGAATGGCGGAGCAGGCTCGAAGGGCCGAATGGCCTACTCCTGCTCCTATCTTCTATGTTTCTATGTGACACATCCCAAAGCAGTCACTGCTGATGGCAAACATGATAGTCAGCTTGTGCACAGCAAGATTCCAAACAACATCCAGAGATGACGAATGACTAGTTAATGTTTTTTGGTAGTGTCGTTGAAGAATATCAGGACATGGGAAAACTCCCTGTTTTTCTTCAAGTAGTGCCTCAGTGTAGCGTCTCATGTGAACGATAGCACCTCTGCTATTATAGCACTCTGTCACCACTACACTGAAGTGAATCTTTACTGCAGCCTTCCCATGGTTCCTATAATGGGGTGCCCAGATGAATACCTGCTCTATAGCTGCTGGGTAAACACGGGGAAGGGAAGAGCAGGAGAGAGCAAAGGGCAGGATGGAATTTGGTAAGCAAAAATAAAAAAGGATATAATTCACTAATTTATAAATTCTGATTACAAAGCTGACAAAGTGGAAAGGAGGAAGAAACGTGTTAAGTCAGGAGCAGAGAATGAGGATTAATTTTAATGGATTGAAAATCATGGTCTGGGGCTGCGCAATTTCCCAAAATGCACTCTTCAGCGTTGTCAGCATGGAACTGTACCCATGGAGCCCAACTTTTACCTGATAACAACTTTGAGTATTTTACTGAATGAGACCAATATCGGGCATCATACTAGCTTGCAAAACCTCCAATTAAATGTGCCAAGCAGTAATGGACTTGCACATCTGACTTCTACTAGCCATCTCACCCATCTGACAAGTGGCTTGGCCTTTATTTTCCCTGACTGCTGCACAGAAACAAGTAGCATCTCCCTGCTACAAGGATTCTAATTGAAATGAGCACAGGAAATCGGAACCCAGTGCCTGGTTGACAGGAACCCGCAGTACAGCACAAAACTTCCCACAATTTGGCGCAGCAATTAGTGACCTCAGTCTGACAGGCCACAACAATGCCTGGTGTGGGATTAATTCACACGTGCACAGTTAGGGACGCTCACGTGATACAAAACACAGCACTTCAAATCATGCAGTTCAATCTCTAGCTGCCTGTCACCCGTAACTAATTGCTGTGACATTCACTGCTGGCAAAAAAAATCACTGTGGAAAAAACAAAGAATGCAGACTTCCAGGGCATCGTGACCTGACCCAGCAGCCTAAGCCGGAGTTCTGGGCCTCAACGACAATTTTTTCCAAGCCTACTCTCCCTCACAGAACTGATTAATGGACTAAGGCATCTCTGAAAAGCTAGAAAATAAATCCCAGCAAGCATTGCTTTAAAGGATACTGTTGCCCTGCATGTGTTGCTGCCCTTGCCTCAATCACCATCCCACCACATGCTACCACCCATTACCGACCTGCCTACCAGGAGGAGAACAGCCCCGATGTTAAAAGGACCTGCTCCAGTTCATCTAACCAGTGCAATAGCAACAGAAGTGACTGCTAAACCAATGCAGTGTGCGCACTCATGGGATCCTTCAGCGAACACAGCTGATCTGCTGGCCCCAGGTCCCTGCACGCCCAACCCTTGTCTTCCACTGCCTGACCCAGGAGAGACTCGACTCTGTCGGCCGGGAGATTCACTGCAGTGAAGTGTTCCTCCCATTGTCAACTGTTGAAGGTGCTTCCTATTGGGTGAGATAATAAACCAAGGTCCCCTCTGCCCTCTCAGGTGGGCATAAAAGATCCCATAGCATTTTCTCGAAGAGCTGGGGATTCCACCCGGTGTCCTGGCCTACATTTATCCCTCAACCAGCATCACTAAAATAGATTATCTTGTAGGAATGTCTAGTTCCCATCCAAAGACTGAGGTCCACTCAGGCACTTAAACAAAACGAAGTTTAATGGAAACTAACAGGTTTAAACAAGTAACTGCAGGAGAACATCGAGTGTAGGTCTATTCAGTTCGGAGGCTCCACGAGGACTGCTCGCTGGTCCCGTGGTTGACGTCATGACGTTCTTCCCGCCAGTGGGGGATCACGTGATGTACGGCGTGACGTCATCGCGTTTACCCGCGCTGTTAAAGTAATCATACTCTATACAAGTAAACAGTACAAATAAAGATACAGACTCAGGCTGTAGCTAACATGTTGTTAAAGGGAATTATATACAAACGGTCCGAGTCCTTTAGTGGCTCCGCCACAATCTCGTCATTTACCTCACTGCTGTTTGCGGGACCTTGCTGGCAGCTACATTACAACAGTGACAATGCTTCAAAAGTACTTAATTAGCTGTGAAGCACTTTGGGATGTCCTGAAATCATGAAAGGTGTTATATAAATGCATGTCCAATTGCAAGTCCTTTCTTTATTTTAACCATACCCTAAAGAAAGTGGTATTATACAATCTGACTGATGCAGTGACATGGACTGTAACTTTAATGAACTATACAGAGAAATAAAACCCATTAGAGGTACTGTAAGGACGTACCTATCATCACTGTAATAGGTATTATATAGTGTATGTGAACTGGGTTGTATTCCCTCTTTTCTTTAGAGCGAGGTTACTGCTGCGCTTTTTAAGGTCAATATGAAAACCTGGTTTAGCAGCTTACCTGGCAAGCATTGTAAAGCAATTGATGTTCAATTTTCTTAATCCCAAGGATCTGCTGGAACATTTCATACAGTTGCTCCTTGCTAAGAATGAGCTCAGACACTGCACTCAAGGGCATCCGGGCAGGCTTACTGCGCAGATCCTCTTCCCCTCTGTAAATTGCATCAAACTTGGCCATCCAGGAACTGAGCACGGTCTCCTTACTAAGCCCATCGATCTCCGGCAAACTGCGGACCCGTTTTTCAATATTCTTTTTAAAGACATCTCGAAAGTCGTTTGCAGAGCACCCACCACTGTGAACCATCCTGGCCACACGATCACTTTTGAGAAAGATCTGGTTCAGAAAAGAGAGAATAATACGCTGTATTAAACTGCAGCAGCACACGACTTGAACAGAATAAACACACTGCAAGCAGCAGAAAACGGTAGAAACGCAGAGCAGGTCCATCATCACTTGTGAAGAGAAATAAAACAGGTTAACGTTTCAGATATAGGCCTGTGGTCAGACTAAAAACTGAAATCCCTCTAGGTAGTATTGAACTCAAAAAAGGGGTAGAAACTATAAGTATTCCAATTGTAAAAAAAGTTAATGGGTTGAATACTCTACACACTACTTATTAGAAAAGCAGGAAATGATACAAAAGATCATCTTAGTGAGGATATTGAAAGAACAAAGAAAGTAGCTAAGATGCTAATAAAGCACGGGAAAGGCCTGTGGAAATAATTGAATTTTTTTTTAAATCTAGTTTTCGCTTGGTGACTATCCCTTTAAATCCAGTCCCAATATATAAAACAAGTTTAAAAGCCAGTTGCAATTCATTTTAATGCTTTAAAATCCATGTCCCAGCCTAGATCAAGTCAAGTGTTGTGTGGAATAGTTCAACCTGTTTTTTGAACTCTCGGCTTGGGGGGAAGAGCCAAGCCACATTCAAATAGACACATTACTTTGCCATTTGTTCAGTTATGTATGTGACAGCCAGTTATTTTTGAATCCAGTTATCAGTTACACAAATCCACAATGTTGTGGAATATACATGTGCCCGAATTGAGCTGAATGGAACTGAGCTGAATCTACTTGCAGTTTCCAAGAGTCAAGTCAGGCTAGCTCAGCTTCTGCAGTGGTGAGAAATATATGAAGAAAAGAATCCTATGTAGATAAAATGTTAATTCAAAAGAATAGTTATTTAGTGTGATGAATGTGACCTTTTATGATTTTTCCTTTTGAAGAGCTACATTGTATAATTTCTATTGTTATCATGTGTTATATTACAGTTATTAATTTACTTGTTCATAGAATTTTACTGCACAGAAACTGGTTTATGCTCCAAGCCAGCCTCTTCCCACCTTACTTTATCTCATCCCATCAACATATCCTTCTATTCCTTTCTCCCTCATGTACTTATTTATCTTGTTTCCCCTTAATTGCATCTATACTATTTGCCTCAACCACTCCATGTGGTAAGCAGCGAATTCAAATTCACTTAATAGCTTGAACCTAAAAATGAGGTTTAACTTGTGATACTCCACCCCTCTCAAACACAGGGGTAGAATCCAGTGCAGCCACAGGATAGATCCAGTAGCTAAAATGATCTGTTCATTATTCTGGACAGATTACCAAAAGCTTGCCTAGCCATTAAGGATTGTGAAGTTACTCCTGAGAGTTGGAATTCACCTTTGAATCATAGAATCATAGAACTTTACGGCACAGAAGGAGGCCATTCGGCCCATCATGTCTGCGCCCGTCGAAAAAGAACTATCCAGACTAATCCCACTTTCCAGCTCTTGGTTCGTTGTCTTGCAGGTTACAGCACTTCAAGTGCATATCCAGTGGGTCTGATTCTACTGTAAAATCTACAGAAAAGGCTGCAAAAATGTAACAGCATATATCAGGAAAAAGGCCAAAAAACCTTCCGTTAACGTCCCATTTCTGTGTTCAACAGAGGCTTTCAGTTCTGATAAAAGGTATATATCTGAAACATAAACCTGTCTTTTCTTCTAACCAAGGGACTTGCTATGTCTTTCCAGCATTTTCTATTTTCATTCCAGGTTTCCAGCTTTCTCCTTTTGCTTAAAGACTGAGGGTTCGCCCTTAGCGAGAAGTGCAGTATTCAGATAAAGTGGGATTCGAGGTCCAGGGATAATTGGAACAGGGGATGCAGACATTATTCAATCCCCATTTTAAAGTTTGTCCTCGCTTTACAAATACTTTTGATTTTATAGGATTGACAGTTAAAAAGTAAAATTTACAGCAATATGAGAAGCAGAGAAGTAGAGTTGGTCGGAGCACAGGAGTTTCTCTGAAGTACAGGCCGAGGAGCTGGGAAACTGAGGTGCTACAGCACCACCATTGGAGGCAGGTTTAATTACAGCATCACGAGTTCCATTAGTTGGCTTTGATTATACATGTGGCCATAGGAACATATAATGAACAAAGATGAAACAAAAGTGTGACAAAACGTGATGACAGTAAGCAAGGTTCTGTGGACAGGAAGTGGCTGCAGCAGATTTTTTAAATATATTATGTTAGGTAGAACAACAATTAACCTCCCTTTAAGACATTAGGTGGCCAGATGGACACTGTACAGGTGATAACCATTTAATTCCATAGCTTACATTTAACAAACCCAAATGCACAGTGGAGAATTAACATAGCTGTTATATCGCTAGCAGACTGTTATATAAAAAATAGCCCATTGTAGCGGTACTACCGAGTTAATATACATAATTCCCTTTAACTTACCTGTACGGGGCGTTCCTCCTTTGGGAGCGCGGGCGAACGCGATGACGCGGGCGAACGCGATGACGTCACGTCGCACATCACGTGACGGCCCCAAGCATGGGCAAACGTGATGACATCACGACGCAAGTCACGTGACGCCCCAAGCGCGGGAAACGCGAGCAACGCGATGACGTCACGACGCAAACGCGATGACGTCATCGCACAAACCTCCGGACTGCCTAGTCAGTCCTCATGGCGTCCCCACTGGGCTTAGACCTGTTCCAAGACTCTCCTGCATTGGTCTATGTTGTTTTCTGTATTTTGTCAAATCCTTCATTAAAAACTTATTGGATTGTTTCTCCTGAGTCGACCTCAGTGATTTGGTTAGGAATACACCTATTCCTGCATTGGTGACCCAACGATGTGAGGACGGGAATTCATCAAAACCTACATTGGTGACACCGTCTCCGTGA
Source organism: Somniosus microcephalus (assembly GCF_052327205.1). Lineage (NCBI taxonomy): Eukaryota > Metazoa > Chordata > Chondrichthyes > Squaliformes > Somniosidae > Somniosus > Somniosus microcephalus. Next base: position 33,199,039 of record NC_141002.1, on the reverse strand, counting down.
ACGTTTTTCACGGACGACGCGCACAGCCTGAACCCCGTCTCTGCGAGCGGTTTCACAGACGAAGAGCATGACGAACAACAACCGACGAACACCAATTCCTACAAAGGCGACCCCGTCTTTGCGAATGTGTTCGCAAAGGAAGCGCAGCCTGGAGGTGATCCCGTTTTTCACGGATGAAACGCAGCCGGACCCCGATTTTTGTGAACGATTTTCACAAAAGAAGCACGCCATGGAAGCATCAGCCGTTCCGCTGTTGCAACCGCAATTCAGGGTGCGGCAACCGCCCTCGTGTTTTCTTCAGGTAGAAGCCCCGTTCGCCAAGAACTTCGATGCGGCGCAGACCAACGTGGTCTCCATATTCGACATTTCTACCGCCACATGGATCGTCCGCCTCCATGACATCTCCCAACGCAACAGCAAGTTTACATCCCTCCAAGCACGGGTTCCGCAGGTTTTCGGGCACTCAAGATCGGAGCGCGCCCCCATGGAGATGCCATGAGGACTCGCTCCTCACGAACCATGAGGACCCATCCCTCACGAACTACAAGGACGCACTCCTCGCGACCCACGAGGACCCTTCCCTCGCGAACCACGAGGACCCAACAAAAAAGGTGACTCAACCGTGGCTAACAAGGGAAATTAGGGATAGCATAAGATCCAAGGAGAGGACATATAAATTGGCCAGAAAAAGCAATAATCCTGAGGATTGGGAGCAGTTTAGGATTCAACAAAGGAGGACAAAGGGATTAATTAAGAAAGGGAAAATAGAATATGAGAGTAAGCTAGCAGGGAACATAAAAACTGATTGTAAAAGCTTTTATAGATATGTGAAGAGAAAAAGATTGGTGAAGTCAAGTGTAGGTCCCTTGCAGTCAGAATCAGGGGAATTTATAATGGGAAACAAAGAAATGGCAGACCAACTAAATTCATACTTCGGTTCTGTCTTCACAAAGGAGGACACAAATAACCTCCCAGAGATGCCGGGGAACATAGGGTCTGATGAAAGGGTGGAACTGAAAGAAATCAGTATTTGTAGGGAAATGGTGTTAGGAAAATTGATGGGACTGAAGGCCGATAAATCCCCAGGGCCTGATAATCTACATCCCAGGGTACTTAAGGAAGTGGCCCTGGAAATAGTAGATGCATTGCTGGTCGTCTTCCAGAACTCGATAGACTCTGGAACAGTACCCATGGATTGGAGGGTAGCTAATGTTACCCCACTATTCAAAAAAGGTGGTAGAGAAAAAGCAGGGAATTATAGACCGGTAAGCCTGACATCGATAGTGGGGAAAATGCTAGAGTCTATTATAAAAGATGTAATAGCAGAGCACTTGGAAAGCAGTGATAGGATCGGACAAAGTCAACATGGATTTACAAAAGGTAAATCATGCTTGACTAATCTACTGGAATTTTTTGAGGATGTAACTGGGAAAATAGATAAGGGAGAACCAGTGGATGTGGTGTATTTGGACTTTCAGAAGGCTTTCGATAAGGTCCCACATAAGAGATTAGCGTGCAAAATTAAGGCACATGGGATTGGGGGCAAGGTATTGACTTGGATAGAGAACTGGTTGGCGGACAGAAAGCAAAGAGTTGGAATAAACGGGTCTTTTTCTGAGTGGCAGGCAGTGAATAGTGGGGTACCGCAAGGATCGGTCCTAGGACCCCAGCTGTTCACAATATATACTAATGACCTGGGCGAGGGAATTGGATGTAATATCTCCAAATTTGCAGACGACACAAAGCTGGGTGGGAGGGTAAGCTGTGAGGAGGATGTCGTGAAACTCCAGTACGATTTGGACAGGTTGGGTGATTGGGCAGAAACATGGCAAATGCACTATAATGTGGATAAATGTGAGGTTATCCACTTTGGTGGCAAAAACAGGAAGGCAGATTATTATTTGAATGGCAATAGATTGGGAGAAGGGGAAGTGCAAAGAGACCTGGGTGTTCTTGTACACCAGTCGCTGAAGGTAAGCATGCAGGTGCAACAGGCGGTTAAGAAGGCAAATGGTATGTTGGCCTTCGTAGCAAGAGGGTTCGAGTACAGGAACAAGGATGTCTTGCTACAGTTGTACAGGGCCTTGGTGAGACCACACCTTGAGTATTGTGTGCAGTTTTGGTCGCCTTACCTGAGGAAGGACGTTCTTGCCATGGAAGGAGTGCAGCGAAGATTCACCAGGCTGATACCTGGGATGGCAGGAATGACGTATGAGGAGAGATTGTGTCGATTGGGCTTATACTCACTGGAGTTTAGAAGATTGAGAGGGGATCTCATCGAAACCTATAAAATTCTGTCAGGCCTTGTCAGACTAGATGCAGGAAGGATGTTTCTGATGGCCGGGGAGTCCAGAACCAGGGGTCATAGTCTAAGGATAAGGGGTAAGCCATTTAGGACTGAAATGAGAAGGAATTTCTTCACCCAGAGAGTGGTGAACCTGTGGAATTCTCTGCCACAGAGGGCGGTGGAGGCCAGTTCATTAAATATATTCAAGAAAGAGTTGGATATATTTCTTAAGGCTAAAGGGATCAAGGGATATGGGGAGAAGGCAGGGACAGGGTACTGAATTTGGATGATCAGCCATGATCTCATTGAATGGCGAAGCAGGCTCGAAGGGTCGAATGTCCTACTCCTGCTCCTATCTTCTATGTTTCTATGCCTTGCAAACCACGAGAACCCATCCCTCGTGAAACACGAAGACTCATTCCCCGCCGACGACGCACCAGCCTGTCAGCCTGCTGGTTGTGTTTTCTACCACGCTTTTTGACGCGAAAGCAAAGCGTTGCCGCCCTCCCGGCAGTTTTCTACTTAAATCAACAACAACTCGAAGCATTACCGCCCTCGCTACAGTTTTCCCCTCGACAAAAGCAACCATCTACTGATGCTGCGACCATCGACGACGGGTCCAACGGGCATTCCGCGGCTGCGATCGGCTATGCGAAAGTTGCTGTCTTCACCGATCACTGATCAATGCAGCAACGGTTCACTCTCTTTTGTGTTACCGTTTTCGCACTACGGCACGCACCGTTCTGTGCGTTCCAGACTGCCGAAGAGTTCGCTCACCTGTTGGCGAGTTCACCGACCTCGCCTGCCAAGTCCTCCTGGATCGCCCGTTCGGCGTTCCTACAGATTTTGTCAGACTGGGGACTTTTTCCAACATCAACAGAGCCATGGTCCGCGTATGCCCAATCTGCCCATCACTATGACGTGGCCTGCTGTTTTGCCCTGGCGCCCGCTTCGAACCACAGGCTGCAGAGGTCACACGTCTCCACGGTCCTTCGCATGGCTGAATACGTTTTATTCGCCATGTCGCCACGGTCCTTCTCATGGCTGGATATGTATTATTCGCCACAACGCACGCAAGGATCCGCTCACGACCAGCACCTTTCGACCTCGTCCGCCAAGTCCAGACAGCACGACCGCCGAGACCACCGCCCACCCATCGTCATTGCAGCACACCAGTTACGATCGTCCGCCTGACCACCAGCCACCCAACAGTCTCCGTCTCGAGACTACAGGACTCGTTCATTAAATCGAATTCTGGGGGGGTGTATGTAGCGGTACTACCGAGTTAATATACATAATTCCCTTTAACTTACCTATACGGGGCATTCCTCCTTTGGGAGCGCGGGCGAACGCGATAGCGCGGGCGAATACAATGACGCGGGCGAACACGATGACGTCACATTGCACATCACGTGACGGCCCCAAGTGCGGGCAAACGTGATGACGTCACGACGCAAGTCACGTGACGCCCCAAGCACGGGAAACACGAGCAACGCGATGACGTCATGACGCAAACGCGATGATGTCATCGCACAAACCTCCGGACTGCCTAGTCAGTCCTCGTGGCGTCCCCACTGGGGTAAGACCTGTTCCAAGACTCTCCTGCATCGGTCTATGTTGTTATCTGTACTTCGTCAAATCCTCCATTAAAAACTTATTGGATTGTTTCTCCTGAGTCGACCTCAGTGATTTGGTTAGGAATACACCTATTCCTACACCATATAAGTTACTGCACTTCAAAATTAATTCATTGTGTGAAATACGTGAGACATTTTGAATTCTAGGTGTTAAATAAATGCAAGCATTATTAAATGAATGATACCTACTTTTTAAAATGAAAGATAATTGAAAGGAAATTTTAGTGTATAGGGTTAAGCGTTAGAAATTGTAATACTTAGTCCTAGATCAGAACTAATTATTTTAAAATTTGAATCCATTGGGTTTAAATGAATGATAATTACAAGGTATTTCCATGGGCCTTTGTGTTATGCAAGAATGGAAAGTATGGAACAAGTACACATCATTTAATGCTCCTTTGTCCCTTCCTCAAGGTTTGCTCTTTTAAGACCTGTAAATATTCATCCATTTCAATGCATGCAGACATGCTGAGGTGATAAATGGAAAACGCATTTTTTTATATGGTGTCCAATTCTTAACACAACATTGAACACTGTCAGCCTGTTATGAGACAATTCTTTTCTCCCCAGACTCCAGTGAGTATTTACTACACAGCACACAAGATCATTTAAGATATATTTTTCCCCACAGTTCTGAGCACTTGTCCTTGCATTAAAATTCCCTTTCAATGGGGTCCTGCCTGGATCACTCCCGATTCCACCATTGTAGCTCAGCTGTGGTAAGGGTTCTATGGCTGGCTGCTTCCCGGCACATGCTGTTTCCGTGGCAACACTTCAGTGGCAGATGCGAGAAGCCCAGTAATGCACCTGAGCCTGAGGAGCACAAGATTGCTCCAACACAGTCACATGAAGGGTGGGCCATGTAGGAGATAAGATGGGTATTCACAAACAAAAAAAGGGCATTTTTATTTCTAACAATCCTGCATTTTTAACCGCATTCTACGATTTTTCTTCAATGGAACAACTACTGGAAAATAAATTAAACAATTTCATGAGGGATGAGACTAACTGACACTTTCAGTATGTGCTGGTACGATGATAATGAAACACACTTGTTGTCTTCCCCAAGGACAAAGATCACCTGTTTAAATTAGAACAAGTATCTGTGTCTAGCGCAGTGCAACAACAGGCTGGGGAAAAGCCTTGTAACTAGGATTAATTAAACCCAATCGATTCAAATTTTTAAACAACTGGTTCTCATCTTGTACTTAACCCTCTACTCTAAAATTCACTTTTAATTGGTTTATTTTTTAAAGTACAGGGTATTAGCTAGTTTATTAATGATTGCATTTATATGGCGCCTAAATCCAAAAACATCTCACAACATTTCATGCAAAGAATTACTTTTGAACTGCTGTGACAGTTGTACTGCGGGCAAATCTTTCTACAACAGGCTGTCTTGCGATATAACAGCACTGTTAATTCTCTACTAAAACTACGGCCAGAATCTTGCCGGCGCTCAGAGGGCGGGTTCAGAAGCGGGTCTGCTATCAAAATCGAAAAGATTGACAACGGGTCGGGAGCCCGCTGTCAACCCACCTCCATGTCAGTTTCCCAAGTGTTGGGTCTGTCTGTGCTTTACAGAACCGACACCAAGCGGCGGGTGAGCCAATAATGAGCTTGTTAAAAGGTACTTAAACATCATTTTACCATTTACTTATTATTTTACCAGCTTTTGTACGAGGTTCCCAGCGCTCGGGGATCACGTCAGGTAAGTAGGTCGGGCTGTCAATGACTCTCCATTCCTCTGAATAGTTGACAGCTGCAAAAGTGGTATAAAAGCTACCATTTCACAGCTGTTCACTTTCCAATCTGAGAAGCTGGAGCCTTCAGGATTTGGAATACACTTTTCAGCTTAATGCAATTTGGAATTGTTTGGAGTAAACTCTCTATCCACTGTCACCTCCTTAGAGCAACCTTTCTCACCACTGGCAGATCGCTTCTGTCATCTCAACTTCAGCTGCCATCTATTCCATCAGCATCGGTGCCCTTGAAAAAATCTCACCTTGGTCCTCAGAATCCCACCACAATCAGCCCCAACACCAACATCACCAGGCATACCAGCAGCACCAACAACAACACCAACCTCCTCCACAGTCACCTGATGCTGCACAGAACACAGGGCATCAGCACCTGAGCACATTGCTGCCCAGGAGAGCAGGGATGGCCTCACCATGGCCAGATTTACTTCACTTGACGCTGTACATCCTGGCTACCACATGAGGTGCCAAGTTGGCACCACCCCACACCAACACCATAAAGCATCCCTACAATGCCCAAGCCATTCCTTTCACACTCATCACCACTGCGGGGGGTAACATGTCTCACCATTCACTGCAACTCACTAAACCACTTCCAAAGGTGCACACAAATCTGTCCAAGAACGGAAAGTGTGGAAAATAAAGATTTCAATGTTTGGCAACACATCAATAGAAACTTTACATGTGCATTGGCGAAAACCCTTGTGTGTTGTTAGTTGGTATGATTGGACAAGGTCGAGGGTGAGTGGGAGGGATGGCTAGTGAGATGGGGAAGTGATAATGTAGATAGAGAGGGATGGGTGGAGGTGTAAGGTAAGTTGGTGTGAGTAAGGATGTGCAGGTGCAGGGTAGGGAAGGCAGAGTGATGTGTGGCACAGCAGGATGAGGTTGAGTGAGGCTTTGCAGTGACGTTTTGTGATCTACCGAGATCATTGAAAGGTTTGTGCCACTGCAGCCTGGTCCTCCTGACAACATCCCTGCGTGTGTCCTCCTGTGCAATGTAAAACCAGGCTGCGTTGGTGTCCTGGGGAGGTCTCTTCCGCCCATTGGAAGGGAAGGGAAGGGAAGGGAACCTCCCTGCGTGCTGTGACTCCCTCTATAAGCATATAGAAGGAGTCATGGGAGAGCCGAAGTGCAGCCGTGCACCTTTGTGCAGTGCTTGTCAGTGTTTGCAGCACCTCAGTGCTGTCGAACACTGACAGAACAACTGTCAAATGATGGCATCAGACCTGCTTCCTATTAATTGGCCAGGAACCTCGCAGGGCGGGCTTAACAAGCCCAATCAACGGAAAATTCTTCTCACAAGAGTGGGATGGAGCCGGGAGCGGCTGCACTGAGCCCGCCTCGGTAGACAAACTCGCAGCCTATGTATCTGGGTTTGGGTGTTAAATACAATCTGTGCAATTAAATGGTCAGCATATAAACACTTGCTGTCTTAAGGGGAGGCCAATCGCTGTTGAAGATTTGTATCTGGAATTGTATGGATCAGCAACATAGCTGGGGTTGCTGTAAATTCACGACAGCTGAAAACCCATTGCCAGTAAAGAGTTCAAAATGGAAATCAGGCCTGCTACAAAAATGGTATTTCCAGGTTAACACTGACTTCTGGTTTTACAGACCAAGCATGGTGCACTAGAAACATAGAAGATAGGAGCAGGAGTAGGCCATTCGGCCCCTCGAGCCTGCTCCGCCATTCAATGAGATCATGGTTGATCATCCAAATTCAGTACCCTGTTCCTGCCTTCTCTCCATATCCCTTGATCCCTTTAGCCTTATGAAATATATCCAACTCCTTCTTGAATATATTTAATGAATTGGCCTCTACTGCCTTCTTTGGCAGAGAACTCCACAGGTTCACCACTCTCTGGGTGAAGAAATTCCTCCTCATCTCTGTCCGAAATGGCTTACCCCTTATCCATAGACTGTGACCCCTGGTTCTGGACTCCCCGACCATCGGGAACATCCTTCCAGCATCTAATCTGTCCAGTCCTGTCAAAATTTTATAAGTTTCAAAGAGAGCCCCTCTCATTCTTCTAAACTCCAGCGAGTACAAGCCCAGTCGACCCAATCTCTCCTCATACGTCATTCCTGCCATCCCAGGTATCAGCCTGGTGAATCTTCGCTGCACTCCTTCCATGGCAAGAACATCCTTCCTCAGATAAGGCGACCAAAACTGCACACAATACTCAAGGTGTGGTCTCACCAAGGCCCTGTACAACTGCAGCAAGACATCCTTGTTCCTGTACTCAAACCCTCTCGCTACGAAGGCCAACATACCATTTGCCTTCTTAACCGCCTGCTGCACCTGCATGCTTACTTTCAGCGACTGGTGCACAAGGACGCCCAGGTCTCGTTGCACTTCCCCTTCTCCCAATCTATTGCCATTCAGATAATAATCTGCCTTACTGTTTTTGACACCAAAGTGGATAACCTTGCATTTATCCACGTTATATTGCATCTGCCATGCTTCTGCCCAATCACACAATCTGTCCAAATCATACTGGAGTTTCTCGGCATCCTCCTCACAGCACACACGCCCACCCAGCTTTGTGTCGTCTGCAAACTTGGAGATATTACATCTAGTTCCCTCGTCCAGATCATTAATATATATTGTGAAAAGCTGGGGTCCAAGGACTAATCCCTGCAGTACCCCACTAGTCACTGCCTGCCACTCGGAAAAAGAGCCGTTTATTCCAACTCTTTGCTTTCTGTCTGCCAACCAGTTCTCTATCCAAGTCAATACCTTGCCCCCAATCCCATGTGCCTTACTTTTACATGCTAATCTCTTATGCGGGACCTTATCGAAAGCCTTTTGAAAATCCAAATACACCACATCCACTGGTTCTCCCCTATCTATTTTACCAGTTACATCCTCAAAAAATTCCAGTAGATTAGTCAGGCACGATTTACCTTTTGTAAATCCATGTTGACTTTGCCTGATCCGGTCACTTTTTTCCAAATGCTCTGCTATTACATCCTTTATAATGGACTCTAGCATTTTCCCCACTACCAATGTCAGGCTTACCGGTTTGTAATTCCCCGTTTTCTCTCTACCACCCTTTTTGAACAGTGGGGTAACATTAGCTACCCGCCAATCCATGGGTACTGTTCCAGAGTCTATCGGATTTTGGAAGATGACCAGCAATGCATCTATTATTTCTAGGGCCACTTCCTTAAGTACCCTAGGATGTAGATTATCAGGCCCTGGGGATTTATCGGCCCTCAATTCCATCAATTTCCCTAACACCATTTCCCTACAAATACTGATTTCTATCAGTTCCTCCCTTTCATTAGACCCTATGTTCCCCGACATCTTTGGGAGGTTATTTGTGTCCTCCTTTGTGAAGTCAGAACCAAAGTATGTATTTAATTGGTCTTCCATTTCTTTGTTCCCCATTATAAATTCCCCTGATTCTGACTGCAAGGGACCTACGCTTGACTTCACCAATCTTTTTCTCTTCACATATCTATAAAAGCTTTTACAGTCAGTTTTTATGTTCCCTGCAAGCTTACTCTCATACCTATTTCCCCCCTCTTAATTAATCCCTTTGTCCTCCTTTGTTGGATCCTAAACTGCTCCCAATCCTCAGGTTTACTGCTTTTTCTGACCAATTTATATGTCCTCTCCTTGGATCATATGCTATCCCTAATTTCCCTTGTTAGCCACGGTTGAGTCATCTTTTTTGTTTTATTTTTATGCCAAACTGGGATGAACAAATTCGGTAGTTCATCCATGCGATCTTTGAATGTTTGCCATTGCCCATCCACCGTCAACTCCTTTGAGTGACAGTCCCCAATCAATCCTACCCAACCCGCACCTCATACCATCGTAGTCTCCTTTATTTAAAATCAGGACCCTAGTCTCTGATTCAACTATTTCACTCTCCATCTTAATGAAGAATTCTATCATATTATGATCGCTCCGACCCAAGGGGCCTCGCACAACAAGATTGCTAATTAATCCTTTCTCATTACATAATGCCCAGTCTAAGATGGCCTGATCTCTAGTTGGTTCCTCGACATATTGGTCCAGGAAACCATCCCGTATACACTCCAGGAATTCCTCCTCCACCGTATTGTTACTAATTTGGTTAGCCCAATCTATATGTAGATTAAAGTCACCCATGATAACTGCTGTGCCCTTATTGCACGCTTCTCTAATTTCCCATTTAATGCCATCCCCGACCTCCGCATTACTGTTTCAAGGTCTATATACCACTCCCACTAACTTTTTCTGCCCCTTGGTATTTCTCAGTTCTACCCATACAGATTCCACATCATCAGAGCTAATATCCTTCCTTTCAATTCTGTTAATCCCCTCTTTAACCAGCAATGCTACCCCACCTCCTTTTCCTTTTTGCCTAAATTTCCTGAATATTGAATACCCCTGGATGTTGAGTTCCCAGCCTTGGCCACCCTGGAGGCATGTTTCCGTAATTCCAATCATATCATATTCGTTTACCTCTATTTGCGCAGCTAATTCATCCACCTTATTACGAATGCTCCTCGCATTAAGACACAAAGGGGGAGAAATTGGGTGGAGCCGCAAACGGGGTGCCAAGCTCGCCTGGGCGCTGGATTTAGCGCAGCGTTCGGAGCAGCTGCGACCGCCGGAAATTCAGCTTGAGCGCCCCAAGAGGGACACGGGGCCCACACCTCCACCTTAATTTGCGCCACTGCCGCCACAGGTAGGCCCCGTGAACCGGGCGCCATTTGCGAACGGCGCTACAGAGGCGGTCGCTGCCAAATATCGAGATCGGGGCAGTAGCGGGGCGCTGCGCACACCAATGACGTCATCAGAGGCGGCGCAGCGCAACAGGTTAACGCCGCCATTAGCGCCCCAGCTAAATATCGCGGGAGGCGTGGCCAGTGGCGCTAAAGCCACGGAGTGCCCTCTTTAGGCGCTAACTGGTGGCGCAGCCCACCGAATTTCTAGGCCAAAGCCTTCAGGCTTGTTTTTTTAACGCTCTTAGATCTTTTAGAATTATTATTTACTGTGGCCATGTTTGATTTAAACCCTTGATTTCTCTGCCTGTCACTTTTGTTTTTCTCCTTCCTGTCTTTTGCTTTTATCCTTGTTTCCCTTTCCTCTGTTTCCCCGTTCAGGTTCCCAACCCCCTGCCATTTTAGTTTAAACCCTCCCCAAGAGCATTAGCAAACACTCCCCTTCCAAAATGTTCTGCAGCCGCTCCGAGACATCCTTGACCCTTGCACCAGGGAGGCAACACACCATCCTGGAGTCTCGTTTGCAGCCGCAGAAACGCCTTATCTATTCCCCTTACAATAGAATCCCCTATTACTATAGCTCTCCCCCTCTTTTTCCTCCCATCCTGTGCAGCAGAGCCACCCCTGGTGCCAGGAAGTTGGCTGCTGCTGCCTTCCCCTGGTAAGCCATCCCCCCCCATCAGTATCCAAAGCGGTATATCTGTTTGAGAGGGGGATGGCCACAGGGGACCCCTGCACTACCTGCCTGCGCATACTACTCTGCCTGTTGGTCACCCGTTCCCTTTCTCCCTGTGCCACCTTTATCTGCGGTGTGACCAACTGATTAAACGTGCTATTCACGACGTCCTCAGCATCGCGAATGGTCCAGTATGTATCCAATCGCAGCTCCAGCGCCGCAAGACAATGGGCAGGGCTGTGCACATCATTTCAAAGACCATGGACAGCTGGTAAAAGAAAGAATCGGGTACCAAAATGCTGAAAATGTACACCATGCATCTATGGAAAGCAGCGGAAGATGCTACAGAAGCTGGTTCTGCAATAGATTAGCCTGCTTGCTAAAACATACGACAGAATCTGATAACTTAATGTTTCAGTTTTTCAGCCCTGGATAAGGTTAAGATAAACTTAATTTGGTGAAAATATACTTAAAATAAAAATGAAGGGCCTTTAATCTGATGATCGGGTTGAAACATGGTCAGTGCCAGTTGGTCCGACAATCAAATTGATTCTTGCTGAATGATGTTGCCCATATCGAACTCTTTTTACCCATGGATTAGGGTAGTTGATGTTCATAGTAGGGGAAAGGGTGATCAATTGGGCAAAAGCACTTGCATCATTTAAAGTTCATGTGCAGAAGTGTCCATGCAAGGGGATATGCATGTCAACTCCAAGAATACATAAAGGACGCATCAAAAATTGTGCTAGTTGAAAAATGGGCTGAATATTTAGTTTACAGTTATTAAACTGAGTGCTTGTAGACTAAATGCTGGAATTTATGATTTGATTTTCTTTCAAATATGTCAGGCACTATTCATTCTGTTGGAGCCTAAATGTAGGCAGTTAATCTTTTTTTTTTTTTAAACAGACTCGTGATACAGCAGAAAAAAATATGAATCTTAGTAATAAAGTTGCTCTGGTAAATTAAATGACAGCATTCTAGCAGTAATTTATTGCTCAATCAAATCTGCAATAAACTCAATCTCTAATTGCTTATTATTTGTGCCTACACAGTGGTTATTTCTCTGCTCCTTTTTCAGCCTACTCAAGCACTCTCTGCACTTATGTCCCTGAATGTCTGATTCAAACTGCTCTAGTTCAACCAAGCTTTCAGCCCCCTTTGTTCCATCTCTCCTTCCCTGGCTCGACTCTTTACTTCCCATACTGCTAGTGCTGAAGTGCCTTGGCCTGTTCTACAGAGCACGCCCACTAATTCACTCATTTGTGTGCTTATAATTATCCAATCATTTGATTGGAACATAAATAATAAAACACACTGAAAGTTTTGAATTATTAGAGCAGAGAAGGTGAAGAGGAGATTTGATAGAGGTGTTCAAAATCATGAATGATTTTGATAGAGTAAATGGCAGAAAAGTCGATAACTAGAGATTTAAAGTGATTGGCAAAAGAACCAGAGGTAACATGAGGATTTTTTTTTAACACAGCGAGTTGTGATCTGGAATGCACTGCTTGAAAAGGTGGTGGAAACAGGTTCAATAGTAACTTTCAAAAGGGAATTGGATAAATACTTGAAGGAAAAATTTTACAGGGCTATGCGGAAAGAGCGGGAGATTTGGACAAATTGGGTAGCTCTTTCAAAGAGCCGGCACAGGCACGATGGGTTAAATGGACTCCTTCTGTGCTGTATCATTCTATGAATTAAGGAATAAACTGTATATGAATGCAAGTCGTGGTAGTGACAAGCCTCACATAAATTGACTTAACTTTTTTTTGATGAAAAATCCACTAACTGTGAAAAGCATTCTACAGTTAAGCAGATTTTTTCCACAGGGAGGGGAATGCCCAAGGACCCAATGGCCGCAGTAATGTTTGCTGCCCACACCCTCATTGCAAAACACTCGGATGAAGATAGCCCCTTTTCAAAGTGAAGATATTGCACCACATGAATCATCTTTAGAAGATGGCTCCTTTCAGAAGTCAAGCCATCACACTGTATGAACCATCTTGCAGTTCTTCAGATTTTGTACGTAATTCAACAGTTTGCACACAATCACAGATTATGCTGTTGTTTGCAATGTAAAATTGGAGGCACACGCGTATGTTTTAGTGTAAATCATTGCACTAACATAATACAAGTCTTCAAATTAACAAGTGCACATATGAACAAGGCACCTGACAATGTTAGTGGGCACCTGGACTTCCATTGCCCATCAAATAGGGCGCTTCTGTCTACCATATACGATTCCATGTTGCCTTCCTTCTGTGCCTCCACAGTTCCTACTGCTGCTACCTCCTACTCTTGCTCTCAGTACAAGCAAGATTAAGCAAACACAAGGAATTGGGCAACTGGTTGGTAGACCACCATGATCCTGGAAACCATGGGGATACTTTTAACGCCCGAGAACGGGTGGATTTGGGGCGAATGGGAAGTAAAAATTGTTAAAAAAAAATTAAGGAGGTTGCGTGCCTCCAATTTTACATGATTTTTATTTTAACTAATGTCAGCTGGATTTCCCAGGGCTCAGGCAACCCAACAGGTAAAAGGAGGTGAGAAGGGCCAGCTTCATAAGTATATTTACAGCACTGCTTGTGGGCCAGGAATGTTTCCTCCAAGCCTAACAAGTTAACCTCATCAAACCCTGTGATCGGCCACACCCGCCACCCCCCCCCAACCCCATGACCTCCCCACCCACCCCCACGATCTACCCTTCCGTGATCCCCCCACCCCACATTATCTCCCTCCCTCCCTCCTCTCCACTCCACTCCCCGGCTGTGGCCTTGTGCCGCATTCTTTCCCACCCAACAGGCCTCTCAATCAAGCTGGCTGCCAGGCGGGAAACCTGCAGAAAAAATTAAAAAGACTTACTTCCGGGTTTCCCATCCAGAAATATCAAGGCCCATATTGCAGATGTTAAAAGTACCATAAATATTCAAGATGCACTGCTGGTAATGTGTGTTTCACTGAATTTCCTGGGTGCTTTGCAACAAAAAAAAACCACTTCCCATCATTCGATAGCTGTTTGAATCATCATGTGATGAAATCCAGAAGTAGCCAACACTTGGACCTCAGCTCAGTGTGGCAGCGCTACTTGAACCTAATCTGTCACCTGCTGCCTTTCAATATGCCTCCAGCTCAGCACAGTCTGATCACCATCAGCATCCTGCCTTTCAAAATGCAGCGATAAGGATATGCTCAACAAGAGTGCAAAATGGAATTCTATATAATGGGCCACAATAAGCTGTTGGACTATAACCTGGTGTTGTGTGGCTTCTTACGTTTGTCCACAATAATTAGACATTTTAAATCACTCAGGCTGCCAATAGTCGCATATTTGATTTGGGAAAAACCCATTTTGAGACATTTTTAAGCCCAGGGTGGGGGCGCAGTGGCAGGGCTCGTGGTAATGCTGTCAATGGGTAATTCTGAAGTTAGTTTCTTTCATCTGGAACTCACGCCTATTAGAAAATGGATCAATACTAATTAACCACTTTAGACCATCACAGCCAGCAGAATGAAGATTTCAAGCCAGATACCACAACTGAAGGAATGTGTTTTAACAGTTTCACTGTGGGCATTTGTCTTCTGTATTAAAATCTGTTGAGAATAAACTTCTCAGTAAATTTAAAAATCAAATTTACCGCAGGGTAGCGAGTTAGCACACCTTCCTTTTACCCCTGGGATCAAAGCTACAGACACAAAGCACAATTCTGAACTGCATCAGAAATCCCACTTGGAGGTGACACAAGAAAGAGCCCTGTGGAGAGTGGGATCATTCCCACTGGCTCAGTACAGTTGGAGGTGCTCTTCTGAGCTTGGGTTTTAAGGAGCTTTGCACTCCCATTGGCCATTCTGTACCTGACACCAGATGACAGAAGAGGAAAAGCCCATCCATTTCCCAATGCCAACAATCTTTACGTTGACAAAGAACATATGGTCACCATAAATAAATTTTTTCCACATATCTAAAAAAAAGCTGAAGTACTTGCTTGTCTTCACAATTTACAACCCATCGACAAAACTGCCTGAATGCTCTGTTCTCAATTAGATAGCAGCCTATCACAACACACTGGCAATAATAATCCCTTAACACTTCTCAAGCAGCTAATGAGCCACTTGCCCAGTATAAGTGTCAAAAAGTTCATTAACGCAGCAGCAGAATGGATATTTGAGGATAATGGCTCAACAGTTGATAAAACCCAATGCAGGTAGCAGGCCTTCCCTACCCCCTGCAGCTCGCCAGTTGGCTCCACGGCTTCTTGCCACTGCGATTTCTTAAACTGTGGAGCACTTTGCAGATGGGCATAAACACAAGCAACATGACAGTCACGATACACTGGCAGCAAAACACATTAAAAACCTACACCACAAGCACTGACTAAACATTTTTTTATATCGCATATACACACACAGATAGTGATTATTTTATTGAGCAGAAACGTAAATCATCGGATGTCCAGAAGTCAAAATGGCCGTCTTCCATGGTACCCCGTGAGTGGCTAGCAAGCCCCAGGGGCAACAGTGACCTACCCTTTCATTGGCAGTGCGTAGCAGATGGCTGACTATCCCTGTGAAACTTTGTGGTACAGATCAACACCCCAGTTACAGTCTGCCTAATCAGCGTGGGGCACATTACGCACTGATCTTCCCTACACCAACCGTCTGAGACATTATCTGCTGTAAATCATTCACCTCCTACATCCTCTGTCCTCATCCTCAATATTTGCCAATGGCTGCTCTACCCGAGTTATGTACTATTTATTTATTTATTGCTTTGGTGATTCTGCACTAAACTCCTTACCTAAAGATCTGACCTGAGTAAAACAAAGGAGGCCTAGATATTCTTGTGCTAAATACCACCTAAACCTCCAATATGGCAGGCAGGAAGCGCAAGTTCCTGCACATTATGAGTCAGAGGTGCATTGCCCGCCATATTGGTAAAGACCAATCAATCAGCGTGCAGTGCCCAAGCCTGAAACAGTGTTAGGCCCCTTATTTGCATATGCAAAGGGGCCTAACGCCTGTTTGAGGCCCCCACTGTAAGACTGGTTTGCACTCAGGAAAACCAGGACTACAGGTGGCCTAACAGCTGCAGGACGCAACCAACAAGGTAAGTTTTTAAAAATATAATTACCTGAATGTGTAGGCAATAGGAGCAGGAGTGTTCCTCTTGACCCCACATGCAAAGAACGCGGGCCACTGGGACAAACGACCCCCCCCACCACCATTACCCTCCACCACCGCCCCCCCCCCCCCGATCGATACCGCCCCCCCTCTGGTGGCTACCGCTGCATCTCGACAGTAGTAGCGGCCTGATCTTCCATCGCGCTTCGTTGCTCTCTGCAGCTCGCTGGCTCGATGGAAATGAGGCCAAATATCAGGGGCACCTCGGGTCTCACCTTTCAGGTGCAGGGAATCAATCCCTGTGATGCCCCATGCACCCACAAATGGGCGCACTCAAACGTCTAGGCCAGACTCTTCAACTGGACTGAGCAACTATAGAATTCTGCATGAGTTTGTTATGAACGACCTCAGCAAGGTCTGCGTAAGGAAAAACCAGCTGATACAAAAATTTCATTTTTGTTCATGGTTTCTCCAGTTTTTGCTTACTTTTAAATAGGAATTTACACACCACCCTAAAAATGGAGGTTTCACCTTCATCAACAGTTTGCTAAGAAATGAGATATCTTATTGAAACATATAAGATTCTGAGGGGTATTGACAGGGTGGATGCTGAGAGGATGTTTCCCCTAGTGGGGGTATCTAGAACTAGGGGCCATAGTTTCAGAATAAGGGGTCGCCCATTTAAGACAGAGGTAGGGAGGAATTTCTTCTCTCAGAGGATCGTGAATCTTTGGAATTCTCTACCCCAGAGAACTGTGGAGGCGGAGTTATTGAATATATTCAAGGCGGAGATTGACAGACATTTGAACTACAAGGGAGTCAAGGGGTATGAGGAGAGAGCGGGAAAGTGGTGTTAAGGCCAAGATTGGATCAGCCATGATCTTACTGAATGACGGAGCAGGCTTGAGGGGCCAATTGGCCTACTCCTGCACCTCTTTCTTATGCTTCTTATGTTATTTATTGTCTCCATCTTTGAAGAGGTCTATGTATTTTGGCATGCCATTGTCTCGACTGTAAAATTGGTAAAAGTTAATGTGCTATCAGAACATTTCTTGTAATTCCATTAGAACGGAGATTTGAGAAGCAGGCTGCTTGCATTTGATCAGAAAAATCACTCGATTTAAAGATGCTTTGAACCAAGTGTGAACAGAATGTGACTAATGTCCATTGTGGGCTGAAATTGTGTCAAGCTGCCCAAACCTAGATGATGTATATTTGTGATTTTCCGCAACACCTTCATGAGGTCAACCTCATGTCTTCATCATGTTCATAAGTTGTAAAGACCGTTGTATTTTTCAGCTGATACCCTTTACATGGCAGACTGGCATTCAAAGTAGGTGTGCCAGAGCAAATAATCCCCAAAACTTTTCAGATCTACTTTGTTGCAAATTACAAACATTTAAAAAAAAATTCTGGGTACCAATTATGTAAATAGAAAGAAAGAATAAATGCATTTATAATCTACTATAAATTCATATTATATGTAGGAAACACCCACTATTTGGAATCTTCTTAGCTGTCCCCTACTCAGCAAACTCTGACATACGCGGAGGCCTCAAGTAGATTTACTTTAAGGATGTGTGTGTCTCTTACAAACATCACAATCACTTCAGAATAGGAATCATTTGAAATAAGTTCTAAAATAACTTAGCAACTTAGCATATTTGTGTTATTGGGATGGATTCTTTGAGGAAAAGGCTGCGGTTAGATCTTTAGAAATGAATTCATTGCCAGGGCATCCAAGTTTCACTGATGTCTCAACAGTTTGATCGCATTTTCGAACTGCTGTCATTCTTGATTGACAAGATGATTTAAAAGCATTCTATTAGTTCATTTGATGTGCAGGACAAGGGGGCATAAGCACAAACTAGTAAAAGGCAAGTTCAGAACTGATGTCAGGAAGTGCTCCTTCACAAAGAGTGATTGTTACCTGAAATGGTCTTTTAGAGGCCATTCCAGGTAACATGCTGTGAAGGGAAGTGTAGGTTTGTATGGATAGATGAGTTAGATGGGCTTAATGAATTTCCTCATCTATACTTATCTTTGTGATCAGAATTGTTTGTGCTCAGACTCAATTGTTGTAAGCTTTTGTCAATTAATCACTCTTGCCTTCCACCCTATCACAGACCTTCCCCTTTTGTTATTTTTACATCCAGTGAGTAATAGATTGGTGGACTAAGTTATTAGGGAAGGCAATTGAAGTTCACAGTGCTGGAGGGTTCAGGACACAATTGGATGCATTTCTGGAGGGAGATGGAATAAACTTGAGCTCATACATAATGCCCGTATGCTAAATTGCACCAACTCCCATCACACCTGCGCTCGCTGACCTGTATTGGTTCTCGGTCCAGCAATGCCTCAAATTTAAAATTCTCATCCTGGTGTTCAAGTCCCACCATGGTCTCGCCTCTCCCTATCTCTGTAACATCCTCCAGCTCTACAACACTCCAAGAACTCTGCATTCCTCCAATGCTGGCTTCTTGCGCATCCCTGATTTCCTTCTCGCCACCATTGGTGGCCGGCCTTCAGCTCACTGTGCCCCAAGCCTCTCTGGCTCTCTCTCCTCCTTTAAGACAATCCTTAAAACCTACCTCTTTGACCAAGCTATGGGTCATCTGTCCTAATATTTCATGTGGCTCGGTGCCAAATTTTGTCTGATAACGTTCCTTTGGGTCTTAAAAGAAGTGGCTGCAGAGATAGTGGATGCGTTGGTTGTAATCTACCAAAATTCCCTGGATTCTGGAGAGGTCCCAGTGGATTAGAAAACCGCAAATATAACGCCACTATTTAAGAAAGGAGGGAGACAGAAAGCAGGAAACGAGAGGGCAGTTAGCCTAACATCTGACATTGGGAAAATGCTGGAATCCATTATTAAGGAGGTAATAGCAGGACATTTAGAAAATCATAAGACAATCAAGCAGAGTCAACAAGGTTTTATGAAAGGAAAATCGTGTTTGACAAATTTACTAGAGTTCTTTGGGATGCAAAAAACAGGGTGGATAAAGGGGAACCAGTAGATGTCATGTATTTGGATTTCCAGAAGGCATTCGATAAGGTGCCAAATAAAAAATTACTGCACAAGATAAGAGCTCATGCGGTTGGGAGTAATATATTGGCATGGATAGGGGATTGGCTAACTAGCAGAAAACAGAGAGTCGGGATAAATGGGTCATTTTCGGGTTGGCAATCAGTAACTAGTGGGGTGCCACAGGGATGAGTGCTGGGGCCTCAACTATTTATAATCTATATTAATGGATGAAGGGACCGAGTGTACTGTAGCCAAATTTGCTGATGATACAAAGATAGGTAGGTTAGCAAGTTGTGAGGAGGACACAAAGAATCTGCAAAGGAATATAGATAGGCTAAGTGAGTGGGCAAGTAGTTGGCAGATGGAGTATAATGTGGGAAAATGTGAGGTTATCCACTTCGGAAGGAAGAATGAAAAAGCAAATTATTATTTAACTGGAGTGAGACTACAAGATGCCGCGGTACAAAGGGATCTGGGGGTCCTAGTACATGAAACAGAAAAAGTTAGCATGCAGGTACAGCAAGTAATTAGGAAGGCTAATGGAATGTTGGCCTTTATTGCAAGGGGTATTGAGTATAAAAGTAGAGAAGTTTTGATGCAACTTTACAGGGCGCTGGTGAGACCGCACCTGGAGTACTGCGTACAGTTTTGGTCTCCATATTTAAGGAAGGATATACTTGCATTGGAGGCAGTGCAGAGAAGGTTCACTAGGCTGATTCCTGGGATGAAGGGGTTGACGTATCACGAAAGGTTGAGCAGGTTGGGGCTATTCACATTGGAGTTTAGAAGAATGAGAGGTGATCTTATTGAAACATATAAGATTCTGAGGGGGATTGACAGGGTGGATGCGGAGAGGATGTTTCCCCTAGTGGGGGTATCTAGAACTAGGGGGCATAGTCTCAGAATAAGGAGTCGCCCATTTAAGACAGAGATGAGGAGAAATTTCTTCTCTCAAAGGGTCATGAATCTTTGGAAATCTCTACCCCAGAGAGCTGTGGAGGCGGAGTCAGTGAATATATTCAAGGCGGAGATTGACAGACATTTGAACTAAAAGGGGGTCAAGGGGTATGGGGAGAGAGCGGGAAAGTGGTGATGACGCCAAGATTGGATCAGCCATGATCTTATTGAATGGCGGAGCAGGCTTGAGGGGCCGATTGGCCGACTCCTGCTCCTGTTTCTCATGTTCTTATGTTCCTGTCAGAAGTGCCTTGGGATGTTTTATTACGCTAAAGGCACGATATAAATGCAAGTTGTTCTTGATGCTGTTATGGTGAGAAGGCTTAAGAACATTGAAGTAATGAACAAAGACCGATGGATCAGGTGATAAGCCACTTGCCTCCCAAACAATCCTGGTTTGTCTCAGACCTGCCCATCACTAAGCTGAGGAGTTATTTTAAAATCAGTTCCAGGTGAGTTGTTGGAGATGTACCAAAATATTCCCTGTTCGGGGGGGGGGGGGGAGGGGGGGAAGAGAGAAAAAGGCAGTCAACCTACCCGAGTACAAGCCAGCACATCTCCTTCATTTCTGTTTATATTTTGGGGGGGGAGGAAGGGGGATAGATGTTTGTTCTCATCAAGATGAGGGACTTTAAAGCTGGAATTATGAAGCACTTTGAGATGAGATTCCTTTCTTTGCTAATTTCTTTGAAAAAAAGGTAGAGGCATGTGTTAAGTGATATCAGGGCCAAGCAGTTTCCAATCCAGCAGAGCATAAACCAGCTACAGACCAACCTTCTCTTCTGCTACATCACTGTTCCTTAAATCCCAATCTTTGAAGAGCACCCCTTGTACACCAACTGTCTCCACATCCTTTTTGAGTGATGTAGAGGAGGGTGTTTGTAGAAGAGCACAATGATTTTCATTATAAGAATTTCCTATTAGACAAACGATAGTAGGTATGTTAGTCAATAGGAAAGCACCACCAGCTGTGGGCAGGGAAGCTGGTCAGTGTCAGGATCACTCGCGCCAACAGGTCCCGCACATGATAGAGCCAGCTCGTGAATGGTAGACTATCCTTTATCCGAAAACCTCGGGACCAGCTGTGTTTCGGTTTTCGGAAAATTTCGGATTTCGGAAGGTATTTTATAAGACTGGGAAATTTGTCGGGGGTGGGTCCGCGGGGGGGTCGGCGGTGGGGGTCGGCGGGAGTCGGGGTCGGCGGGGGGTCGTCGGCGGGGGTCGGGGTCGTGCGCACGACTTACGCTAACCCTCTGCTCAGCGTAAGTCGTGCGTCACTCTGGTCATGTCGTGCGCACGACTTACGCTGAACGAAAAAACCTTCGGTTTTTAGAGGGTTTCAGTTTTCGGAAGTTCGGATAAAAGGTAGTCTACCTGTATAAAAATCAGCTGTTGCTGTAAGCAGCTGTTGCTTAAAAGGCAGTCAGCTTAAAGGTTGGAAAACCGGTGTTTTAGACTGGGAAGTTCAACAGTATGAGGACAAAGGTATAAAAATGTAGGTACTTGGCAGTTTAGGTAGTTGAAGGGACCCAGCTGTAAAGGGAGGATGCAAGCAAACCAACTGAAGAAAAGATAAAAACAGGCAGCATGGCTGAGAGATGTTGCTGCTGGTAGTTAGCTATCAGAGCAATTAGATATGGCGACTAAAGACTAGCAGGTTGGAACAATATGAAAACACACTTGCACAAATACGATTTTTCCTACGGTACATCGATACGACTATGCTTAATAATCAGTGACAACACTGGAAGTAAAAACGTCAACTGCCGCTTTATAGCAGCAGCTGAAACTCAAATGCCTGCTTGATGTTAAGTGTGACAGACAAGCTGATTTGTAATGGCTTCTTCCAATATTCCCTCCAACATGCTGCAGCTGCGCTTCAGTTCCTGTAATAAGACCTCTGTTGGGAACAACTCTGTCCACAGCCACAGGACAAAAGCTAATAATACATTCTCCGCCTTTGAAAGCCTCATGGAGCACCAGCCTCAATAAGACTCTTCCTTGACTCTAATTAAACTGTCAGTTATTGTCACAGTGCTGATGGAACAGGTAAATAAGATTGTACATTTTAGGTGTCAATTGTCACAAAACATATTTTAAGCAGCTGCTGTTCTGAATATTTGCCTATCTTTCCCTCGGGGGGCTGCAGAACAAAATTCCAGGGGCTATCTCCAGCCTCCACACGTGGGGCTGCCATCTGAAAATGTTGACCAGACGGCACCAGTTTCCGATGGGCTGACTGGTTAAGTGCCGAATATGGTTACTGGGTTCAAGTTCCGTACTGACAGAAAGCAAAAGCCTGCAGCAATATGGTGATGTGGAAAACAGGCCGCCGATAATGTGGCTGCTGTAAAAACAGAGGCCTTTTCAAGGCAAGATAATCTGCTAAGCGAGGATCTGAAAAATACAGTTGCTGTTTCCAAAAATAAATCATATGTGGTAATGGGCAGGCTACCAACTATCCCTGGCAAACAATTCCACGCATTTTGGGCAACTGGGGTTTGTCCTTTTAATGTTCAAAATGGCAAGGCTTTTAACGGGGTGTCATCATCAGCAACTTCTGGCTAGAAACATAGAAACATAGAAGATAGGAGCAGGAGTAGGCCATTCAATGAGATCATGGCTGATCATCCAAATTCAGTACCCTGTCCCTGTCTTCTCCCCATTTCCCTTGATCCCTTTAGCCTTAAGAAATATATCTAACTCCTTCTTGAATATATTTAATGAATTGGCCTCAACTGCCTTTTGTGGTAGAGAATTCCACAGGTTCACCACTCTCTGGGTGAAGAAATCCCTCCTCATCTCTGTCCTAAATGGCTTACCCCTTATCTTTAGACTGTGATCCCTGGTTCTGGACTCCCCCGCCAACGGGAACATCCTTCCTGCATCTAGTCTGTCTAGTCCTGTTAGAATTTTATAAGTTTCAATGAGATCCTCTCTCATTCTTATAAACTCCAGCGAATATAAGCCCAATCGACCCAATCTCTCCTCATACGTCATTCCTGCCATCCCAGGTATCAGCCTGGTGAATCTTCGCTGCACTCCCTCCATGGCAAGAACATCCTTCCTCAGATAAGGCGACCAAAACTGCACACAATACTCAAGGTGTGGTCTCACCAAGGCCCTGTACAACTGCAGCAAGACATCCTTGCTCATGTATTAGAATACTCTTGCTATGAAGGCCAACATACCTTTTGCCTTCTTAACCGCCTGCTGCACCTGCATGCTTACCTTCAGCGACTGGTGCACAAGGACACCCAGGTCTTGTTGCACTACCCCTTCTCCCAGTCTATTGCCATTCAGATAATAATCTGCCTTCCTATTTTTACCACCAAAGTGGATAACCTCGCATTTATCCACATTATACTGCATCTGCCATGCATCTGCCCAATCACCCAACTTGTCCAAATCATACTGGAGTTTCTCGGCATCCCCCCTCACAGCACATATGCCCACCCAGCATTATGTCATCTACAAACTTGGAGATATTATATCTACTTCCCTCGTCCAGATCATTAATATATATTGTGAATAGCTGGAGTCCTAGCACCGATCCCTGCAGTACCCCACTAGTCACTGCCTGCCACTCGGAAAGAGATCCATTTATTCCAACTCTTTACTTCCTGTCTGCCAACCAGTTCTCTATCCAAGTCAGTAACTTACCCCCAATCCCATGTGCTTTAACTTTACACGCTAATCTCTTATGCGGTACCTTATCGAAAGCCTTCCGAAAGTCCAAATACACCACATCCACTGGTTCTTCCTTATCTATTCTACCAGTTACATCCTCAAAAAATTCCAGATTAGTCAAGCACGATTTACCTTTTGTAAATCCATGCTGACTTTGTCCGATCCTGTCACTGTTTTGCAAGTGCTCTGCTATTACATCTTTTATAATGGACTCTAACATTTTCCCCACTACCGATGTCAGGCTTACCAGTCTATAATTCCCCGTTTTCTCTCTACCACCTTTTTTAAATAGTGGGGTTACATTAGCTACCCTCCAATCCATGGGAACTGTGCCAGAGTCCATAGAATTTTGGAAGATGACCAACAATGCATCTACTATTTCTAGGACCACTTCCTTAAGTACCCTAGGATGTAGATTATCAGGCCCTGGGTATTAATCGGCCTTCAATTACGTCAATTTCCCTAACAATACTGATTTCATTCAGTTCCTCCCTCTCATTAGAACCTATGTTCCCCGACATCTCTGGGGGGTTATTTGTCTCCTCCTTCGTGAAGGCAGAACCAAAGTATGTATTTAATTGGTCAACCATTTCTTTGTTCCCCATTATAAATTCCCCTGATTCTGACTGCAAGGGACCTACGCTTGAATTCACCAATCTTTTTCTCTTCACATATCTATAGAAGCTTTTACAGTGAGTTTTTATGTTCCCTGCAAACTTACTCTCATACTCTATTTTCCCCCTCTTAATTAATCCTAAACTGTTCCCAATCCTCAGGTTTGCTGCTTTTTCTGGACA
The DNA here is from genome assembly GCF_052327205.1 of Somniosus microcephalus. Lineage (NCBI taxonomy): Eukaryota > Metazoa > Chordata > Chondrichthyes > Squaliformes > Somniosidae > Somniosus > Somniosus microcephalus. The sequence goes on along the minus strand of NC_141002.1, from coordinate 33,174,358 downwards.
ATTTATATGCCCTCTCCTTGGATCTTATGCTATCCCTAATTTTCCTTGTTAGCCACGGTTGCACCACCTTTTTTGTTTTATTTTTATGCCAAACAGGGATGAACAAATTCTGTAGTTCATCCATGCGATCTTTAAATGTTTGCCATTGCCTATCCACCGTCAACCCTTTAAGAAATGTTCCCCAATCCATCCTAGCCAACTCGCACCTCATACCATCATAGTTTCCTTTATTTAAATTCAGGACCCTAGTCTCTGAGTCAACTACTTCACTCTCCATCTTAATGAAGAATTCCATCATATTATGATCGCTCCTCCCCAAGGGGCCTCGCACAACAAGATTGCTAATCAATCCTTTCTCATTACATAATACCCAGTTTAAAATGGCTTGATCTCTAGTTGGTTCCTCGACATATTGGTCCAGGAAGCCATCCCGTATACACTCTAGGAATTCCTCCTCCACAGTATTGTTACTAATTTGGTTAGCCCAATCTATATGTAGATTAAAGTCACCCATGATAACTGCTGTGCTCTTTTTCCATGCATCTCTAATTTCCTGTTTAATGCCACCCCCAACCTCAGCATTACTGTTTGGGGGTCTGTATACAACTCCCACTAATGTTTTCTGCCCCTCAGCTCTACCCATACAGATTCCACATCATCAGAGCTAATATCCTTCCTTACTATTGTGTTAATCTCCTCTTTAACCAGCAATTGTTGTCATCTGCAAGGTAGGCATATCTTCATAAAGCATGGTATATACAAGGCCATGTGGCACTCAGATAGATACATTGTATTTATCCAGAAGAGTCCTGGTTCATCTAGTGTCACATGGCAATCACGCATAAATAAACTGCAGTTTTTACAATTCTGGATGATTTGGAGTATATGTACGGTCATGTGGCATTCACAAATACCCAGAGCCAGTTCCACAGATAGTTGTGAACATTTACATAGTACTACACACTTAAGCAGGGTTGTGGTCTCTCCTTGGCAGTTGCAAGTGGAACTAGGGGGAGTCAGTCAGGGCATAGTAGCCACTGAAATAACAACTGAAAGTGCTGGAAACACTCAGGTCAGGTAGCATCGAGGAGCGAGAAACAGACTCCACCGTTTTGGGTCGAACCCTTCGTCAGAACTGGAAAAGGTTAGGGAAGAGAGATTTTTAAGCAGGGGCAGGGAGGAGGGGAGGAAAGAACAAAAGGAAGGTCTGCGATAGGCTGGAAGGCAGGAGAGATTGAATGACAAAAGGGATGATAGTACAAGGCAAAAGGAGGTAATGGGACAAGTTAAAAATGGCTCTAGATGATGTGTGAATGATGATGGCAGCAACATTAACAGCTACCATGTGAGGAAACAAGAGTAAAATATATATAAAGAAATACAGGGGACAATTTATAGTCTGAAATTGTTGAACTCGGTGTTAAGTCCAGAAGGCTGTAAACTGCCTAGTAGAAAGATGAGGTGCTGTTCCTTGAGCTAATGATGAGCTTCATTGGAACAGTGTAAGAGGCAGAGGATGGAGAGATCAGAGTGAGAGTGGAGCGGAGAATTAAAGTGACAGGTGACTGGAAGCTCAGGGTCACGCTTGCAGACTGAATGGAGGTGTTCCGCAAAGCGGTCGCCCAATCTGCGTTTGGTATCCCCAATGTAGAGGAGACCGCATCGTGAGCAGCGAATACAGTATACTAAATTGGAAGAAGTACAAGTAAATCGCTGTTTTACCTGGAAGGAGTGTTTGGGGCCCTGGATGGTGGGAAGGGAGGAGGTAAAAGGGCAGGTGTTGCATCTCCTGTGCTTGCATGGGAAGTTGCCGGGTGAAGGGGAAGGGGTGTTGGGGGTGATAGAGGAGTGGACCAGGGTGTTGCGGAGGGAGCGGTCCCTACGGAATGCTGAAAGGGTGGGGGGAGGGAGGGGAAGACATGTTTGGCAGTGGGATCACGCGGGAGGTGGTGGAAATGGCGGAGGATGATCCGTTGAATGTGGAGGCTGTTGGGGTGAAAGGTGAGGACAAGTGGAACCCTAACATGGTTCTGGGAGGGAGGGAAAGGGGTGATGACAGAAGTGTGGGAAATGGAACAGATATGGTCAAGGGCCATGTCAACCACGATAGAGGGGAATCCTCAATTGAGGAAGGAGGAAAAAGGTAGCCCAGTAGCCACTGAGCAGGAGTCCAGTATTCAAATCACTGCAAACCCATTCATGGGACACAAAGTTGCCCCCTCCAGTTAACATGGGAACAATGCCATTAGAGATAATTACAGTTTAGGAATGAGCATTCACTTAATCAATTAATGGTGAAACTGAGTGCTAAGTAACTGTTGCATTCTTTGAATGATAACCAACGGCAACCAAGCAGAACAAAAATAACAGGAAATTGGGAAAAGTAAGTGGTTTTTCACAGCTTGAACATATGGCAACAATACCCACACAAATGTTACAGCTATCAACGGTTCTTTATATTATTTAACACTTGTTTTTTATTGTGTTTGAATTCCCAGCCTTACAAATCTTCCCCCAGGGGATTCTTTTCTCTCCCATTTTTGTTGCTGCATGTCTATAATAAATGCAGAATGTTTCACTTCATCAACAGGGAAGAACACAAACATCGCTTCCCAGCACAATGGCATGCCAAATAACTTTTCCTAAGCTAAAACTTCCTCATGAAACAGTTCACATCAGGAACTTGACTCAGCAGGAACTCAGAGTCGCACGGAAACTGAACAATATTTTGGATATGGGCATTGCTGGCAAGGCCAGCATTTATTGCTCATGCCTAGTTGCCCTTGAGAAGGTGGGCCTCCTTCTTGAACTGCCACTCCATGTGCTGTCAAAGAAGCCTTGGCGACTTGCTGCAGTGCATCATGTAGATAAGACAAACTGCAGCCACGGTACGCCGGTGATGGAGGGAGTAGATGTTTAAGGTGCTGGATGGGGTGCCGATCAAGCAGGCTGCTTTTTCCTGGATGGTGTCGAGATTCATGAGTGTTGTTGCAGCTGTACCCAGTCAGGCAAGTGGAGAGTATTCCATCACACTCCTGACTTGTACCTTGTAGATGGTGGAAAGGATTTGGGGAGTCAGGAGGTGAGCCACACAATACCCAACTCCTGACCTGCTCTCGTAGCTACAGCATTTATGTGGTTGACCCAATTGAGTTTCTAGTCAATAGTGACCCCCAGGATGTTGATAGTTGGATATTCGGTGATGGAAATGCCACTGAATGTCAGGGAAAGGTGGTTTCACTTATCAGCCTAAGCCTGCATGTTGCCCAGGTCTTGCTGCATACGGGAATGACTGCTTCATTATTTGAGGAATTGCAAATGGAGTTGAGCACTGTGCATTCATCAGCGAATAGCCCCACTTCAGAACTCCAATTCTGGGTACCATACTTTAGGAAGGGTGTGAAGGCTTTAGAGAGGGAATAGAAGAGATTTACGAGAATGGTTTCAGGGATGAAAGACTTAAATTACGCAGATAGACCTGGGGTTGTTCTCCTTAGAAGAGAAGGCTAAGAGGAGATTGATAGATGTGTTTAAAGTCATGAAGGGTTTAGATAGAGTAAATAAAAATAAACTGTTTCCAATGTCTGAAGGGTCGATAACCAGAGGGCACAGATTTAAGGTGATTGGCAAAAGAACCAGAGGCGACATGACGAAAGCTTTTTTACACAACGAGTGGTTAGGATTTGGAATGCACTGTCTGATAAATTGGTATCCACCACCCTAATAGTAGCTTTCAAAAGGGAATTGGATAAATATTTGAAGGAGAAAGAATTGCAGGGATATGGGGAAAGAGCTGGGAGTGGGACTAATTGGATTGCTCTTCAAAAGAGCCGGCGCGGACTCAATGGGCCGAATGGCCTCCTTCTGTGCTGTACTATTCTATGATTATGATGGAGGGAAGGTCATTGATGAAGCTACTGAGATAGTCTGACCTAGGGTGCTGACCTGAGGAGCTCGTTCAATGATGTCCTGGGGCTAAGGTAATTGGCCTCCAACAACCACAGCCATCTTCCTTTGTGCTGGTATGACTCCAGCCCTGAGAGAGTTTTCCCCCCTGATCCTCATTGACTCCTCTTTTACTAGGGCTCCTTAGTGCCACACTTGGTCAAATGGAATTCATCTTATTCATGTTTGTACCCATTTTGTAATTATGTCTGGAGCCAAACGGTCCTGGCGGAACCAAAACTGAGCATCAGTGAGTAAATGCTATTTAATAGCAGTGTTGATGATCATCATTTTGCTGATGATTGAGAGTAGACCGATAGGGTGGTAAATAGCCCAGTTGGCCTGCTTTGTGTGTACAGGACTTAACATGGGCAATTTTCCACATGGTTGGGTCAATGCCAGTGTTGTAGATGTACTGCAGTAGCTTGGCTAGATGTGCGGCTAGTTCTGAAGCACACGTCTTCAGCACTACAACTGGAATGTTGTCAGGGCCTGTAGACTTTGCTGTGTCCAGTGCATATGGATCCAGGCGTGATAGATAGACAATCTTTTCAACTTGTACAATATTGTTTCTTTCTCATTGCATTCTGTGCACCAAAACTAAATTGAAAAAGGCTTCCTATGATCTTATCTTGGATATTCCCAACAAATTGAAGGAGGTAACTTCATACAAAGAGTGATATCTCAACTCCAGGGAGACAAATCCAATGCCATTTGCCAGCTGCCCAGAGAGCTCATCAGGTACACTCCTAAAATGACCACAACATTTGGCTGAGGAGTTAACACTCTCCCTCAGTGACTTAAGTCTAATTGGGATGCAGGTCAAGGAGTTCAGCGCATAGGTTTCACGTGTGTACAATCTCGTATGATCTCTGCCCTTCAACAGCAAAGTTTGCTGCATTGCTCAAGACTACTTAGCAACTGCCAAATTATTTGAGTTCAGTAATTGAGATTAAGGCTTACCGAAAAGAATGCCATCTAAGGTTCAAAAACTGGCATGCAGTTGGTCTCCCCTTGGTTTTCCATTAGTTCCATGCATACCTAAGCTATTAGAAGAGCTTTTAATAGGATCTTCAACATTAGCTGTTGAGGCGAGGTCAACTGAAAATTAAAAAACTGAGATTGATAGATTTTTGTTAGGCAAGGAGATTGAGGGTTATGGAACCAAGGAGGGTAGATGGAGTTAAGATACAAATCAGCCATGATCTAACTGAATGGCAGAACAGGCTCGAAGGGGTGAGTGGCCTACTCCTGTTCAGAGAACAAACCATCCCCAAAGCAAGCTGTACCTCAAGATCTACAGGCTGCGATCTCCTGCTGGATCACTGCAATGCCAGCTAGCGTGAAGTCGCTCTCCTTGATGTTTTCTAAATTGCTGGGAAACAACCACTATTCATATGATTGCAGGAGACTGGGCACCAGGAAAGGTCAATATATTTGAATTTCCAAGCAATTTTGTAACCGGAGTGGCACAGGATATACTAAGGGTAAACGGAATTATTTTAGAGTGGTTTGAGATGTGCAATTATGCAATGGTGAATGATGTGTAACTAGCACTGCTAACTTCTGCCTTGGGTGGTCATTTTGCACCAAAGGAGGTTTTACTTAATCAGCTATCCACAACTGTGATAATCAGGCTTGTGTTACCATGGTGCTGAATAAAACATTTAACCGTTTACTAGGTTCCTGCTCTTATTTTACTTCTGCTGTTCAATTTTAGTTCCAGCAATTGCCTTTTATTTAATATACTGAATCTGATGTGGAATATTCCAAATGAATTTCAATGCATAATTAATCAGTTTGAAATCAGACTACTCCTCAGTGAAAAGAACCAACGATTATCAAAAATGCAGAAAGAAGTGCCTAATATGAAGAAGTCACTAATCAATTGGGCTGAGTGCAAAATCTGAAGCAATTAATCCAAATTTAGCCCAATTCAGCCTGGAGAGGGGAAGAGATGCTGGAGATCCAAATTAACCCAATTCAGATCAGAATGTAACCTGCTTTTTATAATGTTTGACAATAAATATTAAATAAATGTTTGACAATTAATTTTTGAAGAGGCAGAAGACCAAAAGAACCAGGGATTATTATTGTCATGATATCAGCACACACAAGTAAAACGATGATGCATTTCAATACAACTCATTTTTTTAAACAAGCAAATAAAGGTTGATAAGCACTTTTCGTGAAGACAGTGTGCCACTGATTAGAATGCCACTCTTTGTACGAGCAGATACTAGGGGCTGGATTTTACAAACCTCGGCGGGTCCATGGCGGGCAACGCCTATGGCGGATCCTGGCCACGCTGCTGGCTCCATCCCGCTGTCCAAAATGATTTTCCCAGAATGGGCTTTTTAAGCCCGTCCAGCGCGTTTGCCGACCAATTGAAGGAAGCAGGTCTGATGACGTCATTTGATGACATGTCATCAGCCAGTTTCCTTAAAGGGACCATGCACAAATTTATTTTAACATTTGTGCTGTCAGTATTCTACAGCATTGAGGTGCTGCAAACACTGACAATGACTGCACAGAGGTGCACGGCTGCACCCAGGCTCTCCCAAGACCTCCTGCATATGCTTATGGAGGGAGTCACAGCATGCAAGGAGGTTCTCTTCCCTTCCAATGGGCGGAAGAGGCCTCCCCAAGACACCAATGCAGCTTGGTTGCACATTGCACAGGAGGGCACAAGCAGGGATGTCATCACTAGGACCAGGCTGCAGTGGTGCAAACCTTTCAATGATCTCAGTAGATCACAAAACGTTAGTACAAAGCCACATTTAACATCATCCTGCTGTGCCACACATCACGTCCCCCTCACTCTGCGTCCCTACCCTACTCCTGCACATCCTTACATCAACTTACCTTGCATCTCCACCCATCCCTCTCTATCTACATTACCACTTTCCCATTTCACTAGCCACCCCTCACACTCATCCTAGTCCAATCATACCACTAACAACATACAAGGGTAGGCACTTGGGTGCTTTATGCAATGTTCATGTAAAGTTTCTGTTAATGTTGTGTCAAACATTGAAATCTTTATTTTCAACACTTTATGTTCTTGGACAGATTTGTGTGCATCTTTGGAAGTGGCTTAGTGAGTTGCAGTGAATGGTGAGACATAACAGTACCCTCCGCAATGGTGATGAGTGTGAAAGGAATGGCTTGGACATTGTAGGGATGCTTTATGGTGTTGGTGTAGGGTGGTGCTAACCTGCCAACATGTAGCAACCAGGTTGTACAGCATCAAGCGAAGTAAATCTGGCCACGGTGAGGCCATCCCTGGCAGCAATGTGGGTGAGTGCTGATGCCGTGTCCCGTGCAGCACCAGTTGATTGTGGAGAAGGTTGGTATTGTGGTGTGCCTGATTCTGCTAGTATTGCGGCTGATCGTGGTCAGATTCGGAGGACCAAGGTGAGACAGTATAACCGTACCCATTCTGATGTAATAGATGGCAGGTAAAGTTGAGGTGACGGAAGCGATGTCAATGGTGAGAGAGGTTGTTCCAATGAGGTGACACTAGATAGTTTGCTCCAAACACTTGCAACCTGCATAAAGCTCAATCTGTCTTCCAAATGCAGTAAGCAGCAGCTTCTGAGCTTGGAAAGTGAACAGCTGTGAGATGGGAGCTTTTATAGCAAATTTATAGCTGTCAAGTAATGAGATGATTGTATGGCCATTCAACTCCCACCCTGCTTACCTGACGTGATCCCCGTGCAGCATGGACCCCGTGGTCGACCTGGTAAACTCTGAAAATAGTTCTTGATGCTCTGTTAACAAGGTCATAATGACCTTAATTGTCTCCCCTGCCGCTGCGTGTCAGGTCTGCTAAGCACTGACAGAACCGACATTTGGGAAAGGAGCGTAGTGGCAGGTTATCAGCGCGGTCCTGACCCGCTGTCAAAAAAATCCATTTTCCTACCCGACCCGCCACTGAACGCATCCGCTGACCTCCCGGGAAATTCGCCCCTTGGTATCACCAAATTTGTTTTCCCCTTGATCTATTGATCTCTGGTGCTTCAGTGCAGAAATGAGAAGGGAATAGCCAGATCTTGATGGGTTTGAACTCATCTCGTGGCCCATACTGGGGCTGACGCTGGTAGCTCACTAAAGGAGCAGAGCAGGAAGTTACATGCACCAGCATCCCTTAAGGGGTTCCTGGGAAAGTTAAAGGGATGTGACCACTTCGAGTAACATATGGGGACTAAAAAAGTTTAGCCTTTAAAATGCCTGTGAATGTTTTTACTGTACATTTCAGCTTTTCCAAATGTTAACTGGAGCACTAAATTGGCTGACAAAATAAATATGGTGGCAGGACAAGTGACGGAGCAGTACAGCAGTCTAACCCCCGTTGGATGGCTGGTGAAGTGAAGGTGTTGTTGGACGAGACGAGTGTGAGGAGGGTTGTCCTGTTTGGTATTTCAGGGCATCCTCCTCAAAGGGTCGCAGTGCAGCATGCCTTGCTAGAAGTGGCAGCAAAACAGCTGCACAAGGAGGTGACTATTATCGTCACCAACAGTGAGGCTATCGTCACAGCTGATGGCACAAATCTGCAACTGGCTCCACGCTCATCCAGAGCCTGCAGAGGCAATTTCCAGCCATTGTCAAATAGGCGGGTCAAGGCCTGCAAATACAGTTGATGGCATATTACAACAGTGACACCACTTCAAAAGTATTTCATTGGCTGTAAAGCGCTTTGAGATGTCTGGTGGTCGTGAAAAGCGCTATATAAATGCAAGTCTTTCTTTCTTTATAATGGCAAATGCAGGCAGTCGAGTTCTGGGGCCTGGTATGCCTTCTTTTATCTTGTACCACTTGAACTTCACTTAAATAGCTGGGAGCTCCCTGAAACCGTTTTATCAGAAGGAATCCCTTTTATCTCCCATTCTTTGATCTCTTCATGTCCTTCTAAAGTTTTATTAAATGCTTCAGTCTCAGTCAGTTTTCCAGTGATATAGAAGGCAATAATTGACAAGTTTAGGTTCCATGTAACCATATCATGTCAGGGGGGGGGGGGGGAGGGGGCGGGGCGGGCAGGGTATTCTCATAAAAAGTTTTAAAAAAAAATTGTTCATAAAAATAGTCCCAAGATATCAGTAACCAGAGGACACAGATTTAAGGGCCTCGATTTTCATTGGGCCGTGAGGTGGGTGGGGGGTTAAAATCGCAAAAACTGGGGGTCGGGACCCCCCCCCCGCCTGGTTCCCGCCTCCACGCCATTTTAACCTAGGTGTGTCTGATTGACCCGATTCAGTCCCGCCTGCAACAGGCGGGACTGGTCTTTAGGGCCCTTAAACAGTACTGATTGGCCTTTATAATCCCATTTGAACAGGCCCTTGCCTGTTTAACCCTTTTCCTACGTAAAAAGCGCCTGGTGGGGATCATGCCTGTGAAACCTGGCGTGAACACTATTGGCTTGCTGACTATCAGCTGCAGGTCCAACATTAAAGAGGATATTTATCAGTCATCATTTGCAGGTGGCAGGACTTTGTTGTCTCAGGTCTGGGGCAACTTTTACCAGGCCTAAAAATTTTTTTTTTTTTTTTTTTTTAAATGGCGGCGCACACAGACGCAGTGGCTTTGTCTCTCCCGAGACTGAGCGTTTTCACCCTCTTTCTGAGTCTCTTCTGGACTCTGCTGATACGGGAATTGAGGGCAGACCTACTGTACAGCCGGCAGACGCTCCTCGACATCGGGGCCGACTGCGTGCGGCTCACACTCGGCGCCATCGATCTGCCTCCCGACATCGCCCGACCCCCGGGACCAGCGTGGCGTCCTTCCCCAGCCGGAAGTCGGCACAGACCGCGCAGAGAACGCAAGCAGAAATGGGGTAAGAGGGCCGGAATCCAAAATAGGCTGAAGAGGGCCCCACACAAACCCTCCCTCCCAAGTATTTTCCTGGCCAACGTCAGGTCACTAGAAAATAAAATGGATGAGATCAAACTTGATCTCTCCTCACAGAAAAGGACAAAGGAATGCTGCGCCATGATCTTCACAGAGACCTGGTTGAACAACGGCATCCCTGACACCACCATCCAACTACAAGGACGCACGGTCTTCCGCGCCGACAGAACTGCAGACTCCGGTAAGAGCAAGGGAGGCGGTTTGTGCATTTACACTAACAATGCCTGGTGCACTAACACGGACATAATTGATAGATCCTGTTCAGCTGATTTGGAATTCCTCATTGGTAAGGTGCAGACCCTTCTACCTGCCTCGGGAATTCACGGCTGTTATCATCACTGCGGTCTACATCCCACCACACGCTAATGCCAAACTAGCACTGAAGGACCTCTACAGGGCCATCAGCGAACAACAAACTGCGCACCCAGACGGAGCTTTTATCGTCGCGGGGGACTTCAATCACATAAACCTAAAAACTGTACTACCGAAATTCCACCAGAATGTTTCCTGCCCCACAAGAGGGGAGAACACACTGGATCAAGTCTACACGAGCATTGTAGACGCTTATAAGGCCATTCCCTGCCCCCACCTTGGGAAGTCTGACCACCTCTCCCTGTTTCTAGCCCCAGCATACAAACCACTCATCAAAAGAGTGAGAACATCAGTGAGATCAGTGAAAGTATGGCCAGAGGGGGCAGTCTCGGAGCTTCAGGATTGCTTCGAATGCACTGATTGGAGCATGTTTGCCCATAATGACATAAAAGAATACGCATCCACAGTGCTATTCTACATTAACAGTTGCGATGAGGTCATCACGACCCATAAAAATATCAGGACATACCCCAACCAGAAACCCCTGATGAACGGAGAGGTCCGCTCGCTGTTGAAAGCACACGACGCAGCATTTAAATCTGGCGACGCGGCGGCTTACAGTGCAGCTAGGACCAGCCTAAAAAAGGGTATCAGGACTGCCAAAAGGAAACAGACACTGCGGATAGAGGATCATTTCTACAACAACTCGGACCCCCGGCGCATATGGCAAGGCATCCAGTCCATCACTGACTACAAGAGCAAAAACACCAGCCCCCCGGTTAGCGATGCCTCCCTTCCGGAGGAGCTTAACAACTTCTACGCTCGTTTCGACAGGGACAACAGGGAGCCGGCTACCAAAGCCTTGCCACCCCCGGAAGACCAGGTGCTCACTCTGTCAACCTCCGACGTAAGGGGTGTTCTACGTGGAGTGAACACACGAAAGGCTGCTGGACCAGATAGCATCCCTGGACGGGTACTCAAGGAATGTGCTGATCAGCTGGCTGATGTCTTCACCGCCATCTTCAATCTGTCATTGGCCCAGGCAGTAGTCCCTACATGCTTCAAGACCGCTACCATTATTCCTGTGCCAAAACAAACGGCTGTAACGTGCCTGAATGACTATCGACCTGTCGCACTCACACCCATCATAATGAAGTGTTTCGAGAGACTGGTCCTGGCTCACATCAAAGCCAGTGTTCCCACCTCTCTTGACCAACACCAGTTTGCCTATCGTGCAAACAGATCAACGGAGGATGCAATCACAACTGCTCTACACTCTGCACTGAATCACTTAGATGGTAAAGAGACCTACATCAGAATGCTGTTCATAGGCTACAGCTCAGCATTCAACACTATCGTCCCCAACAAGCTGGCCACCAAACTCCACACTCTTGGCCTGAACACTTCCCTCTGCAACTGGACCCTGGACTTCCTAACAAACAGACCCCAGTCTGTCAAATTAGGTAACCACACCTCCCCCCCCCTCGACCCTGAACACAGGGGCCCCACAAGGATGTGTGCTGAGCCCCCTCCTCTACTCCCTCTTCACCCACGACTGTGTGGCTGTTCATGGTTCCAACACCATCATCAAGTTTGCGGATGATACCACGGTAGTAGGCCAGATCACCAACAACGATGAGTCAGCCTACAGGGAGGAGGTCAAGCATCTCGTGAAGTGGTGCGCCGATAACAACCTGGCCCTTAACATCAAGAAAACCAAAGAAATCATTGTGGACTTCAGGAAGTCTAAAGGCGGAAGTCACACCCCCATCCACATCAATGGGGCTGTGGTGGAAAGGGTGGACAGCTTTAAGTTCCTCGGAGTCCACATCACGGAAGACCTCTCCTGGTCCCTCAATACCTCCTCTCTGGTGAAGAAGGCCCAGCAGCGCCTATATTTCCTAAGGAGGCTTAAGGGATGTAACCTGTCACCCCTGATCCTCTCTAACTTTTACCGCTGTACAATAGAGAGCATCCTGACAAACTGTATCACAGTATGGTATGGCAGCTGTAGCTACTATGACCGGAAAGCCCTGCAGCGCGTAGTCAAAACTGCCCAACGCATTACCGGCACCTGGCTACCGACCATAGAGCACATATACCAGAAACGCTGTTTACGGAGGTCATGGTCCATCATCAAAGACCCTACCCACCCCAGCCACAGTCTGTTCGCCCTCCTGCCATCTGGGAGACGCTACAGATGCATTCGCACCCGTACGACCAGATTTAGGAACAGCTTCTTTCCCAGGGCTGTCATCCTACTGAACTCCACAAATAAACTCTAAACCTTGCACATCTGCCAATGCACTTTATTAAGGTTATGTTTATGTTAATGTATTACAAGCCAAATGTATGTTGAATGTTTAAATGTCTTAATCTAAATGTACACTCTCGGGAGCCGCAAGCCTACATTTCATTGTACTGCACTTGTGCACTAACAATGACAATAAAGTTGATTATTATTATTATTACCTGTGGAAGGTTGGAGCCTCACATTCATCTCCAGTGTGACCTCCTGCGAGACCCCTCTCGCCACCCTCACTCAGCGCTTCCTCAACTGAGGCACCTAGCAGAAGCATGGGAGGCCTTTTTTTCCTTCCCCTCTTGGCGTTAGAGGACCTCCAGCCCCATTCGCAAAATGACACACGCCACAACTGCAGAAGTTGCCATCAGAATTTTTATGAAAAACACACAACTGATGGCATTTTCACAAAATCCACAGCATTTCACCCAAATGACTACCCTCGTGACTATTTGTGCTTTATTTTCCACTTACGCGTGCTCCTACGTAGTGGTTCCCCTGTGGCTTCAGCAGATGTGGAGGCCCCTTGCTCACTTTCCTGCTGCTCCTGTCTCGACACCTTTGGCGGGCGTCCTCTGGGATGGCGAGCCTGTGAGGGCTCGCCAGCAGTCTGCTGCTCCTGCGACTGTGCAGGGGTTGAGACCTCTATCTCCGTTGGGTGTGTACTCCGGCAGGGCTCTGACCGAGGGCTCTGCAGTGGCATGGAAGTGTGAGCGCTTGGAGAGGAGCCCTCACTTCCTTGAGGTCTGCCACCAACCTCCCTCTCATGGGTCAGGTCCCCCTCAGTGCCTGCAAGTGGCTTGAGAGCAGCTTGCTGCACATCAGGGGGGCCATGGGGACCTGTATCTGCAATGGCAGTCCTACTCAGAAGGACTTCCATGAAGGTTTGGTTTCTCTGTTCAGTAGATGCCCATCGCTCCTCAAGAGATGTCATTCTATTCTGAACATTCACCATGTTTTCCATACCCTGGCGACTAACTTCCTCCATGGCTGTAGCCCTCCTCTCCTCTACCATAGCCAGCCTTACCATGGAGGCAGCAATCATTTCCACGTATGTAGCCATCCTTTCCGTGTTGATGCGTTCATGCGCCAATGACTCCACAAAGGCTCTGCTCATGTTCGCTATGGACTCCTCCATTCGCTCCACACTCGCAGCGACCCTAGAGACAAAACCTGCCAGAGACTCCTGCATCTGTGCCTGGAGTTCTATCACCTCTGATCTTATGGATGGACCCAGAGGCAGAGGGTCGACATGCAGCTGAGACGAGCTGGCAGAGTCCTGCGCCTTCCGACGAGGACTCTCCACTGCTGTCCCTGTCTCCACAATCTGCTGATGCTCACTTGTGAGCTGTGATACACCAGGTGACAACTCTACTCTATGTCCCGAAGGTCCCACCGAAGTATGAGTGTCTGCGCTGGTGCTGGGTGCGCTTATTTCTGCTGACGCTGCGCCCTCAGAGGTTGCAGATTCCTCTGAGGACAGTGGGGACGGTGGCTCTCGATGGTCCTGTGGGGGAGTCAAGGAAAAAGTTAGCGATGTGATGCCAAAGTTACATGCACATTGCATTTTGCAGATGATCATAAGTCCATATGATGTAGCTTCAGAATCATTATCAGCGACTCATGCAATGCCAATGAGAGAGATGGAAAACTATTCTGTCACCAGCTTGCGGGGATGCTCCTGCCTGTCCTTCCCCAACATCCACATCTAGGTCAGCCCCGGCAATCTCCAGAACGCCTTCCTCCCAGGGGGTGAGCTGGGCTAATGAGGGCGGCCCTCCTCCTGTCCTGGCTCGCACTCTCCTATTGTGAGCTCTCTTTTCCTGCAATGAGGGAGACAAGTGGAGGTTGAGTGAGAATGAAGGAGTGAGTGCAGAGATTGCATAGCATAGATACTTAGAAGGAGACAAAGATGGAGTGAGGTTGCAATACCAAGGGCCCTCCCTATGTGTTGTCAGTTGTGGTCAAAGCATCAGAGTGAGAGGGAGTGCGAGGGCTGCATGGTGGCATAGTTCTGTGAATGTGAGCATAGAGAGAGAGGGGAAATGGGTAAGGGTGCATGGATGTGAGTGTCTAGTGGGATGTGCAGGAAGAGATTGCTGAAGCTGAGTGCTGGTGAGGAAAGGCAATGGGGGATCAGATTGAGGGTGATGGAAACATCATACAGTACTTACTTTTCCAGTGCGAAGAAGGTCATGGAATCTTTTCCTGCACTGCAACCACGTTCTTCGTGTGAGCCCCAAGCAGTTGACTTGACCTGCCACCTCCAGCCACACAGCCTTGGTCTGGCTGGGAGGCCTCTTCCTCCCTGAAGAAGGGAAGAGGACCTCCCTGTGGGCCCTAGCACCATCTAGTAATGCCTGTAGTGAAGCCTCATCAAATTTGGGTGCAGATCTGGCCCTCCCGCTGGCCGTTCCTCCTGCAGGCTCCTGTGCCATCTTAATGTGGAAGGTTGGAAGCCTGCAGAGGAAGCAAGGCTTGCTGTGGACCTTAAAAGCAGCAGCAATGATGATGTCATATTCTGCGACTTTCTGACTGGAAATACTCAATTGCCAAGGCTTCCCACACGCTGGAAATCAATTGGCCAATTGTGTTAAATTTGCATCAATCTCACAGACCCATTTACAATCGTGTCGGAATCACTAAATTCGGGGAACCCGCCAATTTCCCGCACCTGAGATAAAATCGCCCCCAAGGTAACTGGCCAAAGAGACAGAGGTGAGATGAAGAGAAATATTTTGTAGGCAGCGTGTTATGATGATTTGGAATGCACTGCCTGAAAGAATGGTCGAAACGGATTCAATAGAAACTTTCAAAAGGAAATTGGTTAAATACTTGAAGGGGTGAAAATTTCAGGGCTATGGGGCAAGAGCAGGGGAGTGGGACTAATTGAAGAGTTCTTGCAAAGAGCTGGCACAGGTACAGTGGGCCAAATGCCCTCCTTCTGTGCTGTTAAGATTCTGTGATTCCAAATTTATTAAAGCCTGCACTTAAAAAAACATACTACAAAATAAAAAGCATGCTAAAACACTTCAGATTAGGAGTTCCATCGTTCATTGAGCTTCTCTCAGGTCCATTCCAGATGGGTGAAATGACCGCCAAACTCAATCCCAGCTTAAGCAGATGGAAAAGTATCAACCAAGTTATTAGTTTATTATTTATAACCAATTTTCCAGCTCTGCTTCTCATATTACAATATGAAGTGAATCAGATACTGCACCAATCCCTCATTACTGCACATCAAGTCAATGAGTTGACTTTAAAATTAGTGCTTCCCTATTATTAGGAGGTCTTTAGCAAGCTGAATATATTCTACGGATTTGTGTACACTATGTGAACTAGTGACACCTGATACCAAGAGCGTTATATCTATAAATGTTGTTCATTTGCAACATACTTGTTCAGTTGTCTTTTTCCCCTAAGAATGAAGATGTGAAAACAGATTGAACCTTTCACCGTCATGTGCCTTGTATGTAAATAGAACGTGCACAGACATCTCCATACATCATATAGTGTATTTTTAACAATAACAGTTGGATAAAGGGGACATTTTGGTCACCATTAGAGCATAAGAACATAAGAAATAGGAGCGCGAGTAGGCCAATCGGCCCCTCGAGCCTGCCCCGCCATTCAATAAGATCATGGCTGATCTGATCCTAACCGCCAATCCACTATCACAGAACCATCTCCTGAATCTAACAGAATTAGACACACGAAATAGGAGCAGGATCAGGCTACACGGCCCCTGGGCCCGCTCCGCTACCCACAGGGCCATGACCGATCCGAACCTAGACTCTTGTCCAAATTCCTGCCCTGTTAAGAGGCTTTTGGAGAATATTTTACAATTAAACTTTTTACAACTTTAAACAAAATGCCAGTTAGGGCTAATTAAAATTTAACAAACTGGTAGATTTCTGTTGTTACTTATTCTGGATCCTGCTTTAACTGGTTTTCAAAATATTAAGCCCAACTTGTATTTGTACTATTCATAACCCAGAAAGGCATCATCAACACCAACGACTTGTACTTGTGTAGTAAAATGTCCCATGGGGCTTCACAGGAGCGTTATCAAACAAAATTTGAGACCGAGCCACTTAAGGAGATATTAGGACAGGCAAAGAGGTAGGTTTAAAGGAGCGTCTTAAAGGAGGAGAGAGAGGTAGAGAGGCTGAGAGGTTTAGGAAGGGATTTCCAGAGCTTAGGATCGAGGCAACTGAAGGCATGGCCACCAATGATGGAGCGCAGAGAACTCTGAGGGTTGTAGGGCTGGAGGGGGTTACAGAGATAGGGAGGGTGAAAGCCATGGAGGGATTTCAAAACAAGGAGGAGTATTTTTAAATCGAGACGTTGCCGGACCAGGGGCCAATGTCGGTCAGTGAGCACAGGGGTGATGGGTGAATGGGACTTGGTGCGAGTTAGGACACGGGCAGCAGAGTTTTGGATGAGCTCAGGTTTATCAAATCAAAATCAAATCAAATCAACTTTTATTGTCATTGTTAGTGCACAAGTGCAGTACAACGAAATGTAGGCTTGCGGCTCCCGAGAGTGTACATTTGGATTAAGACATTTAAACATTCAACATACATTTGGCTTGTAGTATATTAACATAAATATGACCATAATAAAGTGCATTGGCAGATGTGCAGGCTTTAGAGTTTATTTGTGGAGTTCAGTAGGATGACAGCCCTGGGAAAGAAGCTGTTCCTAAATCTGGTCGTACGGGTGCGAATGCATCTGTAGCGTCTCCCAGATGGCAGGAGGGCAAACAGACTGTGGCTGGGGTGGGTAGGGTCTTTGATGATGGACCGTGACCTCCGTAGACAGCGCTTCTGGTATATGTGCTCTATGGTCGGTAGCCGGGTGCCGGTAATGCGTTGGGCAGTTTTGACTACCCGCTGCAGGGCTTTCCGGTCATAGTTGCCACAGCTGCCATACCATACTGTGATACAGTTTGTCAGGATGCTCTCTATAGTGCAGCGGTAAAAGTTAGAGAGGATCAGGGGTGACAGATTACATCCCTTCAGCCTCCTTAGGAAATATAGGCGCTGCTGGGCCTTCTTCACCAGAGAGGAGGTGTTGAGGGACCAGGAGAGGTCTTCCGTGATGTTTACATAAGAACATAAAAAATAGGAGCAGGAGTAGGCTATTCAGCCCGTTGAGGCCTGCTCTGCCATTTAATAAGATCATGGCTGATCTTCTACCTCAACTCCACTTTCCTGCACTATCCCCATATCCCTTGATTCCCTTAATATTCAAAAATCTATCGATCTCCATCTTGAATATACTCAACGACTGAGCCTCCACAGCCCTCTGGGGTAAAGAATTCCCAAGATTCACAGCCCTTTGAGTGAAGAACTTTCCCCTCATCTCAGTCCTAAATGGCCAACCCCTTTTCTGAGACTGTGGCCCCTAGTTCTAGACACCCCGGCCAGGGGAAACATCCTCCCAGCATCTACCCTGTCAAGACCCTTAAGAATTTTATATGTTTCAATGAGATCACCTCTCATTCTTCTAAACTCACATTTCTCCACATTATATTCCATCTGCCATAGAGGGTGCAAGGTGGGATGCTGGCCAGAAGAGCATCAATTCAAATCCCTGTACTTAACTACACTCACTGAATGTGTTTTCAACCCAATCCTGTTCTACTGCTATACTCATACAGGATCAGATCAGCTGCCCATTTTCACTTTACATTGACTTCAATGAAAGTAAAATTGGGTAGGGTGTAAAACGAATTGTCAATCCAATCTCATTAGTTTCCTGTCAGGCGGATTAGGTTAAGATTATCCCCTGGAGTTGGTCTCTCTTGCTCTCCCTGTTGTAGGTGCAAGCTTTCTTAACGTTCTTCCTGTATCTGTATCCAGGTCATTTTTTTTCTATGAATACATCATTCTGATAGGTATTAGCCTAGAAATTACCGCAGGCATTATTAGCAGATGAATGCACAACAGCCCCCAGTGAGACCCCCCCTATTCCCCACCCACCAATCACTCGTGCTTTCCCTCCATCAATGACATATCTCTGTCTGCTATTTTAATGGTAGCACTAAACCATTTACCTTAAACTAGAGAATCTCCCAATGCATTACACATAGTAATATGTCCGTTGTCTTAATGTTGCTACTTCTCTCTGTGTCTCTTGTCTCTCTTTATATTATCTTCCTTACTCCTCTCTCCCTCTGTTCTCTTCTGCAATCAGTCTTTTCCTTCTTCCTTTTTGGGTGGGAGGTGCTAGGTAGTGTAGTGTGGCAGGGAAAGGAGCTGCTGAAGGCCACAGGCTGCATTTTCTGGTGGATTTTATGGGGAAAATGTAGCCTGCAGCCCCCAGTGAGACCCCTCCTATTCCCCTCCCCCAATCACTCGTGCTTTCCCTCCAACATCTCATTCCCATTGTGTTCCCACCACTCTTCCTTCCCACTAATCCAATTCTTTCACTACCATCATTATCAGTAATCTTTTCCGACACTATCCCAACCTCATCCCCTTTGAACAATCCCTGTATTCTCCCCTCCCTTTTGCTCTGCTGTCACTCTACTCACATTTAACCCTGCACCCACTCTCCCCTCACTCTCGTGCACAAGCAAACCCCTCTCCCACCGCACAAGAGTTGTCCGCTCATCCTAAACCAGTTTCCTTCCTCCCCTCATCTATCTATTTCCCTCAAATAATCTTTGCTTTCAAAATTCATTTTGAAAATTTGAATTAAATTATGAGGTAAGACACTTTCTCTCAGGTCAATCAATACACTTTCTGAAGTTTGCACAATGCAGAACAAGTGGAGTTTGCACATTCTCCCCGTGTTTGCGTGGGTTTTCTCCGGGTGCTCCGGTTTCCTCCCACAGTCCAAAGATGTGCGGGTTAGGTTGATTGGCTATGATAAATTGACCCTTAGTGTTAGGGGATTAAAATATGTGGGGTTACGGGGATCGGGTGGGATATGTGTCGGTGCAGGCTCGACGGGCCGAAATGGCCTCTATCTGCACTGTGGGGTTTCTGTGATTCTGTGAAAAGCTACAACAGCTACATTTAAGTGATTTGTGGGGAAAAGACAATACAGAACCATGGGGTGGTGTAACAGGGAACCGTGTCAGGAAAGTAATCAGCACACTGTCTTTATTTCTCTCATTCACTTACTTACTCTCTTTCACACACGCACACACACAAACTCCCTGTTTAAAAAAAAACTCAAGAAACTTTACCCAAATAAAGATTTTTGAAAACACTGAGGAAGCTGCTAGAATCTAAAGAAAAATATTCCAGGAGTTCAGCTTGCTAAATGATGCTGCTGAATCCTGGGAAGTTGGGTACACTGCAGGTGCTCAGATTGCACAATCTGCATTCAGAGCAACAGATCTGAGCAGAAAATATCAAATCCAAACCCAGGCTTTTGAGAGAGATTAAGGCCCAGAGCAGCTTTAATGAAGGCTTTAAAAGACCCAAAATAGACAATTCAATGGATAAATGTAATTTTTAAAAATGTTATGTTTAAAACCTTATTTGGGGCATTAGTAATTTCAGTTACTGGGGTGGGGGGGGGGGGAAAGGAAGACACGATTCTTTTCAGAAAGAAAATTTAAGTGATTTGTGGGGAAAAGACAATACAGAACCATGGGGTGGTGTAACAGGGAACCGTGTCAGGAAAGTAATCATATCAACAATGGAAATCCCATTAGCGCCTACTAGGGTTACAGGAAAATGTAACGGGTAGGTAACTGTTAAGTGCGGACATTTTTACTTTTGAATTCCCAGAGGAAATGTTTACATAGCAGTTTTCAACAGAGCATGTGAACCACATAAGAATTTTAATATATTATACATCTTCAGCTCTGGATAACCATTCTGATCCTTCACAACTGCAAGGTTCACTGCCACACAGGACCCTGATCTGAATCTGGAAGTCCATTTTGATCTTGAAACAAAAAGGAAATACACAGCAGTTGCCAACTCTACCAAGATTTTTCCAAGTATACTGAGCTAATACAACCTTGGTAGAAGTAGTCAAAAAGGGAGAAGGCAGGCAATATTTGTTATATCTGCCAGCTCTGAACACAAATGGATAGGAACACAGATGTGTGCAAAGTGTGTCAAATCAGCTTTCCTTTTGCCATGCTAGCTAGCTGCTAAATGCCTCATCTTTGAATGCAAAAATGGAGCCATCAAATTATATGCATCTGCCAAATCTTTTCTGGTACTCCACAGCTCATTAACACTAAGATATATCTGCACCATTACTAATGACATTGCATTCAGACCCCACTGGGCATGACAATGTGCTGCTCTTTAAAGAGCGTTCCAGTGTAATGGACTGAGATACTGCTCACTTCATCTCTCCAGCAGAATTTTTCTTAAGATTGACACAATATTGAAGTCAGATTTCAACAAGATATAACACAGCTATATTCACATACAAGGCATTAAAGAGTAAATTTATCAATCCCATGCTTGCTGCAGACAGCCAACATTAACTTGGTGGAGTAAAGAATGCCAGATTGAACAGAGGAATTTAAATGAGGAAAAAGTAGGCCTTTGGGCACAAGACCACATCCAGCTATTCAGCCCATTCGCTTCCTGACCTCCTAGTTTATACCGGCCCTCTTCTCTCTAACCTACATTACTACAGTGACTGCACTTCAAAAGTACTTCATTGGCTATAAAATGCTTTAGGACATCCTGAGGTCATGAAAGGTGTGATAGAAATGCAAGTCTTCTTTTCTTTATCCCCTCTCCATTCAATCGGTCACTCTGTTCTCTCCCCACCCACCAGTTTAAGCTGGGACAGAGTACCTCTTAACTGGAGTGAGGAGAGTTGGATGGGGGGGGGGGGGGAAGAGTGACTGCTGACATACCTTTAGTGAAGTGATGGTCTGGTTGGTCTGTTGAAAATCTAAAGGTCACTTTGTTTTTCCCTTTTGCGAGTACATTTTTAATGCATAAATTCTAAATTGTCCAGTGGAACATGCTTCAGATTTTCTATTAATGTTTGGATTCCCCCTTCAAGCTTTCTTGCATTTATACTTTTTCTCCATTTAAGGTGAATGAATGCTGGAGATACCTAGTTAAAGTGCAAAGCTACTTGTTTTCACATAATACAAGGGAGTAGATACGAACTGGAGGAAAACCTTTTGGAGGAAGCAACCTCAGGCATCCTTGCCTAAAAGACTAACAAGAGAGTAGAGGAAAGTGAAGCTAGAGAGGCTTCTCCCAAGTTCAGAGCAAATACCATTCTGCTCACGTTATGTTTTGTCCCCCTCTCTCACTCACATACAGGCACATAACCAACCACATGAACCTTACATCTCAGATTGCAAGCTCTGTTTGAAAGTGTGTCTTGGACTGAGCATTTTAGCATTTATTCCTTTTCTGTAATACTAGGCCTGGGAGAACAACCTGCCAATAGCCCAGAACAAGATAACACCCTGTGTCCCTCATGCTCACCAACGTTTGCAAGCGCCATAGCAGCTACAGCTTTCCAGAGGATACAGTGAATGAGCTTGAGCAGATCATCACCGAGGTTGGGTTACAATGCACAGGTGAAAAGAACCAAGTTTTACTAGGGGAGGAGTTATGGATGTGCAATGGAATTGGGCTACAGTGTCATGCTACTATTGCTGTTCAGTAGGAAATGATAAAAAGAGATAAAAACAGAAACACCACTAAAAGGCATTGAGATTTTTAAAAAAATGAAAAGACAACTGCCCCTTTAAGAGGTCCATCGCAGAGCACTTCAGGCCAGCTGGAAGGTTAGATGTGGGGATCGTGACAGGACCAATCATTGTGACCGAAAATATGCTCCATAATCAAACTGTCAAAATGCTGAAGGAATTAAATACTTGGGCTGTGGTCTACAGTACAAAATTCCAGAACCTCAAATGAAACAAGTGATTGGAAGCAATTATTGATCCCCATGGAGTAGCAGATTTGTGCAATAGACTCATCAATAAAATCACTTAATCCTTTGTTGATTTAGACCTTTGAAAATATAGTTGGATGGATATCTGGTTTAAAACAGTATTTGGAGTTTTAAAGACAACTTCAGATACAAATGATTGAATGCTGGAAGAACAGGAGTGCTACTAATCCGCTGGCACCTTCGAAAGGTCATGCCAAGGAAGGTAGCTGAGCAAGGATCAACATTGTAGAATACGGTCATGTCAAGGAAGGTAGCTGAGCAAGGATCAACAGTGTAGAATACGGTCATGTCAAGGAAGGTAACTGAGCAAGGATCAACAGTGTAGAATATGTATGCTCAGGTTGTGCCCGATTTATCTTTGGGTAGAGTCCCCGATAAAGCAAGTTGGTGGAAGAAACAATCGTGATGGGTCAAATGGCATTTCCGAATTCCACGCTTTCTTATATTTTTGTGTTTAACTTGAAAACAAATGGGGTTTTGCTGTTTAGTCCTGAAAATATTTTAAAACATGTCGGTCAACGCCAGTGAGTAGTGTATGAATTTCACAGTTTAGGAAGTAAATGCCAATTTTACATCATCTACATAAATTACATACTATTACATATCATCTTCAGCACAGAAGCAGGCCATTCAGCCTAACTGGTCTATACCGGTGCTCATGTTCCACATGAGTCTCCTCCCACCCTACTAGCATATCCTTCTAATCCTTTCTCCATTATGTACTTACCTAGCTTCCCTTTAAATGCATTTACGCTATTTGCCTCAGCTACTCCTTGTGGTAGCAAGCTCCACATTCTAACCACTCTCTGTATTGGATTTATTAGTGACTAGCTTATATTTATGACCCTAGTTTTGGACACCCTCACAAATGGAAACATCTTGTCTAAGTCTACCCTATCAAATCCCTTCATAATTTTAAGGACCTCTATTAGGTCACCCCTCATGGCTGTGCTGTGACCATGGAAGCACTGAATCTTAATGTTGAGCATCTGGGCCAACATCAGAGACTGAAGACGTCAGGAAATTCAAAGAGCTAAGTAGGCATCTAAAGATTGGGAAGTCAATGAACTGTGAATGGAAGGGAGAGGGAGGAAATCAGCTGTATCAAAACAATGTGCACAGACATCACAAACTCAATGCCCAACTACATTGTCCCTGAAGAACTTCAAACATTGCTTTTGGTAACCATTTGTTAGCTATGTTTGAAAAGAGCATCAGCCTGGAAATTACTATCAATGATTTTTTACTCTCAATTATCACAGTGGCCAGAGGAATGCCATACAGGCTCACCTGTTAATGTCACCAGCAGATGTTTCTGGTCCAGTCAAAAATACCAACTGGCAGAGAAGGTTGGTTTGAAAATTGATAACTTGTTTACAGAAGCAAATAGGAACTGAATATTTAAAAAGGCAAGCGATTCATCTCCTGTATACCACTATATGCACTGCATATTAATATTAGCATATTCTAGTAAAAAGCCAGCACAGACACAATGGGCTGTAAACCATTCAGAAGAAATGAAGCTCGAGTCTTGTTCACTCTCAGTTCTCTAAATGTGGAGTCATACCAATCCGGACACTCATGGGCTCCACAATCAAGTTTACAATCAGTTTTGGAAAGGTCCTCGTGCAATAACATACCGCACACACTGGTGTCTTTGCCACTATTTTAGCTCAATTTCGCAAGGACATGAAATGGAGCTGAACTGAAGCTCTTGAAGACTGCTCTTCCAATGGAGCAACCAGTTTATCCAGTCAGTAGCTCAAGACCTTAAACAAGATACAAATGTAGCCTGGCACAGATCTTCTCCACCCATTTACAGCAGCAGTAAGGATTCAGAAAATACATACATTGCACATTATTTTTGAAGCCAATCCTTCCTAAATGCAAAAACAAGTTGAAACCATGTTAATTCATTTCAACAGGAAAAATCTATTCAGAATTTAATGGAATAGAATTGCTTTATCCAGAAAAGCTTAAAGCGTCTTCTTTCTAAGTAGCTGCACATGAGCTCACAGTCTAATCAACCACTCAGAACTGATGCTATGCTGGTGTACAACCAGACTGATGAGAACTGGATTCCTTAAGCCTTGCAATGTAGCCTCGGCTTCAGCCCAATACTGAGGGAGTGCTGCACTGTTGGAGGTGCTGCCTTTCAGATGAGTTGTTAAATCGAGGCCCCGTCTGCCCTCTCAGTTGGACGCAAAAGATCCCATGGCACTATTTTGAACAGCAGGGGAATTCTCCCCAGTGTCCTGGCTGATATTTATTCCTCAACCAATATCACTAAAGAAAAATTACTTGATAATTATCTCATTGCTGTTTGTGGAATCTTGCTGTTCCCAAATTGGCTGCCATGTTTCCCTACATTATAGCAGTGACTACATTTCAAAAGCACTTAATTGGCTGTAAAGGGCTTTCAGACGTCCTGAGGTCGTGAAAGACGCTACCTATATGCAAATTCTTCTTCTACTTAATAGGTGCTGATTTGCTGAGCATCAGCGATTGCCTGGATACAGAGTGCATGGCTCCCTTGGAGAAAAAGCAGCAGCTCCTGTTTGCAGAACGCACATGTGTTTGAAGCAATGACATGATAATGTTTGTGGTGGTAATCTGACTGGCTGTGCCACAGAGTAATTATCCGTTCATTAAAATGTTTTAAGAATGCCTCTGCCTTGAGATTATTTTGTGGCATAAGTAAAAATTACTTTTCATTGATTACAAGTCATGTAATGACTACGGGTAACACTACAGACTGGAGCCTTCTAAAGCAGGCATGGAGAAGCTCATCTTCCAAAATTTGTCATCACCAACATTTTTTATAGTAATTTTGTCACTTGATGAACACAGCGAGCAATTTCTGCAGCAACCGTAATCAGCACTGGACTGCTATACAATGTACAGCAAATGGCACACTTGGGTATTTGCCCAATTAGAACATATTTTGCAGCAGCCCTTTCTCTGGACAGCTGAATTTTAGATGTAATCAGTGTAATGTGTAACAACTTAGTTCAAATTCTTTGAGCAATATACTGGATTAGTATTTAACGCAGTACTCTTCCTCATGAAAATCTTTCGCTACCTGGAATATTACATAATATCAGAGCGCTGTGATACTGACTAAATAATCTCAGAACTAGTCTAGAAAACTGAGGAAGGTTGCTTAGGTGATCAACAGAAGTGCAGCACTTGGCTAATGACGAGCTCTGCACCCAGGGAGCAGAAAACACATGCAAAAGAGGATGACTCAACTCACTTCTGTTCCTGCTGCAACCGAGTACACCGCACTAAAGGAGCGATCTTCCTCTTGGAACGATGCACACAAACACACATGAGCATTACTTGTGTTACAGGCATGTAAAAGGGACCTCCTGGTCCTTTCTGACATCCTCTCATTTAAATCACTATGTAGCGATCCCAGCACAGGTGGCCAGGGATGACGGAATTTCCAGTGCAGGAGAACAGCTGCTTCACCTCAAGGTACCTGCACTTACTCTGCTGTTAAAGGGACCTGAGTGTCGTTTGTTTCCCTGGTCTTTTGAAGCTGTCAGAGGAGCGTGCATGGGTGGGTCCAGGGAGGAGGACGGATTGCTTCCTTTTCAGACCGTGCCCTGGAGGTTCTGCTCAGTGAGGTTAACCAATGGTGGATTGTGATCGTTGGGCTGAAGGAGCACCCTTCTCAAAAAGGTAGCTGTCTGGGCCGTGTGGAAAGAGGTGGCAGAGCAGGTAATCATGGTGTCCTGTGGTTCAGAGTTCCTTGTTGCAGATGCAGGATAAGTTTAACACCTTCAAGAAGTTTTCTCTGGTTAATGTCTGCTGATTGTGCTTCTTTCCAGTGCTACGGTATACCACGGCAACGACACACACTTTCACCTCAACCAGCTGCAACCTTATACTCATCAATAGGAAACAACCGATATTCATGAGTGAAATTTCTTGCATATTCCAGGGAAAACTTTCAGTGATGGTGGGTAGGACCATAAAAGGCTCCACCAGTGCCCACAAGGATGCTGCATGTTCTTGGGTGGCGCAGTTACCAATTGCATTAGCAATGGCAAGGCTCATGAAACAGCCAACACTTCTCCTGCAATCAAACACATTGGTGAAGGAAGCTAACAACCAAAAAGAGTGGCAACACATCCAAACTCGAGCCATACCCTACTAATGAGCTTAAATCTTTAGAGTGGGATTTTGAACCCACTACCTTCAGATTCAGAAGCGAGAATGCTACCACTGAGCCAAGGTAGAAACAAGCACGAGAAACATGAGCAAAAGATGTCTTGAGCATGCAGCCATTTTACTTAATGAAGAACGAAGCTCCTGTACTACAGTAGGTAATACAGAATGTGATATGTGTCCTCTTTTTTTCTTCATAGCTAATCCCATTTCTAGAACTCGCATGGATTCTGTACCTTTTTTACATTCAAGCAAATAAAATGGGTAGGACTATTTCCAAAATTAATTCCTAAAAGAAAATAACTACAGTCAACACATCTTAGAGCTAAAGACTTACATAAAATTATATAGAACATACAGCATAGAAATAGGCCATTTGGCCATGGCAGTGTTTATGCTCCACACGATCCTCTTCCATCTAGCCCCAACAACATTTCCTTCTATTCCTTTCTCCCTCATGTGCTTATCTAGCTCACGGATAGCCCATCTGGAACGGGGATTTGCTGCCTGCCTCCTCCCTTCCCCCCCCGCCTTCCTATGCCTCCTCTTCTTCTTCCTCCTCCTCCTCCTGAGGTGGTCCCGCAACCCCTGGTGGCAGGGGTTGGGCCTTCATGCTGGCCAAGTTGTGGAGCATGCAGCAAACCACCACGAAATGCGACACCCGCTCAGTCAAGTACTGGAGGGTTCCTCCCAAGCAGTCAAGGCAGCAGACCTGCTACTTGATCACCCTGATGGTCTGCTCAATGACTTTCCTGGTGTCAGCATGGCTGTCATTATACGTGGGTTGGCCGAGAGTGGTGGGGTTGCGGAGGGGAGTCACCAGCCAAGTGCAGAGTGGATAGCCCTGGTCTCCGAGCTGCCACCACGAGTTTGACATGGTGGCTGGAACATTGCTGGCACACCGGAATGACTCAGGATGAAGGCATCATGACTGCTGCCAGGATAGCCAGCATTCACCATCAGGAAGCACTGGGTGTGGTCACACAACAACTGCTCATTAAGTGAGTGGTAGCCTTTGCGATTATGGAACATCTCAGCATTGTTACATGGTGACTGCAAAGCCAGGTGTGTGCATTCGATGGTGCCCTGCACCATGGGCAAGCCCAATATCCTGGCAAAGCCACATGCGCGCTCGTCCTGCTTCTCTCTTTTCAGAGACCAGACAATGAAGTCCCCTCTCCTGGAGTACAGAGCCTCTGTGACCTCCCGGATGCAGCGATGGATGGCGAACTGGGAGATGTTAGCTATGTCTCCTGCTCCAGACTGGAAGGATCCGCTGGCAAAAAAATTGAGGGCCACGGTGACCTTGAGGGCCACTGGGAGAGCCGGCGTTGCCATGCTCTGAGGCTGCAGCTCTGGTTGCAGGAGGTGGCAGAGTTCTGTGACCACCTCCTTGGTGAAGTGGAGCCTCCTAATATACTGCTCCTGGCTTAAGTGAAGGCAAGAGAAGTGCTCTCGGAAGACCCTAGGTGCGTAAGGCCTCCTGCAGAGAGCTCTCCTCCTCCTCCGTCTGCGAGCATCTTCACTTCTTTACTGCCTCCGCTCCATCTCCATCGAGCGCGAGGGGGTCTACAAGAGAGCCCCCATGACTGTGAACAAGTGGTGTGAGCAGAAGCCTTTAAATGAGAATCAAGGTGTTCTCCACTCGCAGCAACGCTCCCCGTCACCTCAGCAACTTTAAACAAGGTTAGAAAGCTCATCATCGTCATTTCGTATCTTCTCGTTCTTCCCTTGGAAAACAGTGTGAAGTGGTGGAAGGATTCACAGGCTGATTAACAGTCTGACAGGCCTCGATGCGAACTTCTCCTTCCATGGCCATAACCATCTTTATACCAGCCAATAGGGTGGTTAGCCCGATACGTTGGGAGGGTTTTATGGGCTCCCACAACCTACACGATGAGAGAGGGCCACCCACACCCACCGGACGCAAGTATCCCGCTGGTTGTCAACCCAGATTTCAGAGCCGGAGCTCAGGCTCCACTCGCCAGGACTGTCTGGAGCGGGATTTGAACCCTGCACCTTCTGACTCAGAGGTGGGAATGCTACCACTGAGCCCAAGGCTCGCTCCTAAAAAGCTCCAAGAGTTGCAGAAACTTAGATAGAGCCAGTAGAACTGAAAAAAGCATGTCAGCTGCAAGATGTTGATGATGCTCCCTTTAAATAGTGCTGCTGGGGGCTCCTTCCTGCAGTTGAATGCTTGCTCAGCTGGCTGTGATTAGGAGAGGGCGGTAAGTGGAGCGGCGACGTCCAAACTAGCAGATTAATAATAATAATAATAATAATAAATCAACTTTATTGTCATTGTTAGTGCACAAGTGCAGTACAACGAAATGTAGGCTTGCAGCTCCCGAGAGTGTACATTTAGATTAAGACATTTAAACATTCAACATTCATTTGGCTTGTAATACATTAACATAAACATAATAAAGTGCATTGGCAGATGTGCAGGCTTTAGAGTTTATTTGTGGAGTTCAGTAGGATGACAGCCCTGGGAAAGAAGCTGTTCCTAAATCTGGTCGTACGGGTGCGAATGCATCTGTAGCGTCTCCCAGATGGCAGGAGGGCGAACAGACTGTGGCTGGGGTGGGTAGGGTCTTTGATGATGGTCCGTGACCTCCGTAAACAACGTTTCTGGTATATGTGCTCTATGGTCGGTAGCCGGGTGCCGGTAATGCGTTGGGCAGTTTTGACTACCCGCTGCAGGGCTTTCCAGTCATAGTAGCTACAGCTGCCATACCATACTGTGATACAGTTCGTCAGGATGCTCTCTATTGTGCAGCGGTAAAAGTTAGAGAGGATCAGGGGTGACAGGTTACATCCCTTCAGCCTCCTTAGGAAATATAGGCGCTGCTGGGCCTTCTTCACCAGAGAGGAGGTATTGAGAGGTCTTCCGTGATGTGGACTCCGAGGAGCTTAAAACTGTCCACCCTTTCCACCACAGCCCCATGGATGTGGATGGGGGTGTGACTTCCGCCTTTAGACTTCCTGAAGTCCACAATGATTTCTTTGGTTTTCTTGATGTTGAGGGCCAGGTTGTTATCGGCGCACCACTTGTGCACACCACTTGTGCATCAAATCAGCGTAGCACACTCACTGATGTCACGATCTGCCTCATTTCCATTTCTGCAGCGAGCGCAAGCAAAGGCAGAACTGCCGACCTGCCCAAAATGGCGGCCGCCGCAGGACCCGCCGGAAGTGGGCAGAAGCAAGTCGGCTGCCATTTCTTCTTCAAAACTGGCCTTAACGGCCGGCGCTAAACCCCTGAATTTCTAGGCCAAAGTCATGAATAATAGCACACAAATGAGTGAAACCAAATGTATTCTTAAATAAAAAGTGTACCAGAGAGTACGTTTGATTGGAATCTAATCTCTGGTGTCAGATAACTATTATAAACTGCTCTTGTGCTTTAAGGTATAGGAACCTCAGTTTAGGCACCAGCCTGGATCTTACTCCTACTGTCTTTCTATTATAGTAAAACGTGCATGCTGATCGCGAGGGCAATCAACCATGCTGATAGCGAGGGCAATCAACCAATGATAATAATCTCAATAAAAAAAATCACATTTACTAAGAATCTAAAAAGTAATTGTTAATGCAGTGTAATAATTATTTTAAATAGACACCTTCCGACCTCACCTACACATGCCTACAGCTGCTCCAAGAGAAATATTGTGATGCAATAAACAGTTTCTTGCCAATGGTGGATAGGAATTCATATGCTGCAGGAAGCAAGAGTGTTTCCATAAGTTGTGCCTGCAAGCCACTTTTGCCCTCACAATCTGTGCATCACAGTACACCACAGTAAAGCCGTGCCAATACATACAAATGAGCTCGACCCAGTCCCTTTGGCAGCAAATAGTCAGCCACACAGAGACCAAGTCCCAGCATGTCTCTCCTGCTTGCACCTGTCTTCCAAACATCTAGGTAATTGGCAGATTTAACCCCAAGACTCCTCCAGCATTTATACGTAATTGCCTTAAGATTTCAGGTACAGCATAGAACCAATCATAGCACAAACACAACAAACTACAAGCTATGATTTAGCCCCAGTTTCGAGTGCCAACCTCTAGGCTCAATCTCACATTTGGACCAATTGTGCAGACAATGAAACAGAAAATAAATTGTGGAGTCACAGCCTCATTCTGCCGTGCCTGCATATCGACCCCTCCCCTACACTGCATCTACTCTCTACCACCTCCCACACAGCCTGCCTGTCATCTATAAGTGGGGTCAGAACTTGCATGTATGCAATGATTGCAGCTGTGGATTAAATGGTGTAGTTTCATCCTTGTAGATCTACACAATGAGCATGGATTACAGCCCCAGCAGTGTGCCGAAACACAGCACTTGACTTCTCTCCCTTCACCTTTCCTATGGCCTTCATTTCAGGTGTCAGCATGGTTCGGTGGTAGCATTCTTGTCTCTGAGGCAGAAGGTCCTGGGTTAAAGCCCCAATCCACTTTAGGCTGACACTCCAGTGCAGTACTGAGGGAGTGCCACACTGAAAGATCGCAAAGCACTATTTCGAGGAAGAGCTGGGGCATTCTCCCTCAGTGTCCTGACCAATATTTATCATTCAACCAACATCACTAAAACAGATCATCTGAACATTATCACAATGCTGTTTGTGGGACCTTTCTGTGCGCAAATTGGCTGCCGCATTTCGTAGGCTATAGCCGTGACTGCACTTCAAAAGTACCTCACTGGCTGTAAAGCACTTTGGGATATCCTAAGGTTGTGAAAGGTGCTATATAAATGTAAATCTTTCTTTTCTTTTTATTTCCACGCAAGTTAGAAACCTTGTTCTATTGATGGGTGAACATGTTGGATCCTTCACAAGATTTGCTCAAGGAAAAAGTGCTACAAAATGGATTGTAGGGCCAGAAACATTTTATACTTTTCCACATCCAAATTCTACGCACAATCAATACAAGCTGGCCACTTTTTCTTTTCCATTTATGCTGATTAATTAACTGGTGGTAGTAAACATACAGCCAATGGCTCTGCTTTCAAAAGAATACAGAAGCAGTGTAGCTGGGAGCAAAAAACTTCTTGAAGGTGCTTATCCATTGCTCTCATTAATAAATCCTGTTAATGCTCATTATTTTTCACAGAATCAGAACCATGCATTTGCCAAAAAACAAATATTTAGTAGAAACCATCTGCCTGGTGCATGTACTGTATTATCTGGTGGGTAAATCAGACTTTCCCATCTGGTTTAAGTTCTCCAAATATGGGGTATGACTTAAGAGGCCAAGTTTGAGTGAAATGGCTGTCAGAAATAGGAAGTGATTAGTACACCAGAGAATACCATTCAATAGCTAGGGCAGAGCCTGTAACACAAGACTTGGAGTAGGCAGGCAGGAGTAATAAACAAACACGATAATAGAGCACTAAAAATCATGTCACAAGAGTCAGATGGACGTTATCTGAACTCGGAATACAAGATAATGATTATTCTCAAGAAACCATTGGAAAAAGGTAGAACAGCAACGTGCACACCGCTCCACCTAGTTCACACTAACCTTGACCCCATTCACACTGATCTGCCGATCACCCAACTTCCTTTTCTTATCCCCATGCTGACTGATGTAAATGATTCTCTCTTCTCAGGTACTGTCCCCCTCCTCTTCAAAATTGCTGTCATCACGCCCTCGTCAAAAAAAACACCCTTGACCCTTCTGTCCTTGCGAACTACTGCCTCATCTCCAAAATTTCTTTCCTCCCCAAAGTTGTTACCTCCTAAATCCGTGTCAATCATTCACTCAACTCCCTGTTTAAATCTCTCTGATGAGGTTTCTGCCCCTGCCACAGCACTGAAACATTGCCATAAAAGGACATCCGGGTTGACTCTTCATTATCTCTCCTCATCCTCCTCGACCTCTCTGTAACCCTTAACACAGTCGACCACACCATCCTGCTTCAATACCTCTCCTCTATTGTCCAACTCAAGCGGAGCTGGCCTCACTTAGTTCCAGCTGCTCAACGCCAGAACATCTCCAGCAATGACTTCCCTTCCCGCCCTAGCACCACTGCCTCAGGAGTCCCCCAAGGATATGTCCAGGGTCCCTCGTCTTGCTTACCTACATGTTGCCTCTTGGAAATTATCCACAGATATGGGGTCAGCTTCTAATATATGTTGAAGATACACAGCACTACGTTTCCACCACCTCTCTCGACCCTTCCACTGCCTCGGTGTTGTCAGACTGCTTGCCCAAGATCCAGGCTTGGACGGGCCACCATTTGCTCCAGTTAAATACTGGGAAGACTAAAGCTATCATCTTTGTCCCCCACCACAAGCTCCATACCTTTGTCAACAAATTGTCCCCTTCCCCGGCCACTGTCTCAGGCTAAACCAGACTGTTTGCACACTCGGGTGTACTATTCAACCCCGAGCTGTGCTTCTGATGCCATATCATCTCCATCACAAAGACTGTTTACTTCCACCTCTAACATCAGCTGCCTACACCCCTATCTCAGCCCATCTGCCACTAAAATCCTCACCTATGCCTTCATCACCTCCACATTTGACCATTCTGATGCTCTCCTGGTCAGTCTCCAAATCTCCACCCTCAAAAAACTTGTTAATCCAAAACTCTGCTTCCTGTATCCTATCCCACCTCATGTCCTTGCTCACCCATCCTTCCGCCTTGCCAACCTATAAATGATCCCCCCCACCCATGCCTCAAATTTAAACATTTAAATCCCTTCATGGTGTCGTCACTCCTCATCGGTGTAACCTCCTCCAGCCCGAAAATGCCACCCTCCCTGAATTTGCCATTCCTCACACTCTAGCCTCCTGCCCATCTAACCGCCCCACCCACCCCAACCCCATTCACGCCACCATTGGTGGTGTGCTACATAGGCCCCATGCTATGGAATTAGGAAGGCAAATGGCATGTTGGCCTTTATTGCAAGAGGGTTGGAGTACAAGAGTAAGGAAGTCTTACTACAATTGTACACGGCTTTGGTGAGACCACACCTGGAGTACTGTGCACAGTTTTGGTCTCCTTATCTGAGAAAGGACATACAGGCCTTAGCGACAGTACAACAAAGGTTCACCAGATTGATCCCTGGGATGAGAGGGTTGCCCTATGAGGAGAGATTCAGTAGATTGGGCCTATACTCTCTGGAGTTTAGAAGAATGAGAGGTGATCTAACTGAAACAGAAAAGATTCTCAGGGGGATTGACAGGGTAGATGCCGAGAGGTTGTTTCCCCTGGCTGGAGAGTCTAGAACTAGGGGGCATAGTCTCAGGATAAGGGGTTGGCCATTTAAGACTGAGATGAGGAGGAATTTCTTCACTCACGAGGGTTGTGAATCTTTGGAATTCTCTATCCGAAAGAGCCGTGGATGCTGAGTCATTGAGTATATTCAAGGCTGAGACAGATAGATTTTTGGACTCGAGGGGAATCAAGGGATATGGAGATCGGGCGGGAAAGTGGAGTTGAGGTCGAAGATCAGCCATGATCTTATTAAATGGTGGAGCAGGCTCGAAGGGCCGTATGGCCTACTCCTGCTCCTAATTCTTGTGTTCTTGAATTCCCTCCACCTACCTCTCTTCCGCTCTGCATCCACTTTTTTTGATTGCGCTTCTGTGAAGACGTTAATCGCCATTAAAGGCGCTATTTAAATGCAAATTGTTGTTGTTACTCTTATAAGTGTTGCAGTGTGAGAACAATAGCAATGAGAATCAAATACACCACAGAAATAAGGGTGATTAAGTAGGAAGGTTCCCTGAAAGATTCAGTAATGT
Organism: Somniosus microcephalus; assembly: GCF_052327205.1. Taxonomy (NCBI): domain Eukaryota; kingdom Metazoa; phylum Chordata; class Chondrichthyes; order Squaliformes; family Somniosidae; genus Somniosus; species Somniosus microcephalus. The sequence continues at coordinate 33,140,048 of NC_141002.1, read as the reverse complement.
AGCTGAGCCACAAAAGGTCGAGGTTCAATCAGTGGTCTGTGTTGAGTTATCTAACCTCAAGCACACTCCATTACAATTGTCTACAATGCCCTGGGTTAGGAAGGGAATATTTTGGCCATGATTCCTGCTATCTGCCGGAAGTGCGTCTGTAGGCGTCAAGTGAGGAGAGGATCTGGCATGGCTGTGATGCCCCTCCCCCACAAATTCTCACCATCAAGGCTGACGTATGAATTATTATTGAGCAAGGTAGTAGAGGATGCTTGGCACCTCTAAACACATATCTCAGCAAGGAATCAACACCTTTAAAAGGAGGGGAAGTAAAAAAAACTGATATTTATGCCATCACCACAGCTAGAGTACTACATCGTCATGATTCACAGCAGGAGAAGCATAAGGGAATTAATTTTCTGTTCTATGGCAGAATTAGTTAAAACTCAATTATATTACAGGAAACTTTCGATTTACCAGCACCTAAATAACCGGAAATGTCAGTTAACCGGCAAAATTCAGGAGTCGGTTCAGGTAACTTTTATTACTTGCACAGCAACAAATGGAGGAAGGCAAGGGTGTGGCTGCAGCTGTTGCTAAGCTACAGAGACGCTTGCAACTTGTGGACACTGTTCTGAAGCTGTTGCTAAGAAACAGGGTTTGTTGCTTTATATGGAGCTCTCAGCTCCGTATCTTTTACTATAGCGTTCGGTTATCCGGAATTTTTGATGAACCGCCACCACGTCGGTCCCGTCCGTGCCGGATACCAGAAAGTTTCCTGTACAACACTGCCACAGGTAGCAACACTATAATATAAATGGGGTCCTCTCGTGTGCCTCTGGAGGGAGGGAACACCATCTCAAAGTGGTTTCTCAGAGATCTCTGCACTCTTGCAATTCTGCCCTCTTGCGCATCCCAATTTTCTTCACTCCACCATTCAGCTGCCAAGGCCTTAAGCTCTGGAATTTCCTCCCTAACCCTCTTCGCCTCTCTCTCCTACTTTAAGACACTCGTTAAAACCTACCTCTTTGACTAAGTTTTTGGTCACCAGTCCGAATATTTCCTTATGTGGCTCGGTGTCAAATTTTGTTTGATAACGGTCCTGTGAAGCATCTTGGGATATCTTACAATGTTAAAGGAGCTATAGAAATGAGAGTTGTTGTTGGTTTCTTCTCTCCCTCCAGAGCCAAGGGCTGAATCTGGCAAAGGCTGCCACCAGCTCCTACCTTTCGAGTTGCTGTTCTGGTCACGGTTCGCCAATATAAATGGGGTGCGAACATCTTACAGTAGAATCTGTAGTGTCTCCATTCTGTCAGTAAGATGAGGAAATAGTTACACACACAATGATCATTTCAATTTATAGAAAAATGGCCCAGGGTGCTTCACAGAGACGTATGGAAAAAAATTGGTGTTGAGCCAAAGATGAAGATTCCAGGAAGAAAAGAAGTGGGTATTAAGGGAGGAAAGTGCAGACATGGAGGGGTTTCTGTGAATACGCAGGTATGAAGTGACTTTATTTGGTGGGTTAACCTTAATTTACTGAAGGTTCTGGGCTATCACTTGTGCTGTCCATGCTTTGGCAGCTGGCTCTACTAATCCACTTCCTCTCCTTCATGTGCAATCTCCCCATGCTGTAAGGATTCCCAAGTAAGACCTTCTTGATCGTAGACCCTGGCGTAGGAAAAGAGATAACTTCAGTGATCGCTGACTCTAATAGTCTCCAACCTAGCCTCTTCTCCACAACATCAAAACAACAGGATTCCCTTTGAGAAATTCATACCAGGAGGGAAAAGTAGTACTTGGAGCAGAGCCGAGTAAAAGTGGCAGCAGACGTCCCGACTCAATTCCCAAAGTATTAAAGAGAGCCCTATGCAGGCAAAGAAATACCTGCCTTCAGTGGCAACACAAAAAATCACACCCTCAGTGTGGTATCCGGTTCATGGATACCTTGCAGCGGTTACTGGAATTTTTTGAGGGTGTAACTGGTAAAAATAGATAAAGGAGAACCAGTGGATGTGGTGTATCTGGAAACATAGAAGATAGGAGCCTTCTGTGGTAGAGAATTCCACAGGTTCACCAATCTCTGGGTGAAGAAATTCTTCCTCATCTCTGTCCTAAATGGCTTACCCCTTATCCTTAGACTATGACCCCTGGTTCTGGACTCTCCGACCATCGGGAACATTCTACCTGCATCTAGTTTGTCCAGACCTGTCAGAATTTTATAAGTTTCAATGAGATCCCCTCTTATTCTTCTAAACTCCAGCGAGTATAAGCCCAATCGACCCAATCTCTCCTCATATGTCATTCCTGCCATCCCAGGGATCAGCCTTGTGAATCTTCACTGAACTCCTTCCATGGCAAGAACATCCTTCCTTAGATAAGGCGACCAAAACTGCACACAGTACTCAAGGTGTGGTCTCAACAAGGCCCTGTACAACTGCAGCAGGACATCCTTGCTCCTGTACTCAAACTCTTTCGCTATGAAGGCCAACATACCATTTGCCTTCTTCACCGCCTGCTGCACCTGCATGCTTACCTTCAGCGACTGGTGCACAAGGACACCCATGTCTCGTTGCATTTCCCCTTCTCCCAATCTATTGCCATTCAGATAATAGTCTGCCTTTCTGTTTTTGACACCAAAGTGGATAACCTCGCATTTATCCACGTTATATTGCATCTGCCACGCTTCTGCCCAATCACCCAACCTGTCCAAATCATCCTGGAGTTTCTCGGTATCCTCCTCGCAGCACACACGCCCACCCAGCTTTGTGTCATCTGCAAACTTGGAGATATTACATCTAGTTCCCTTATCTAGGTCATTAATGTATATTGTGAATAGCTGGGGTCCAAGGACCGATCCCTGCGGTACCCCACTAGTCACTGCCTGCCACTCAGAAAAAGACCCGTTAATTCCTACTCTCTGCTTTCTGTCCGCCAACCAGTTCTCTATCCAAGTCAATACCTTGCCCCCAATCCCATGTGCCTTAACTTTACACGCTAATCTCTTATGCGGGACCTTATAGAAAGCCTTTTGAAAGTCCAAATACACCACATCTACTGGTTCTCCCTTATCTATTTTCCCAGTTACATCCTCAAAAAATTCCAGTAGATTAGTCAAGCACGATTTACCTTTTGTAAATCCATGTTGACTTTGTCCGATCTGGTCACTGTTTTCCAAGTGCTCAGCTATTACATCCTTTATAATGGACTCTAGCATTTTCCCCACTACTGATGTCAGGCTTACCGGTCTGTAATTCCCCGTTTTCTCTCTACCACCCTTTTTGAATAGTGGGGTAACATTAGCTACCCTCCAATCCATGGGTACAGTTCCAGATTCCAGCGAATTTTGGAAGATGATCAGCAATGCATCTACTATTGCTAGGGCCACCTCCTTAAGTACCCTAGGATGTAGATTATCAGGACCTGAGGATTTATCGGCCTTCAATCCCGTCAATTTCCCGAACACCATTTCCCTACAAATACTGATTTCTTTCAGTTCCTCCCTCTCATCAGACCCTATGTTCTCCAACATCTCTGGGAGGTTATTTGTGTCCTCCTTTGTGAAGACAGAACCAAAATATGCATTTAATTGGACTGCCATTTCTTTGCTCCCCATTATAACTTCCCCTGCTTCTGACTGCAAGGGACCTACACTTGATTTCACTAATCTTTTTCTCTTCGCATATCTATAAAAGCTCTTAGTCAGTTTTTATGTTCCCTGCAAGCTTACTTTCATATTCTATTTTCCCCTTCTTAATTAATCCCTTTGTCCTCCTTTGTTGAATCCTAAACTGCTCCCAATCCTCAGGGTTACCGCTTTTTCTGGCCAATTTATATGCCCTCTCCTTGGATCTTATGCTATCCCTAATTTCCCTTGTTAGCCACAGTTGAGTCACCCTTTCTGTTTTATTCTTATCCCAAACTGGGATGAACAACTTCTGTAGTTCATCCATGCGGTCTTTGAATGTTTGCCATTGCCTATCCACCGTCAACACTTTGAGTGACATTCCCCAATCAATCCTACCCAATTCGCGCCTCATACCATCGTAGTTTCCTTTATTTAAATTCAGGACCCTAGTCTCCGAGTCAACTACTTCACTCTCCATCCAAATGAAGAATTCTATCATATTATGATCGCTCTGACCCAAGGGGTCTCGTACAACAAGATTGCTAATTAATCCTCTCTCATTACATAATACCCAGTCTAAGATGGCCTGATCTCTGGTTGGTTCCTCGACATATTGTTCCAGAAAACCATCCCGTAAACATTCTAGGAATTCCTCCTCCACAGTATTTTTACTAATTTGGCTAGCCCAATCTATATGTAAATTAAAGTCACCCATGATGACTGGTGTGCCCTTACTGCATGCTTCTCTAATTTCCCTTTTAATGCCATCCCCAACCTCCGTATTACTGTTTGGAGGTCTATATACCACTCCCACTAACATTTTCTGCCCCTTGATATTTCTCAGTTCTACCCATACAGATTCCGCATCATCAGAGTTAATATCCTTCCTTTCAATTGTGTTAATCCCCTCTTTAACCAACAATGCTACCCCACCTCCCTTTCTTTTTTGCCTATCCTTCCTAAATATTGAATACCCCTGGATGTTGAGTTCCCAGCCTTGGCCACCCTGGAGCCATGTTTCTGTAATCCCAATCAAATCATATTCGTTTACCTCTATTTGCGCAGGCCTTCGATAAGGTCCCGCATAAGAGATTAGCGTGTAAAGTTAAGGCACATGGGATTGGGGGCAAGGTATTGTCTTGGCTAGAGAACTGGTTAGCAGACAGAAAGCAAAGAGTTGCAATAGCTGGGGTCCAAGGACTAATCCCTGCGGTACCCCACTAGTCACTGCCTGCCTGAAACTGAACTGGATCAGCCATATAAATACTGTGGCTACAAGAGCAGGCTAGAGGCTGGGAATTCTGCGGCAAGTGTCTCACCTCCTGACTCCCAAAGCCTTTCCACCATCTACAAGGCACAAGTCAGGAGTGTGATGCAATACTCTCCACTTGCCTGGATGAGTGCAGCTCCAACAACACTCAAGAAGCTCGACACCATTCAGGACAAAGCAGCCCGCTTGATTGGCACTCCATCCACCACCTTCAACATTCACTCCCTCCACCACCGGCGCACTGTGGCTGCAGTGTGTACCATCTACAAGATGCACTGCAGCAACTCGCCAAAGCTCCTTCAACAGCACCTGCCAAACCCGCGACCTCTACCACTTAGAAGGACAAGGGCAGCAGACGCATGGGAACATCACCACCTACAAGTTCCCCTCCAAGCCACACACCATCCTGACTTGGACCTGTATCGCCATTCCTTCACTGGCGCTGGGCCAAAATCCTGGAACTCCCTTCCTAACAGCATTGTGGGTGTACCTACACCATATGGACTGCAACGGTTCAAGAAGGTGGCTCACCACCATCTTCTCAAGGGCAATTAGGGATGGGCATTAAATGCAGGCCTAGCCAGCGACGCCCACATCCCATCAATGAATAAAAAAAAGGGTCCTTTTCCGAGTGGCAGGCAATGACTAGTGGGGTACCGCAGGGATCGGTCCTTGGACCCCAGCTATTCACAATATATATTAATGATCTAGACAAGATGTAATATCTCCAAATTTGCAGACGACACAAAGCTGGGTGGGCGTGTGTGCTGTGAGGAGGATGTCGAGAAACTCCAGGATGATTTGGACATGTTGGGTGATTGGGCAGAAACATGGCAGGTGCAATATAACGTGGATAAATGTGAGGTTGTCCACTTTGGTAGCAAAAACAGGAAGGCAGATTATTATCTAAATGGCAATAGATTGGGAGAAGGGGAAGTGCAACAAGACCTGGATGTCCTTGTGCACCAGTCGCTGAAGGTAAGCATGCAGGTGCAGCAGACGGTTAAGAAGGCAAATGGTATGTTGGCCTTCGTAGCGAGAGGGTTTGAGTACAGGAACAAGGATGTCTTGCTGCAGTTATACAGGGCCTTGGTGAGACCACATCTTGAGTATTGTGTGCAGTTTTGGTCGCCTTATCTGAGGAAGGATGTTCTTGCCATGGAAGGAGTTCAGCGAAGATTCACCAGGCTGATAGGAGTGACGTATGAGGAGAGATTGCGTCGATTGGGCTTGTACTCGCTGGAGTTTAGAAGAATGAGAGGTGATCTCATTGAAACTTATAAAATTCTGACAGGACTGGACAGACTAGATGCAGGAAGGATGTTCCCGATGGCCGGGGAGTCCAGAACCAGGGGACACAGTCTAAGGACAGAAATGAGGAGGAATTTCTTCACCCAGAGAGTGGTGAACCTGTGAAACTCTCTACCACAGAAGGCGGTGGAGGCCAGTTCATTAAATATATTCAAGAAGGAGTTGGATATATTTCTTAAGGCTAAAGGGATCAAGGGGTATGGGGAGAAAGCAGGGACCGGGTACTGAATTTGGATGATCAGCCATGATCGCATTGAATGGCGGAGCAGGCTCGAGGGGCCGAATGGCCTACTCCTGCTCCTATCTTCTATGTTTCTATGTTACTACCAACACTGATCTAATCATTAGGAGTGAGTTTGGGGCAGAAATGGTGGGAATTGGGGCAAAGAATTTAAAAGTAGGATACTATCTGAGACCAGCTCATTTAAATGAGGCAGAACTATCTTGTGGGGGGCCTTAAAGGGTACTGGGGTTTTTTTGGAAGAGGAATACAGGTGCAGATTTTCTTGTGGTGGATTTGAGGAGGTAGCCCATAAAAATGTATCTTACTGTGTGATTCAGAAGGGAATCCAGGCCCTAATCTCTGAGCCTGGGATATTTGAAGGTGAAGGCAGGCAGCATGGATGGCCTCAAGGAGACAAAGACTACCTTCTTCGGCACTGGTTTATGACACTATTGAGACAGCCACGAGAAGCAGCTGAGAGAAGTTATAATAAGGCCCACCTAAGTCATAATTGACCACATTATATGCACCTTGAAGCGACACATCAGATTCGAGACCAGATCAGGAGCATGTTGCACTATAATTCCATCTCCAAGATGTCTGCACTCTGTTGCATAACTTTGCCATCCAAAGAGGCAGAACAATGAAGCAGGTAGAGTGAGGGAGCCCATCCTCAGCTAAGAGCGAGGCAAGACACTGATAATCAGCAAGGTGATATCCCTGCAGATACACCATTGTAGGCAGCAAGGCTCTCAAAGAAGACCTTCAACTAAGTGGCACATTTGCCCAGTGTATCAATAGTTCACTCCACGTGTACACAACGTAGTAGCCCAATACACCTTCAGCAACATTGGCCTCTGTACTAACTCCACCACCAAGAATGCCCATCTTTTAATCTGCTCATACCTTGTTCTATCAGAAGCAAACTCGCTGGCTAGAGTTGAAATAAATGCACCCAAATTTAATTCCCTAAAAATGAAGCTATGTGGCTACTGTTTTTTTTGCCCCAGGTGTTTCCCTTCACGTGTTAAGTTTTGTGTTCTACATCCTGATCTAGTTCTCTTTCGAGGTGCTTCCCCAGTGGCAGGTCCAAGTAGCTGGCTAGCTGCTGGGTGTTAATAAGAGCTTCTTAGGGGATCATGGTGACCCTGGTTGTGCCAGGCCATGAGATGGCTCTGCAACTGGTACTGTCACATCTGATACCACAGTGGTCAGTTAGTCCTGCTCACTTTCTGGTGCATGGTTTGTCGTCTGTGCGGAAAAGAGGGAACATAGGAACAAGAGTAGGTCATTCAGCCCCTCGAGCCTGTTCCATCATTCAATGAGATCATGGCTGATCTGCGATCTAACTCCAGATACCCGCCTTTGGGCCATATCAGTTAATACCTTTGGTTAACAAAAAGCTATCAATCTCCAATTTAAGATTAACAATTAATCTAGCATCAATTGCCGTTTGGGACTAGGTGGACTGGATTTGGCATTACCCAGGGAAGCAGAAGCTTCATCCATGTTTGCTATGGCCATAGACCTGCTGCTGAGACACTCTCTCAGGGCGTCCACTAATCAGTGGGCAACCTCTGGACAGTTAGGAGGGAGGTGAAGCCCAATGATGCTTTCCATTGTACGAAAGACTGATACTTGGATGTTTTTAGTAATACTGTAACATATTATAATGCTAAGCTTAATTGGAGTCAACACTGCTTGTACCAGGGAAGCTAGAAATGAAAGAGATAAGATAAATTCCAATGAGGTGAAGAACTATAAACAACAGGCTTACCGGTCTATAATTCCCCGTTTTCTCTCTACCACCTTTTTTGAATAGTGGGGTAAGATTAGCTACCCGCCAATCCACAGGAACTGTTCCAGAGTCTATAGAATTTTGGAAGATGACCAGCAATGCATCTACCATTTCTAGGGCCACTTCCTTAAGTACCCTAGGATGTAGATTATAAGGCCCTGGGGATTTATCGGCCTTCAATCCCGTCAATTTCCCCAACACCGTTTCCCTACATATACTGATTTCTTTCAGTTCCTCCCTCTCATTAGACCCTATGTTCCCTGACATCTCTGGGAGGTTATTTGTGTCCTCATTTGTGAAGACAAAACCAAAGTATGTATTTAATTGGCCTGCCATTTCTTTGTTCCCCATTATAAATTCCCCTGAATCTGACTGCAAGGGACCTACGCTTGACTTCACCAATCTTTTTCTCTTCACATATCTATAAAAACTTTTACAGTCAGTTTTTATGTTCTCTGCAAGCTTATTCTCATACTCTATTTTCCCCCTCTTAATTAATCCCTTTGTCCTCCTTTGCTGAATCCTAAACTGCTCCCAATCCTCAGGTTTACTGCTTTTTCTGGCCAATTTATAGGTCTTCTCCTTGGATCTTATGCTGTCCCTAATTTCCCTTGCTAGCCACGGTTGAGTCACCTTTTTTGTTTTATTTTTATGCCAAACAGGGATGAACAAATTCGGTAGTTCATCCATGCGATCTTTGAATGTTTGCCATTGCCTATCCACCGTCAACTCTTTGAGTAACATTCCCCAATCAATCCTAGCCAACTCGCGCCTCATACCATCGTAGTTTCCTTTATTTAAATTCAGGACCGTAGTCTCTGATTCAACTACTTCACTCTCCATCTTAATGAAGAATTCTATCATATTATGATCGCTGCGACCTAAGGAGACCCGCACAACAAGATTGCTAATTAATGCTTTCTCATTACATAATACCCAGTCTAATATGGCCTGATCTCTAGTTGGTTCCTTGACATATTGGTCCAGGAAACCATCTCGTATACACTCCAGGAATTCCTCCTCCACAGTATTGTTACTAATTTGGTTAGCCCAATCTATATGTAGATTAAAGTCACCCATGATAACTGCTGTGCCCTTATTGCACGCGTCTCTAATTTCCTGTTTAATGCCATCCCCAACCTCCGCATTACTGTTTGGAGGTCTGTATACCACTCCCACTAACGTTTTCTGCCCCTTGGTATTTCTCAGTTCTATCCATACAGATTCCACATCATCAGAGCTAATATCCTTCCTTTCAATTGTGTTAATCCCCTCTTTAACCAGCAATGCTACCCACCTCTTTTTCCTTTTTGCCTATCTTTCCTGAATATTGAATACCCCTGGATGTTGAGTTCCCAGCCTTGGTCACCCTGGAGCCATGTTTCCGTAATCCCAATCATATCATATCCGTTTACCTCTATTTGCGTAGCTAATTCATCCATCTTATTACAAATGCTCCTCGCATTAAGACACAAGGCCTCCAGGCTTGTTTTTAACAACACTGTTACACCTTTTAGAATTATTATTTACTGTGGCCATGTTTGATTTAAACCCTTGATTTCTCTGACTGCCACCTTTGTTTTTCTCCTTCCTGTCTTTTGCTTCTATCCTGGTTTCCCTTTCCTCTGTCTCCCTGCTCAGGTTCCCAACCCCTGCCATTTTAGTTTAAACCCTCCCCCAGAGCACTAGCAAATACTCCCCTAGGACATCGGTCCCAGTCCTGCCCAGGTGCAAACCGTCCGGTTTGTACTGGTCCCACCTCCCCCAGAACCGGTTCCAATGTCCCAGGAGTTTGAATCCCTCCCCCTTGCACCATTCCTCTAGCCACATATTCATCTGAAATATCCTTCTATTTCTACTCTGACTAGCACGTGGCACTGGTAGCAATCCTGAGATTACTACCTTTGAGGTCCTATTTCTTAATTTACCTCCTAACTCCCTATATTCAGCTTTTAGGACCTCGTCCTGGTTTTCACCTATATCGTTGATACCTATATGCACCACGACAACTGGCTGTTCACCCTCCCCTTCCAAAATGTTCTGCAGCCGTTCTGAGACATCCTTGACCCTTGCATCAGGGAGGCAACATACCATCCTGGAGTCTCGTTTGTGGCCGCAGAAACGCCCATCTATTGCCCTTACAATAGAATCCCCTATTACTATAGCTCTCCCACTCTTTTTCCTCCCGTCCTGTGCAGTAGAACCACCCACAGTGCCAGGAAGTTGGCTGCTGCTGCCTTCCCCTGATAAGCCATCTCCTTCAACAATATCCAAAGTGGTATATCAGTTTGAGAGGGGGATGTCCACAGGGGACCCCTGCACTACCTGCCTGCGCCTACTACTCTGCCTGGCGGTCACCCATTCCCTTCCTGCCTGTGCAGCCTTTACCTGCAGTGTGACTAACTCCCTAAACGCGTTATCCATGACCTCCTCAGCATCGTGAATGCTCCAGTATGTATCCACTTGCAGCTCCAGCGCCGCAATGCGGTCTGTCAGTAGCTGCATCTGGATACGCTTCCCGCACACATGGTCGTCAGGGACACAGGAAGTGTCCCTGATTTCCCACATAGTGCAGGAGGAGCACACCACAGGGCCGAGCTCTCCTGTCATGACTTACCCTTTAATGAATTCAAATTAAATTAAATCAAATCAATCCCACCAATTACACTACAATTAAATGATATACTGAAGGGCCCTGGTTTACCAGCAGTCCCCGCTACACCACAGACACCCTATAAACTATAAACCACACAATTTAAGTTTGGAAAAAGGAGAAAGAGAGAAATACTCACCAACCAAACACTTACCTGCTTTCTGGTGACGTCACACTTTGATTACTTTTTACTTCTCTCTCTCCCTCCCCCTGAGCTCGGAGATTAGTAAACCTACCTGCGCCTCTCCGGCTCTTAAATCACCGCCGCTGCCTCGCTCCACACAGGTCCGCCGCCGATGCTGTGGGGCCTACCTGCGCCTCGCCACCTCTTAAATCACCGCCGCTGCCTCGCCCAACACAGGTCCGCCGCCGCCACTTACACATCATCCTGACTTGGAAGTATATCACCATTCCTTCATTGTCGCTGGCTCAAAATCCTGGAACTCCCTCCCTATCAGCACTGTGGGAGTACCTTCACCACACAGACTGCAGCGGTTCAAGGCGGCGGCTCACCACTACCTGCTCAAGGGCAACTAGAGATGGGCAATAAATGCTGGCCCCTAATGTCCAATTAATGTGATCAACAGCTGAGGAAGAATGCAAACTGGCCCTCCAGCCAGCAGGTTCCTGCTCCTTCTCTGGCACCAGTACCTGCTCAATTATGATGTGTCACAATCTATATCCCACAGGTTGCATATATCGGTGTTCCTGCTTGCAGTGGAAGGAGTGAGTGACTCAGGCTGCTTTTAGATGCTGGAATTTGGGGTGCTACTGGAACCCATGGCTGGTTCTTGGGGGTATGCTCATAGAAAAAGAACTTCTGTTACAATGCTAGGAAAAAAAGTGGGGGGGGGAAATTACAGGGCTATGGGGAAAGAGCAGGGGAGTGGGATTAATCTGATAGCTCTACCAAACAGCCAGCACAGGCCCGATAGGCTGAATGGCCTCCTTCTGTGCTGCATCATTCTATGCTAGCTGCAAGACACTCTTTAAATGGAGCTTACATGGTTACAGTACATGTCATGCTGGTGTTTAAGTGAGTGAACAGGTATAGGATGGTACTAGTTCTGAGAAGACCACGAGCTTCACCCTGCCCGACTCCCAGGCCTCAGGCCTCAAGATGTCAAGCATGGACTGTTCAAACTGACGCAGTGGTCTAAAATTAGGGGAGCTCCTCCATTGGGTTTACTCCCTCCTGTTACATGTCACCTTGTCCTTTAGGGAGAGAGACAGGGGTTAATTTTAACTTAGCTGCCAGGCAGGAAAGGAGTGAGTGTAGGCCGGCCGGCCACTCCTTTTGCATCCCACATGATTTTACTCTCCATTGAAGTCAATGGCAAGGAAACTCTGTCGAGGTGCAAAATGGGCGGCCTACCCAATCAAGTCAGCTTCCTGCTGGCAGGGATAGGTTAGAATTACCCCCATAGAGTTTAGGTGTTGGGAGATTTGAAGAGCAGGTAGAATGAGACCAGTGTCCATTCCACATCCCATCTCATGCATGAGTAAATGAACATGCACCATGCATGTGAGTGTGTTTTAAAGTTGGCTTGTGGGCTCACCTTTCTAAATGATGTGACAACCATCCCAGTTTTGTGCGACAACAATAAAGCATAGCTTGCTGTACTATGGGTTTGCATGTGAAGCTGGGAAAGACTTGCTGTGAGGGTTTAGCGCAGTCTCAGTCACACTTTTAACAGGTTGAGAGGAAACTCTCTAGCAGACATACTTTACCTATCTTGTGAAGTACTCTCCAGCCCTATTTTGGTAGACTACCTGGCACTATTAACTTTTTTTTTCTATTTTTGCTCCCAAATTTTTTGGCTGTTTGACACAACATTTACTGTGTGCACCACCTCCTGCCAAGCAGAGTATATAATCCTCCTGTGTGCACGATGCCCTGGGTTCCCAAACAGACCGATTCTCCTTTGCTGTACATCTTGCAGTAGTGTCCCCAAAACAGCACATGAACATGGAAGTGCCCTACAGCGTTTGTCAGCCATTTACAGTTTTCTGCCTGGCAAACAAACAGTCAAGCAGCCCTTTAAATAGCAGCTGCAGCCTTTTAAGCGCTCCCCTCACTTCCCCCTGGGAAACAGCTGGCCCACAGTAGCACAGCTAAGACAAGCAACTCAGTAGAACCTTGGAATCCAGATATAAATTCACATCCCACTGCTCCATGGCGGCATGCATTAGAGCTCTCTTTCACCACATGACTAGGCCATCTGCTAACATCAATCCCGATAGCACACGACCAAGGCCAGCGTGCTCCACAATGTCGACACATGACGAATGCAGGATTAGCCACTGTAGGATGGTTAAACATGCAGGTTTATTGAGAGATGATGGTTAATATAAATTACAAGGGGTTATTCAACGGCACCAGAACATTATGACCAATATCGTACTGTGGGGATAGCGAACAGAACACATTCATTTAGGTCTCACTTATTTAAAATTAAATGCATATTTCTGCAGGTGAAAGGTGAAAAAATAGATAGAGCTGCATTGTATTTGGAAAAGGACCCCGACAGATCAATGCAACTCTGGCAACCCCCAACGAAGGCTGCCCATTTTGCTTAGCATCTGTTTCATAGCTGTCCAATTAGAAATCAGTGCAATAAAGTTAAAGGAGGTGCTATTTTTTTGCATCTCATTTCTCATTCGTTATGCCTGGATTGTTGCCATCTGACCTTTAAAACTTAGGGGCCTAGAAATTGGGTATAGCCCCGCTTGAGGCGTTAGAACTGGCGCTGCGCAAAGTTTATAGCCAGACGAAACTTATCGCTGCCTGGCGCGATATTGGGTTGCATCGCCCCCAAAGGGGATTGAGGCGTGAATTTAGACGTTGCACGGGGCTCCTAAGGCGCAAAAGTTCAGGCGCTACCCAATATCGGCGCGGATGGGCGCAGCGCAGGTGATCTCAATTACCGAAAACCACGAGATTTCCAGGCACCGGCCGGCTCTTAAAGGGGTGGGTCAGTCAGCCTGAGCTGCCACACTCAACGCCCTGTAGGCCTCAGAATCGGCGCTCGCCCTTCTCTGGCGCAAAAAACTTGGTGAGGATGGAGAAGGTGAGACAGAGAGCAGAGCGCTTCAGCACTGAGGCTCTGGACCAGTTGGTGTCCGCAGTGGAGCGCCGTCGAGATGTTCTGTATCCTGACAATGGCAGGAGGCCGAATCAAAAGGATTACCGGCGATCTTGGAGGGAGGTTTCTCTGAGGGTCAACTCCAGCAGTATGGCGACCAGGAGCCCTGTTCAGTGCAGGAAGAAATTCAACGACCTCACTCGGGTCGTTAGGGTGAGTGTTGTTTATGCAAACTTCTGATTCCCTCCATCTGCACCTGAATTCGAGCACCCTGTTGCCATGATGCCCCAATGGCCATCTGTCAGCAAGCACCCATGGCCCTTTCTGGGCACACACATGGACATTTGACTCAAGGCCTCATTTAAGGGCTCTTGCACCATGGGGGGCATGAGATGATCTCTCAAGGCCTCATGTTACAGAACTTCCCCTTCTTTCCCCTGCAGTCCAAGCTGGCGGCGATGCGAAAGGACCAGCTTCGAACCAGTGGCAGGCCTCCACAAGTCGTCATTCTCACGGATCTCGAGGAGAGAGTGCACCAGATTCTTGGAGGACGTCTGAGTGGTCCTGTTACCGCTGCAGCTGCCGACCCCATTCTCGACAGCGAGGGTAAGGCTCTCACCTTTTTCAGCTGTTTCCTTCCACTTGGTTCCCCCGTTAGCATGCTTCCTCAGTGTGCAGCCATGTCAGAGCCTTGCTGCAATCTGGCATGCCTTGCCGCCAACCTGTCCTTTTGCTAAAGCCACTCTTCCACCTCCCTGCTTTCAGATGATTCATCAACAACTCGGGATCAACGCCCTGAAGCTGCCAGTGCCAGTGCCTCCGGAGGCGAGGATCAGGAGGAAGCCACAGCATCCGTTCCAATCTCAGGGGAGCATACACATCTGCAGACTGGGGATAGTAGTTCCCTGGAGGGGAGGGGGGGGGGGTGGCTCTGATGATGAGCCAGTTGCCGGAACAAGCGGCATGCAGCAACGCAAGGGGGGTAGGCAAGTTCGGCCACCGGCTCCCCGGAGGGCAAGGCAGGGAGTGATGACTGCTGCACAGAGTGCAGAGGAGGTGTGTCGCCTGGCTGAAATGAGCACCCAGGCCCGGCTCAGGCACACTGAGCTGATGGCTGCAGTGGGGAGGATGCCTCAGTCAATAGAAACACTGGCAAAGAGTGTGTTGGACTTCGGGGCAGCAAAGGAGAGGACTGTCCAGGGCTTCGGGGCAACAATGGAGAGGACTCTCCAGGGCTTCAGGGCAGCCATGGAGAGGACTGTCCAGGGCTTCGAGGCCGCAATGGAAAGGACTGTTCAGGGCTTCGGACAATCCCTGGAAAGGTCTGTCCAGGGCTTGTCCGAGGCAGTGGAACGGACTGCTCCGGCCTTGTCCGAAACAATGGAAAGAACTGTCGAGGGCTTCTCCGAAGCACTGGCACCTGCCACACAGGTCCTCACTGCTGCCACGCAGACACTTGCCGGCCTCGTCCACACCCAGATTGAGGCAACGCGAACTCTCACTGCAGCCACCCTATCTGCATCAGCTAGGATCACCCCGGGCCCTTCCAGTCCCATACAAGGCCAGGAATCAGTGGAGCATGCGATTGTGGTGGAAGAGCTGAACCGGTCCCCTCAGAGAGCCAGTGTGTCGTCCGACCATGGTGCAGGTGTCCTCTCTCGGCAGGTGACCATTGCACATGCCAGCGCTGGTACGTCTGCAGTGCAGCTGCCACCACCTGCAGGGCACACTGCTTCCAGCCATGCTCAGATCAAGCAGCCTGCGTCCGCACCCTCCAAGCCCAGAGGTCGGCCAGGCCGTCCCTCAGGGGCTTCTGCGCTTACACACAGTCAGCAGGCGTCCCCCAGCCTTGACCCCGCCACTGGGGTTCAATTACGTAGGAGCAGCAGGGAGGGAAAGGGCCGACCGCGAAAGAGAAGTCGTTCTCCATCAAGGGGCCAGCAGTAGAGGGAGGTGCTGAGACGTTTCTTTGGCCAAATTCAAGGACACCCTCACCTGTTGTAATTGTTGGAAATGGTTTGTTTAGTTTTGCGGCTTTGCCGAAGAGTTAACTGTTATTTTGTTAGTTATGGTTTCTGTTGACTTGACGTTGTTTTGCTGTAATGAAAGACTTGTGTGACAATAAAGAAAAGTTTTAATGTGCTATGGTGTACGTGACTATTTACAGTGATGCTGGCCTTCAGAGGCTTTCAAAGATGCAAAGTGCGCAGGAGTAAAGACACCCATCATTCCGCCAGAGGGGCCTCGAAACGAGTCCTGATGAGCCTCTGACGGATGGCCCTTCCACTTTCAGGAGCCCTTCCATCTTCCTCCTCCTCCTCCTCCTCGTCCGCATGCTCCTCCTCCTCCGCCTGCTCTTCCTCCTCCGCCTGCTCCTCCTCGTCCGCCTGCTCTGCTGGACGTTGAGGGACAGCTGGAATTGGCTGGGTGCGTCGAATCGCCAAGTTGTGGAGCATGCGACAGACGACGACGATGTGACCCACTTGCTCCGGCGAGTACTGCAGGGCTCCCCCCGAATGGTCCAGACAGCGGAAACGCTGTTTGAGCACACCAATAGTGTGCTCTACAATGTTCCTGGTCGCCTGATGGCTGCTGTTGAACAGCTCTTCTGCTGGTGTGGTGGCCAGACGGAGTGGTGTCATCAGCCATGGGCAGAGAGGATAGCCCTTGTCCCCAATAAGCCAGCCTCGTGGTCGAGCCGGCCCCTCAAAAAGGTCACAAACTGAGGTCTGCCACAGGATAAAGGCATCGTGGCTGCTCCCTGGGAATTGGGCGTTGACTGCCATGATGATTTGGCGGTGGTCACAGACCAGCTACACGTTGAGGGAGTGGAACCCCTTGCAGTTGCGGAAGTCCTCAGGATTCTGGAATGGCGCCCTCAAAGCCACGTGTGTGCAGTCAATCGCCCCCTGCACCATGGGGAAGTCCGCAATAGCAGCGAAGCCCTGCGCGCACTCCTCTTGCTTCTCCAGGGTCAGAGGGAAGGTGATGAATTGATGCCTTCGTCTATAAAGGGCAGCTGTAACTTGCCGGATGCAACAGTGGACTGCAAACTGAGAGATATTCGCAATGTCCCCAGTGGCTGACTGAAAGGATCCGGTGGCATAGAAATTGAGGGCAACAGTCAGTTTTACGGCCACCGACAGAGAGGTCCTGCACCGTAGACGCGGCTGCAGATCCTCAACAAGCAGGTGGCACAGCTCAGTAACAACGTCCCTCCCGAATCGGAGCCTTCGCACACACTGCTTCTCCGACATGTCAAGGTATGACACCTGCTGCCTAAAGACCCTCGCAGCATACCCTCGGATTGGCCGACCTCCATTGCCCCTCCTCCTTCTGGCCAATCCCAGCCCTCTCTCCCGCCGTCTCTCTGCCCCTTCACAGTGTTCGGCCATGAGGCCGTCGCCCTCCAAAGCAGCTCCCATTCCGATGCCAGTTGGTCAAAACGCTGTTAGGTGTAGTGCTCCAACTGCTCCGGACAGGTTTGAAGGTCCCAAGTACTCTAATGTTAAATTCCAAAAACTCTGCTCCACAGTAGCTCAGCAACTCTCTCCAGCAACGATCGCAATGAGCAGGCCAAGTGGCTGCAGCTTTTATACTAGAGTTGTCCCCTTTAAATAGCGCCCCCCTGACTCCGAGAAGGGCCTGCTAATGTTCCTTCAAACTGTCACTAACAGCGCTAGGCATAAAGGTTCCGGGCACCACCCAATATCCGGTCAGGGGCGCCTAAAAGGCGTTGCACACTGAAATGACGTCATGATCTGCCTGCGCACGTGGGCGCGCGCAAACACTTAGCGCAGACGTTAAATGTATAGTCAATATGGGAGTTGTCGCTATCTTCATTGCGCCCGCCCCAACATTGGGTTATGCCCCAATTCTCGGGCTCTTTAGGTGCTAACCGCTGGCGCTACCAACCGAATTTCCAGGCCAGGGTTTGACCTTAGTCAACTTCAAAGTTTCAGCACAAACCATTGAAACATTAGTTATCTCGGGGTGGGGGGGGGGGGTTAAATGAAAACAGCGACACTCAGGAGAATTATGAAAACAATTCATATTGTTATGATTCACATCAACAGCAAGTGTCTCTTAAAACGTCAGTGTGCGAATGACAGGTGTGTGAAGCTTGTCCACATAACTTGGGCAACTCTTCTTACATTGCGAGCCACAATGCTCTTTCACTTGTCAGGCCCAATCCAATTTGAAATGGGTAGGATAGTCTCTATACTCCTTATGATAATTCACACATCAGACGTAGGGATGGGTTTTAGAACTGGGATTAAATCATCCCACATGAGGAAGATAAATTAAACCACGGTCAATTAATGTTCTTGGCATTGATTTTAGTCTCCAAGACAAATTTGTATGTGAAGTGAAGCAGGTCCCACAGAGTACATAATTTTCACTGCACCGGTGCACACTAAACCCAACTATAATGAGTCACCAAACTTTCCTTCTACCATGTTGCACAGCAGGGAGTTGGTAACATTTACTGAAAGCTTCTGGTATCCTCTCACTCTTGTAGGTGTCTCCGCAGACCTTTCATTCCAACTTGAAGCAATGAATTTGGGTTCAGTTCATCCACAAAATCTTAAAACGTGCAGAAAGTGTTTAATGACACCAGAACAGCGGTGAAGTGAGTAATTCTGTTGTACAGTGATCACTGTTATGTTCTGCTTTGCTGGGTGAGTGCGTTAGAAGTGACTTATATTGGCAGTCTGGCTGTTCCTTTTGCTCGATGCTTTGTGAAGCAATGATTTTGAAATGCTGACCAAGACATTTTTCATATTTATTAGTAACTCTCCACCACGTGGCTCAATGCAGGCAACCACTTGCAGAACAGCTCATCCATAACATAGAATATAGGAGCAGGAGTAGGCCATTCGGCCCCTCGAGCCTATTCCGCCATTTAATGAGATCATGGCTGATCATCCAAATTTAGTACCCTGTCCCTGCTTTCTCCCCATATCCCTTGATCCCTTTAGCCTTAAGAAATATATCTAACTCCTTCTTGAATATATTTAATAAGTTGGCCTCAACTGCCTTCTGTGGTAGAGAATTCCACAGGTTCACCACTCTCTGGGTGAAGGAATTCCTCCTCATCTCAGTCCTAAATGGCTTACCCCTTATCCTTAGACTGTGACCCCTGGTTCTGGACTCGCCCGCCATCGGGAACATCCTTCCTGCATCTAGTCTGTCTAGTCCTGTTAGAATTTTATAAGTTTCAATGAGATCCCCTCTCATTCTTATAAACTCTTGTGAATATAAGCCTAATCGACCCAATCTCTCTTCATACGTCATTCCTGCCATCCCAGGTATCAGTCTGGTGAGTCTTCGCTGCACTCCCTCCATGGCAAGAACATCCTTCCTCAGATAAGGCGACCAAAGCTGCACACAATACTCAAGGTGTGGTCTCACCAAGGCCCTGTACAACTGCAGCAAGACATCCTTGCTCCTGTCGCTATGAAGGCCAACATACCATTTGCCTTCTTAACCGCCTGCTGCACCTGCATGCTTACCTTCAGCGACTGGTGCACAAGGACACCCAGGTCTCGTTGCACTTCCCCTTTTCCCAATCTATTGCCGTTCAGATAATAATCTGTCTTCCTGTTTTTGCCACTGAAGTGGATAACCTCGCATTTATCCACATTATACTGCATCTGCCATGCATCTGCCCAAATCATACTGGAGTTTCTCTGCATCCTCCTCACAGCACACACGCCCACCCAGCTTTGTGTTGTCTGCAAACTTGGAGATATTACATCTAGTTCCTTCGTCTAGATCATTAATATATATTGTGACTAGCTGGTGTCCTAGCACCGATCCCTGTGGTACCCCACTAGTCACTGCCTACCACTCGGAAAAAGACCTGTTTATTCCAACTCTTTGCTTCCTGTCTGCCAACCAGTTCTCTAATACATGTCAGTACCTTACCCCCAATCCCATGTGCTTTAACTTTGCATGCCAATCTCTTATGCGGGACCTTATACAAAGCCTTCTGAAAGTCCAAATACACCACATCCACTGGTTCTCCCTCATCTATTCTACCATTTACATCCTCAAAAAATTCCAGTAGATTAGTCAAGCATGATTTACCTTTTGTAAATCCATGTTGACTTTGTCTGATCTGTAAGATTCTCAAAATTCACAGATCCCCCAAAGCTAGAAGAAAACCCTAAGGAAAATGACTTTTGGACTCTTTCTAACAAGCTTCAGGATGATAAAATACACATTGGGCCTAACAGAGGGAGATTCAAGGTCGGAAACCAAGATTTGGCATTTTAAAAGGCATGTTGGGCCTGTAAAAGGGAGAAAAGGCTGCAAAAGGGAATGGGATCAACCTCTGTAAAGGCAGTTTGGGTATTGGAGTGAATCAAATTGTCTGGGGAACTGTTTAACATCACTCAGCCCCTATCAGACATTAACATCCTAACAATCGACCCACGGAGGAGCAGTCCCCATCCAAAACACAGGACCCATCCAAAACATGCATAATGCAAATCACCTCGCCAACCTACATAGAAATCTCGGGCTCAGACAGGAGACTCGAAACCGGAGTATCGCTATGACAATTAACTGGGAGCTCAACAGCTCATTGAATAATCAGTACAGCATCCCGAAACCATTTTACACATTTCTAATCAAGTTACCATTAATGAGCCCGCCCAAATCAAACAATAAACCGGGACTGATTTGGCGCGCAGATTAGAAGGCCCCTCAAAGTATAATTGAAGGCCTGTTTTCTCAAGAAGACAGTTCTCTCTAGAAGCAACAAACAAGAAACCGGAGCATCGAGACGGGGCAGCATTCTACCGTACACCCATGTTCAACAGCTTCAGTGACCCAGGACATCATCGGACACATCACGGCAACAAGAGCCTTACAAAACTACCAACAAAATATTCCCACCAACCAATTTGGTAATATCAAGCCACCGCGACCAAAGAAAAACAACTCGGGAGAAATCCGAAGATTCGAAAGTTTTCCACTCTACAATCTATTCCTGACTTACCCCCGGGTAAGACTTTTACTTAAAAGGGAACTCTAAGCCCTATCTCTACAGAAGAAAAGTGGGTACTCACCCCATAAATCCAAAACGCACCCTACCGCATCAGCAAACTCGCGAAGACTGACCAGCAGTGGAAGTCCTCTACCGCGTCCGGGGTACGGCAGACACCGACCAACACAACCAGCGAACCCCAAAACCGCGAACCAGCTCAACTGTCAAGGATTCGTTTGGTGAGCATTATCCCTGGTCCTCTAGAGTTCAACTTAGCTAGGAAGTGGGATTGGGAGGGGTGAGGTATTTTCTATTGTGTTTCTCTCGTATGTATTAAAATGTTCCCCATTTTTATTAGAGTATAAGATTGTTATGTTGTATTTTCTTTCTTGAATAAAGATCAAAGTTTCTTGCACCAAAACCAGTTGTCTGCTGCACTTTTGTCACCCCCCCCAAATAAGCCCAAGGTCTAGAATCAAGGGAGTGGGAGCGATTCGAACCGTTCATAAGTCAGTGGTGAGGCTGACCCACACACCACCCCCTACATAATGGCGACCATGGCAGGACCTTGGCAAAAGGGATGTGATACAGTGGACACTGTTTGAGGAAAAAACTAGGATAAAAGAGAGGATTTCCTCTTACGTGTTCAAGAGAGTAAATATCACTAAGAAATGGGTGCTCAGTCTGTTGCGCGCTGAGTGTCCGATAGACGCTGCAGCCAAATGGACTGAGAGGAAGGACCATAAGAAATCTGTGGAGAAAGCAATCTGGTTGGTATGCTTCCAGCGCCAGATCCAGCTTTTGGATAAATGCGTTGAGGCACAGGCAGCAGAGCTATGGGAATCAGTTCAACAGTATCACGCAAGGGCTCTAGCAGGGGAAAGGTTATTGGCAGAACTAAACGCACAAAACTGGGGGAAAATGCAGCTAGTGGAAACACACAGAAACAGACAGGAATACTTTCGGTGTCAGGTCACCGAAGCCAAAAATAATGAACTGGTGTTACGGGAAGAGAACGCCCGCCTCGCCACACAAGTAAGAGAGCAGTAGGAGAGGTTGAGAGACGTCCAGGCAACTTACAAAATAGCAAGCACTAGGGTGTTTGAGGCGGGAGATCACGGCCCCGTAAGAAACAAATCGACAGTTTGAACCTTGCTCTGTCCAGGGCCAAAGGCATGGTATGCGTAATAAGCCCGGATGCGGCCCAGGTGGACCTGGGAGAGCAAAGGGAAACTGTTCGGACACCACCTGTGGTGCCGGGGAATGACCCGGTTGGGCAGGAGGAGGGACGGACGATTTGGGAGTGCACACCACCACCACCTGTGGCGCCGGGTTTTAACTCGGTTTGGCAGCAGGGAGAGGTGGGCGAGCCAATGCAAGACAGGGTCGGAGCCAGGGCCGATGTGCCCGATCCGGCAGCAAAAGTTTGACCTGCCCGGCGGTGGTGGGGAGTCAAGGACCCCTTGAAAGCCAATTCGTGGCTCCCCACGGCACCCAACAGCTTAGGGCTATGGTAAGCCACCTGAGTAAGCTCACTCAAAAAGGGGACCCCTCGGACCACTTCATGGAAGTGGAACAGACAGCGGGCATTAACGAGTGCAATGACTCCGAAATGGCAAAAATGCTACTTTTCTCCCTGGATAGCAAACTCTACCAGTCCCTCTCTGCGGAGAGCAGAAAGGGGCAGGGCAGATATGCTGTTATCCGGGAGGAAGTTATGGAGGCCATGGGCATGAATGATGGAAGTCCCTTCTCCCGGGTGGAGAGGACAGCACAGCTCACAGGGGAGACCCCACAGGCTTTCGCAGACAGGCTGTGGCCTGTGTACAGGAGTGCCTGTAGTGGCGTTCTCGACCAGGCTCACCTGAGCCAGGACGAGCTGGCCCACTGGCTCCGAAGCCTGGTGGCAAACAGCTTGCCGCAGATCAGAGCCAAGGCTGAGCTTTGGTTTGCCCCGAAGGACACCCGGGTCACCGAGGAGACAGTGGTCAGACAACTGACCCTGGCTTACCGGAACGGTAGAGGGACAGAAGAGCACCCACCTAAAGGAAAAGTACATGAAGTAAAGCCTAGTCAGAATAAAAAAGAGTGGCACCAGGAAGGAGGTAACCCTTCCGATACGAAGCGTAACTGCTTCGGGTGCGGGAAGAATGGGCATTGGAGAAGGGACTGTAGGAATCCATGGAAGGATAACACAGGAAAGAACTCCCCAGCTCCTGCCCAAAAGACCGAGGCACCGACCTCTCCCCCACCCCATGTTTGACTCATTCGTAGCTGCGCTCCGAACTTTATTAAATGGCCCAGGGAAGGTAGCCACCACCACTGGTACTTTAACCCCATCTGCCCCATACAACACAGACCCATGACTAGAACCAGCGCAGCCTGTCTACCTGTGTCCCCTTGAATACGATGCATGGAAGAGACCGTATGTTCAGATGGAGGTGGAGAAGGTGAAAGGGACTTATCTGTTAGACATTGGAGTGTCGAGCACCATCGTCTATTCAGCTAACCCCGCCGCCTCACCTCTGTCTAACGGGGTCCCGTACAGCTTAGTGGGGTTTACAGGTAATGAGCAGGCTGGCTTGTTCTTCATCCCGCTGTCCATTCATTTAGGAGCACTCCACACTAAGTGGACCTGTGTCTTAATGAAATGGGATCAGGAAGGGAAGGGGATCCTGGGGGCCGATTTTATCATAGGCCACAGGATTCTAGTGGATCTTAGGAACCACTGTCTGTGGGGAGCATGTATCGGCAAAGGATGTGAAGAGGCAGTTATCCCAGAGAAACAGGGCAAGGGGACCTTGTGCACCGTGAAACCAAAGGAGGGTTACGACCTCGAACTAATGGTCAGTAACACTCCGATGGAGTGCCAGGCATTTGTGCGAGCACACCTCGCCGCAGTTGCCACTCACAAACACGATTGTAGGAGGGTAAACGGGGTCGAGGTTAGTGTGAACGGGGACCCCATGACCCGACCACAAAAGCAATACAATTTCCCCAGGAAGGCGGAGGCAGACATGAAAACGGCCATGGCTTCTTTAGTCAAACAGGGGGTATTGAGACCGATAGCCACCCACGTAAACTCTCCACTGTGGCCGGTTAGAAAACCAGACAACTCCTGGAGGGCCACAGTGGACTATCGGGTACTCAACCGTGACATCCCTGCCTGTGCACCTTCGGTCGCAGTCGTCGCTGACCTCATTGGAAGTATCCCAGCATCCGCGACCACCTTCACGGTGCTGGATATTTCCAACGGGTTTTGGTCCATCCCTTTACGGAGGGAGGACCAGTACAAGTTCGCCTTCACATTTAAAGGCCAACAGTATACCTGGAACTGTCTACCTCAGGGCTTCCACAACAGCCCTAGCATTTTCCATCAATGCATGGCTAATTGTTTGAAGGGTTTCAGCCGGCCCCGGCAGTTGGTACAGTACGTGGATGACCTGCTCCTATTCACCGATGTGGGAGAGGAGCATGGTCCACTACTGGTGGAGCTGCTCAGGCAAGAAGGCTTCAAAATAAACCCAAAAAAAGCATAGATCGGCCAGCAGGAAGTAAAATTCCTGGGGCTGACTGTGCGCGCTGGGGAAAGGGCCATCGGTAAAGCTAGAAGGGAAGCAGTGCAGGAGTTACCAGCCCCCAACACAGTTACAGGAGTGAGATCTTTTCTAGGGCTAACCGGGTACTGCAGAGATTTTATTGAGGATTACGCAGCCACAGCAGCCCCTCTGCTCCGACTCCTACACAAGGGAGTGGAGTGGGTCTGGGATGAGGGTTGCGAGGCAGCATTTGTGAAACTCAAGAAGATCTGCAGACCGCGCCGGCTCTAGGGGCTATTGATGGGGGAAATGAAATGAGTTTTTCCTGGAGGTGGCAGCCAGCGGGGACAGTCTGAGTGCCGTGCTGCTCCAAGAGCAGCACAGCCAGCTGAGACCGGTGGTTTACTCCTCCAGGATACTCACCGATGTGGAGAAGGGCTATTCCAACTGTGAGAGGCACCTCCTCGCCACTCACTGGGCTGTGAAAAGATCATTGATCTTCACAGGAACATCTCCTATCACACTCCTCACACATCACACGCCCACCCAAATGCTCCTGGATGGGAGAATCAAAGACGGGACAGTGAGCAGTGCCCGCATTGCTCACTGGACCCTACTTCTCTCCCAGATGGACCTAAAAGTGAAAGGTCTCTGCGAGCCGAAGCTTGCGGCCAACATGATTTACCCAGGGACAGCCCATCAGTGTTCCATAGAAGGGGTATGGGAAGTTAACATAGGTTTTCGGGCCAGGAAACACCCCACGGGCCGCGAAATCTATGTGGACGGTTCAAGCACAATATCTGCTGGTGAGCGACTTACCGGGTGTGGAGTTTATGACCTAGAGGCGGACATTGCCCTGGCAATTAAACTCCCCAGCACCATGAGCGCCCAGCATGCTGAACTATCCGCGGTAGTGTACGTGGTCACACACCCTGAGAAATTCCCTACCCCGTACACGATTTGCTCGGACACTATGTTCACATGCAATTAGTGTACGGAATACCTGGCTATCTGGTCTCGTCGCGGATATACCTCCGTTGATGGGAGATCCCTGGCAATTAAGCCTCTGCTGGAGAAAATCATGGCGGCCATGGGGGAGGAAGGAAAGGTCTATATACAAAGTAAAAGCCCATTCCTCCACTGAACCCCGTGGCAAGGGAAATCAGCAAGCCAACGCACTGGCAAAGGGTGGTGCTCGTACGGGGACTTTTTGGGACCCATACGAGTTAAGTCTCATAGCAGCGATCAGGGGCAGAGGCGGGCACAAGGGAGCTCAGGGGTAGCATTGGCACCGGACCTGAAAACGGTTCAAACCCAAGATCCTGTCCTCAAAACCGTCCTGAACGTGCTCACTAAAGGGGAAAAGGTAGAGGGCCCGTACGGCACAGCAGCCATCACCGTTAAGGAAGGCATGCTGTTCAGGGGGGAGCAGTGGGTAGTGCCGCAGCAGCACCAAAGGGAATTCCTCCAACTAGCCCATGAGGGTCCAGGAGCGGGGCATCCCGGAACTGAGACCACCTGGCAACGGGTGGAACAGGCAGGATGGTGGCCAGGACTCAGGGAAGATGTCCGCGAGTTTTGTGCCGGCTGTCTGGTGTGTGCTGCTAACAACCCTAACCCCTGGAAAAGGAAGGTATCGATGGGACACATCAGGAGGGTAGAGGGACCATGGCAGTCGATCCAGGTCAATTACATCGGGCCCCTACCCACCGCCCAGGGAGGCTACAAGTACTGCCTAGTCCTGCTGGATGTGTTCTCAAAGTGGGTGGAAGCTTTTCCCTGCCGAACTGCTACCGCATTGGGTACGGCTAGGATCCTGGTCAGGGAAGTGTTCTCACGATGGGGACTACCGCAGTGTGTGGAGTCCGACCAAGGGAGTCACTTTACCGGGCAGGTCATGCAAGAGACCCTCATGGTACTTGAAGGGAAATGGCACGTCGCCTACAACCCACAGTAATCGGGTCCTGTAGAGCGTTTAAATCGCACTATAAAAGAAAGGCTGCGGAAGGAGACGGGAGACTCACCCAAGAAGTGGGTAGAAGTCTTACCGTTGGTCCTAATTGGGATGCAAGCCATCCAGTCAAAAAGCACGGGGTATTCCCCACACAAGCTCATGACTGGTAGGATTATGGGGACCCCCACCCATGTGCTAGCCCCGGTGCTCACGGAAGGTCAGCTCAGAGAGGTGAACCGGGACAGCTTCATCAGGAATCTGTTTGAACACCTTAAACAGGTTCACTGGCAGGCTGCTAGCAACATGGGAAAACAGCATCGGAGTAACCGATTGCTGCTAGAACCCCGCAAGCACCACGAGTGGGAGATAGGGGATCAGGTCATGGTTAGGAATTTTGCTCGGATAGGGAGTTTTGAACCATTGTACATGGGGCCATAAAACATTGTCGACAAGGCAAGCCCCATGGTCTATGCCGTAAAGATGCCCCGCCGCATGAAGTGGTTCCACATTAACCAGTGTAAACTGTTCAACCCCGAGAAAGGGGAATGGCCAGCAAGGGTGAACCGCACTAAGGACAGGGATCCTCAGCCAGCAGCTGTGGCAGACTCACAGACCGCACCGGTGGGGGCAGTGGCTTGTATTACTGGAGGGGCTATCTCACCAATTATTTGGGACTCGGACGCACCCCCGGTAGCCGGAACCCTAAGAAGGTCTCCTGCACACCACAGCCAAAACTACCGTGGTCACCAGCGCATCAGTTTCAATGGTTCAGCCCCGGAAGGGTTGCAACCCGTAAAAGAATGCCCAAGAACATAAGAAATAGGAGCAGGAGTAGGCCAATCGGCCCCTCGAGCCTGCTCTGCCATTTAATAAGATCATGGCTGATCTGATCCTAACCGCCAATCCACTATCACAGAACCATCTCCTGAATCTAACAGAATTAGACACACGAAATAGGAGCAGGATCAGGCTACATGGCCCCTGGGCCCGCTCCGCTACCCACAGGGCCATGACCGATCCGAACCTAGACTCATGTCCAAATTCCTGCCCGCTCCCCGTAACCCTTAATTCCCTTTACTTCTAGGAAACTGTCTATTTCTGTTTTAAATTTATGTAATGATGTAGCTTCTACAGCTTTTTGGGGCAGCATATTCCATGGACCTACCACCCTCTGAGTGAAGTAGTTCCTCCTCATCTCAGTTTTGAAAGAGCAGCCCCTTATTCTAAGACTATGCCCCCTAGTTCTAGTTTCACCCATCATCGGGAACATCTTCCCCGCATCCACCCAATCCAACCCCTTCACAATCTTATATGTTTCAATAAGATCGCCTCTCATTCTTCTGAACTCCAATGAGTAGAGTCCCAATCTACTCAACCTCTCCTCATATGTCCATCCCCTCATCCCCGGGATTAACCGAGTGAACCTTCTTTGTACTGACTCGAGAGCAAGTATGTCCTTTCTTAAGTATGGACACCAAAACTGTACGCAGTATTCCAGGTGCGGTCTCACCAATACCTTGTACAACTGAAGCAATACCTCCCTATTTTTATATTCTATCCCCCTAGCAATGAAAGCCAACATTCCATTGGCCTTCTTAATCACTTGCTGCACCTGCATACTAACCTTTTGAGTTTCGTGCACCAGGACCCCCAGATCCCTTTGTACTTCAGTACTTTCCAGTTTCTTGCCATTAAGATAATAACTTGCTCTACGATTTTTCCTGCCAAAGTGCATAACCTCACACTTTCCAGTATTGTATTCCATCTGCCAAATCTCTGCCCACTTACTTAGCCTGTCGATGTCCCCTTGCAGGTTTTTTATGTCCTCCTCACTCACTACTTTCCCTCCCATCTTAGTATCATCTGCAAACTTTGATATGTTACACTCGGTCCCCTCCTCCAAATCGTTAATATAGATTGTAAAGAGTTGGGGACCCAGCACTGACCCCTGCGGAACACCACTAGTTACTGATTGCCAGTCTGAGAATGAACCATTTATCCCAACTCTCTGCCTTCTGTTAGATAGCCAATCCTCTATCCATGCCAGAATATTACCCCCAATCCCGTGATTTTTTATCTTAAGCAATAATCTTTTGTGTGGCACCTTGTCAAATGCCTTTTGGAAGTCTAAATACACTACATCCACTGGTTCCCCTTTATCCACCCTATACGTTACTTCCTCAAAGAACTCCAGCAAATTTGTCAAACATGACTTCCCCTTCATAAAACCATGCTGACTTTGTCCTATTAAATTATGATTATCCAAATG
Source organism: Somniosus microcephalus (assembly GCF_052327205.1). NCBI lineage: Eukaryota > Metazoa > Chordata > Chondrichthyes > Squaliformes > Somniosidae > Somniosus > Somniosus microcephalus. The sequence continues at coordinate 33,111,332 of NC_141002.1, read as the reverse complement.
TCCTGTTACTGTCTCCTTAATAATGGACTCCAAAATTTTACCTACCACAGATGTTAGGCTAACCGGTCTATAGTTTCCAGCCTTCTGTCTACTGCCCTTTTTAAATAAGGGTGTTACATTAGCAGTTTTCCAGTCTGCCGGGACCTTTGCCGAGTCCAGGGAGTTTTGGAAAATTATTACCAATGCATCCACAATCCCTACCGCCACTTCCCTCAAGACCCTAGGATGTAAGCCATCAGGTCCAGGTGATTTATCCGCCTTGAGTCCCATTATTTTACCGAGTACCACTTCCTTAGTGATTTTGATCGTGTTTAGCTCCTCCCCCCCTTTAGCCCCCTGTTTGTCCAGTGTTGGGATATTCTTAGTGTCTTCTACTGTAAAGACTGATGTAAAATATTCATTCAGTGTTTTTGCCATCTCCATATTTCCCACCATTAATTTCCCGGTCTCATCCTCTAAGGGACCAACATTTACTTTAGCCACCCTTTTTCTTTTTATATAACTATAAAAACTCTTACTATCTGTTTTTATATTTTTTGCTAATTTACTTTCATAATCTATCTTCCCTTTCTTAATCAATCTTTTTGTTATTTTTTGCTGTCTTTTAAAGTTTTCCCAATCCTCTAGCCTCCCACTAGATTTGGCTACCTTATATGCCCTTGTTTTTAGTCGAATACTATCCTTAATTTCTTTACTTAGCCACAGATGGCTGTCTTTTCTTTTACACCCTTTTCTTCTCAGTGGAATATATTTTTTTTGGAAGTTGTAAAATAACTTCTTAAATGTACACCACTGATCATGTATCGTCTTACCCTTTAATCTATTTTCCCAATCCACTCTACTCAATTCCGCTCTCATACCTTCATAGTCTCCTTTATTCAAGCTTAGCACGCTTGTTTGAGATCCAACCTTCTCACCCTCTAATTGAATATGGAATTCAACCATGTTATGGTCACTCATTCCAAGGGGATCCTTTACTAGGACATTTTTAATTAATCCCATCTCGTTACACAGGACCAGATCTAAGGTTGCTTGCCCCCTGGTCGGTTCAGTTACATACTGCTCAAGAAACCCATCCCTAATACACTCAATGAACTCATCCTCAAGGCTGCCCTGCCCAATTTGATTTGCCCAATTAATGTGATAGTTAAAATCCCCCATAATTATAGATGTTCCCTTATTACAAGCCTCAACTATTTCCTGATTGATACTCCGTCCAACAGAGTTGCCACTGTTCGGAGGCCTATAGACTACGCCCACTAGTGTTTTTTTCCCCTTATTATTCCTTACCTCCACCCAAACTGTTTCATTATCCTGATCTTTTGACCCAATATCATTTAGGTCAGGGATCATTCTAGGAATAGGGATCCCCAGCCTGCAGCCTGCAACGGTGAGGGACTCACAGGAGAGGTAGCGGTGGGCAAAGAGATCGAGAGGGGTCCCCAGCCTGCGTGGAACCCACAGGACAGGGACTCAGCAGCCACACAGAAGGGGGTAGTGTGCTGTAGTACAGGAGGGGACACTCCCCCGATCATCTGGGATTCAGGGAAATCCCCAGTTGCTTTAAAAAGGACTCTCCGGGTCCTGCGGTACAGGCCACCTTACGCCCAGGCGTACAAGCTGCCCAGAAGCCGCACAAGACAAAGGCCAAACAGGAATTAGCCTGGCCGCCCGAATATGGGCAGCAGATGTAATTAGCGTTTCTGATGTATTTAGGTGTGTTTTTATAGTTTTGGTAGCTTTAGGTTTATTATTTAATTATTTTCGAAGTAAGTTTAAGTTTTGAAACTCGATCACTTTGTCAAGCCAGAGAACCTTCTCGGGACATGGCTATCTGTTTTGTGTGTCCCTACAGAGAGGAAATCGGCATGAGAAAGGTTCTGCTCCTGCTTGCCCTGGTAGGGGTGAGCATCGGTGACTGAGGTGACGTTGAGGACTACTAAATTTATGGGTGCTCGGGAGAGAGAGTGCCGATCGTTACCGCTGGGGGTGGCAAACCAGGTGTGGAGGAGCTCGCTATTTTATTTCCATGAGGGAAGGTGGCCTGGGTGGCTGGGGTCTAACTCTACACAATACTCCAGCAAGACCAGGTTCACCTACCGGGAGGCCTCCATCCCATGCCCCAGGGTACAGGTTGTTGCTACACAGATCAGTGTCACGGAGGGGAAACCTGTGTGTCTTACATGCAAAGGACGAATTCCCCTGGATAGGTGGTGGTGGCTCAGGAAGCTGAGCAGGGACATAGGGGACCGTATAGCCAACTGCGAACGACTGGGGAACAACACCTACCGGACGATCACGGGGGCCCAAGGGGGAGCGAGTGTGTGTTGGGATAAGTGGTGGGAGTCGGAGCAGGGAATTTACATCTGTATGTGGGGATCAGAGAGAGCCTGCTCCACAAGCATATCCATCATCTTCTCCAGACAATGGCAAGATACCGGGAAGGGGATGGGGTGGGATTCTAGCCTGCATACATGCGCCACCGAACTCATAGCATGCACCCGAAAGCCCCTGCCCACGACCCCGACAGCACGGACAGTAATAGAGAGGTGTCCTACCACCACCAAGAGACCAGGGAATGGGTTAGTGCTAGTGCCGACCGAAAAGGTACTATACCAGGGGGGTACACTGTGCAGTAGCTTCAGTTATCCTAAACCTTACCAAAGTACACTTACCTGAATGGTGCCCTACAGAGACAGAACAGCTATACCAGGCCCTACTAAATGTTCAGGAAATTCTACAAATTCGACTTTGCCAACATAAACAAAGCAGAGCTATACACATTACATGCCGAGTACACTATGGGCGCGGGGAGACAAAGGAGGGGAACCTGAAATTATATTTTCACTACCTACAATACGGGATCCTCTGTAATAAATAGCCTGGACGATATAGAACTGCAAACACAAATAAATGGTCTAAAAACCCAACTATGAAAGATCCTAATGGAAGAAAACACTGGTAGGCTCAGAGCTACACGAGGGCCAAGCTATGACAGTCCATTTAAAGGAAATTATTGCTGAGCTAGAAAGACACACAAAAACAGTAAATGCACTCATACGGGAGGATAGGAATGCTTCAGATCAGGCTGCACAGAATGAGGTGTGCGTGCTATACGGGGCATGGTTGCTGGGCGAGGGTCGCAGCAACCTGGAGGATTTAAAACAAGGTTTAGTCCCCTCCTGTATCAGCAACAAGCACCTCGCAGCCCTCCACCCATTTAGCAATTCGCTGAGCCCATGTCAGCTCTGCCTAACCTCTGAAGCCTACCCTGTCCCAGTAGATTGCAGGCGTTCCAATCAAACTATCATGGGGATAGTAATGAGGATGCCAGTTATGGGTGGGACAGCCAGACCCATACAGGGTGGAGAACATTGGGATCATTCAAGGGGGTGCACATGTCCATTTCACAGCGGTCCCACCTTATGTCATAAAGTGGGAGCACGCTATGACAGGTACTGACCCCAGCACTTGAACGCCTATTCTAGACCACAGTGCGGGTTTAAAACTGCTGGCGCAAGACCTATAAACTGTACCAGGGAGGTAATGGCACAAGGCCATGTTCCCCCACAGGTAGCATACATAGGGGGTGGGGCATATTGTGTCACCACAAGTGCGCCCCAGTACCAGCATGGGCAGCACATCTGGTGTCCGGTAAGTGACAGCAGTTTCTGCTTTAAACCCGAGGCAGAAGTTGAAGTGGCCCAGGAACGGATTGTCCCCATTCCTGAACCCGCCACTGTTCACCTCACTGTAACTGAAAACATAACCAACCTGCAAGACTATGTTACATACTTTGGCTATGAAATTCCCCCTCTACCCGAACATCTTACTGCCCTACTAAAAGCCGTAGAAGTATCACAGAAACATTTCTATACTTTAGAACAAAAAACAGTCGATATAGGGGGCGAGATTTCGGATATCATAGTTCCACCCTGGTGGAACATTTTCGAAAATAGAGGTCCCTTCCTGGATCAGAATGGCTTCCCATATTTTAGTGGTCTGCCAGCTCGGTACAGTTTTCTACTTACTATGCACAAAGTGCAAGGGGAGGGGCAGAAAGCTCCAATCCCGACATGAGAGGGTATTGGACGAGCATTACAATAAAGTTTATGATCATGTATTGGACGAGCTTTAATCGTCATTGTAATAGTTTGTGACCGCGTATTATTTTACTATGTATGTACCGTATTTTCCGAGTGGTGCAGGGGTGTTGGACCCCCTCCGTGCTTGGATATGAATGTAACTGAATTTTACCTGTGCATGCATCTGAACACTACATTTAAAGGGAAATGTATGCTTTGGGTTTTAGATGGGTAAGCTACAGGGGGAAGGTTGGCTCTCAGGGATCAAGAATTTTGCTCATTTAGTATGAAACTCTAGCAAGTAAAGTATCACAGGGGGGAGTGTAAGATTCTCAAAATTCACAGATCCCCAAAGCTAGAAGAAAACTCTAAGGAAAATGACTTTGGACTCTTTCTAACAAGCTTCAGGATGATAAAATACGCATTGGGCCTAACAGTGGAAGATTCAAGGTCAGAAACCAAGATTTGGCATTTTAAAAGGCATGTTGGGCCTGTAAAGAAGAAAAGGCTGCAACAGGGAATGGGGATCAACCTCTGTAAAGACAGTTTGGGTATTGGAGTAAATCAAATTGCCTGGGGAATTGTGTAACCTCACTCAGCCCCTATCAGACACTAACATCCTAACAATCGACCCACGGAGGAGCAGTCCCCACCCAAAACACAGGACCAATCCAAAACATGCATAATGCAAATCACCTCGCCAACCTACATAGAAATCTCAGGCTCAGACAGGAGACTCGAAACCTGAGTATCGCTATGATAATTAACTAGGAGCTCAACAGCTCATTGAATAATCAGTACAGCATCCCGAAACCATTTTACACATTTCTAATCAAGTTACCATTAACGAGCCCGCCCAAATCAAACAATAAACCAGGACTGATGTGGCGCACAGATTAGAAGGCCCCTCAAAGTATAATTGAAGGCCTGTTTTCTCAAGAAGACAGTTCTCTCTAGAAGCAACACACAAGAAACCGGAGCATCGAGACGGGGCAGCATTCTACCGTACACCCATGTTCAACAGCTTCAGTGACCCAGGACATCATCGGACACATCACGGCAACAAGAGCCTTATGAAACTACCAACAAAATATTACCACCAACCAACCTGGTAATATCGAGCCACCGCGACCAAAGAAAAACAACTCGGGAGAAAACCGAAGATTCGAAAGTTTTCCACTCTACAATCTATTCCTGACTTGCCCCATGGTAAGATTTTTGCTTAAAAGGGAACTCTAAACCCTATCTCTACAGAAGAAAAGTGGGTACTCACCCCATAAATCCAAAATGCATCCTACCGCATCAGCGAACTCGCGAAGACTGACCAGCAGTCAAAGTCCTCTACCGTGTCCAGGGTACGGCAGACACCGACCAACACAACCAGCGAACCCCGAAACCGCGAACCAGCTCAACTGTCAAGGATTCGTTTGGTGAGCATTATCCCTGGTCCTCCAGAGTTCAACTTAGCTAGGAAGTGGGATTGGGAGGGGTGAGGCATTTTCTACTGTGTTTCCTTCGTATGTATTAAAATGTTCCCCATTTTTATTAGATAATAAGATTGTTATGTTGTATTTTCTTTCTTGAATAAAGATCAAAGTTTCTTGCACCAAAACCAGTTGTCTGCTGCACTTTTGTCACACCCCCCAAATAAGCCCAAGGTCTAGAATCAAGGGAGTGGGAGCGATTCGAACCACTCATACGTCAGTGGTGAGGCTGACCCACACACCACCCCCTACAGATCCTGTCACAGTTTTCCAAATGCTCTGCTATTACATCTTTTATAATGGACTCTAGCATTTTTCCCACTACCGATGTCAGGCTTACCGGTCTATAATTCCCATTTTCTCTCTACCACCTTTTTTAAATAGTGGGGTTACATTAGTTACCCTCCAATCCATGGGAACTATTCCAGAGTCTATAGAATTTTGGAAGATGACCAGCAATGCATCTACTATTTCTAGGGCCACTTCCTTAATTACCCTAGGATGTAAATTATCAGGCCCTGGGGATTTATCGGCCTTCAATGCCATCAATTTCCCTAACACCATTTTCCTACAAATATTGATTTCATTCAATTCCTCCCTCTCATTAGACCCTATGTTCCCCGACATCTCTGGAAGGTTATTTGTGTCCTCCTTTGTGAAGACAGAACCAAAGCATGTATTTAATTGGTCTGCCATTTCTTTGTTCCCCATTATAAATTCCCCTGATTCTGACTGCAAGGGACCTACGCTTGACTTTACCAATCTTTTTCTCTTCACATATCTATAGAAGCTTTTACAGTCAGTTTTTATGTTCCCTGCAAGCTTACTCTCATTCTATTTTCCCCCTCTTAATTAATCCCTCTGTCCTCCTTTGCTGAATCCTAAACTGCTCCAATCCTCAGTTTTGCTGCTTTTTCTAGCCAATTTATATGTCCTCTCCTTGGATCTTATGCTATCCCTAATTTCCCTTGTTAGCCACGGTTGAGTCACCTTTTTTGTTTTATTTTTATGCCAAACAATGATGAACAAATTCTGTAGTTCATCCATGCGATTTTTAAATGTTTGCCATTGCCTATCCACCGTCAACCCTTTGAATAACGTTCCCCAATCCATCCTCGCCAACTCGCGCCTCATACCATCGTAGTTTCCTTTATTTAAATTCAGGACCCTAGTCTCTGAGTCAGCGACTTCACTCTCCATCTTAATGAAGAATTCTGTCATATTATGATCACTCCTCCCCAAGGGGCCTCGCACAACATCATTGCTAATTAATCCTTTCTCATTACATAACACCCAGTCTAAGATGGCCTGATCTCTAGTTGGTTCCTCGACATACTGGTCCAGGAAACCATCCCGTATACACTCTAGGAATTCCTCCTCCACAGTATTGTTACTAATTTGGTTAGCCCAATCTATATGTAGATTAAAATCACCCATGAGAACTGCTGTGCCCTAATTGCACGCATCTCTAATTTCCCGTTTAATGCCATCCCCAACCTCAGCATTACTGTTTGGGGGTCTGTATACAACACCCACTAACGTTTTCTGCCCCTTGGTATTTCTCAGCTCTACCCATACAGATTTCACATCATCAGAGCTAATATCCTTCCTTGTGTTAATCTCCTCTTTAACCAGCAATGCTACCCCACCTCCTTTTCCTTTTTTCCTGTCCTTCCTGAATATTGAATACCCCGGGATGTTGAATTCCCAGCCATGGTCACCCTGGAGCCAAGTCTCCGTAATTCCAACTACATCCATTAGGAGAACAATGTTTGACAGACTGTAAGCAAACAACAGCCATTTAGATCAATTGTAAAATATATTTGAAACAGGGTAAACGTGAAGCCATTAGTTAAGTTACTTTTCCAAGTCAATACACTTTGGGCAGGGCAACAGGTACAATGCCGCAGCACTGGATGCCAACCTAGGAAGCCCAAGTTCAAAATTGACTGACTGACCTCAGACTCCTTTGGACGTCAGTTGCCCAGCAACTTCTCATAGTAGCCACTCTTCATGGGTAAGCATGGGTCTCGGCAAACTATTCAACTACACGAGGCATCGCAGCTGAGCCTGATTCTCTGACATCCGTACATGCACACATCAAGCAGGGTTCATTGGCTATTGAACAGGAGCAGGGGCATTGGCTAATTTTTCTCTCAAGGTGGAATATTAATGTTTAAAGCTGTGACTAGAACTGAAAGAAAAACTTGGTTAAAGCAGGGAGCTGTAACCTAGTTCTGTGCTTTAGTTCATGTAGCATGGGTCAGATAAATATAGAATTTACTTGACTTTTGGTTTCATGAGAAAGCATCTCTTCTCCAAACACTAGTCTCGACAAAACCAACTGTGTAGTTGAATAAAAGTTTACATAGAATATACAGCACAGAAACAGATCATTCGGCCCAACCAGGCTGTGCTGGTGTGTATACTCCACACCAGTCTCCTCCCATTCCATCAACCTCAGCTCAGCCTTTCAGCATATCTTTCTATTCCCTTTTCTCTCATGTACTCGTCTAGTTTCCTTTTAAAAGCATCTTAGCTATTTACCTCAACCACTTCCTGTTGTAGCGAGTTCCACATTCTAACCACACTGAGAAAAATAAATTCTTATTTCCCGATTGGATTCATTAGCAACTATCTTGTATTTATGGCCTCTAATTTTCATAGAATTACACAGAATATACAGCACAGAAATGGGATAAATGCTTTCTACCTTCCTCCAATCTGAATAATTACCCTTTACCCCATCTCTCTGCTTTCTATTTTTAGCCAATTTGCTACCCAGAACTGCAGCCTGGCCAGGGTCCTATACAAATTTAGCATAACTTCATTACTTTTGAATCCTAGTGCTTTGTTATCACTTTGAATTGTTTTGCTGACCTCTGATGCTGCTGTTAATGATTTCTTCACCTGTATCTTAAGATCCCTTTGCTCTTCTACCCCATTCAGTTTCTTATTTTCTACAGTGTAGGTGATGTTTCTGTTTTTCCTACCAAAGTGCATCACCTCACATTTATCTATGTTAAAGTTAATTTGCCACTGAACTGCCTAGTCTGCAAGTTTTCTAATGTCTTTTTGTATTTTGTTGCATTCGTCCTCAGTGTTGGCTATACCCACCCCCCTCCCCACCAGAGAGTTTGGAATCATCTGCTGATTTTGATATTAAGTTACTTATTCTCAAGTCTAAATCATTCATGTAAATTATGAATAACAGTGGTCCCAGCATTGATCCTTGTGGAATGCTGCTTTTTATCTTCCTCCAATCTGAATAATTACCCTTACTCTCCGCTTTCTATTTTTTAGCAAATTTACTATTCATTCAGCTATTTGTCTCCCGACTCCACTTGCCCTAACCTAGAAAAAGCTCTCTCCCAATTCACTTATAACTGCACTTTCAAAATACCAACTGTCTAGCCTTTAGTCCTCCATTCACCACGACATTTCTGCAGCTGCCAGTCTTCTTAACTACAACCTCACCTCCAGCTTTGATGCCCTAGTCCCCATTAAAACCATTACTCTCCCTCACTCTGTTCATTCCCCCTGGTGCGACCCTCATCTCCACTCCCTTAAGTCATAGGGACGCAGACTTCAGCATATATAGCGGACAACTGGTTTAGCCATTCATGGCCAGCTCTGTCTCAACCACATAAAGCACTATCGGGTTCTGCTCTCGTCTGCCAAAAACTGCTCACTACTAGATAACCACTGGCTTCTTTTCTCTATTGCAAACTGTGGTCTTAAACCCCTCTCCCCTGTCTCATCCAGCCTCACCTGTCTCATCCACCCTCACCTCTAACAACAAGCGCGAGGAGCTCATGGACTTCTTTGTCGCTAAGATTGAGACAACCCTTTCAGTTCCCTCTGCCTCTTAATGTAAGATGGCTGCCACTAGGCTGGCAGTTCCAGAAGGAGCTCTGGAGCTCTTCACCTCTATCCATGGGAATCTCTAGCCATCCTTTGCCCTTTCCCTCCCAAATCTCCTCACTTCCACAGTTCAAGTTCCCCTGGCTCCATCAGTTGCTGCATTTTAGCCCTAACAAGAAGTTATCTGCTTTAAACTTGCAATGCCCATCCCCCACCCCTGCTCTCTGCTTCTCAAATTTAGTTTCCGAACTCCTGGACTTATCAAGACTACATTTCTGCACTGGACTACACTGGATTATACCACTACGCTTCTGCACTGGACTACACTGGATTACACCACTACGCTTCTGCATTGGACTACACTGGATTACACCACTACGCTTCTGCATTGGACTACACTGGATTACACCACTACACTTCTGCACTGGATTACACCGTAAGACTCATTTGCTATGTCAAAAATTTGCTGCAAAAAAATGATCTTCCCCACTGTGGATGTTTCTCTGATGAGCTGGGTGACTCGTTCTACTGGTTTTTCTGCCTTGTTGGTCACTGGCTTGTAGTTTTAAGTTTTCTCTGCTGCTTCTGATCTACGGTGACCTCCAACTTCGAGTCAACTTCATTATCATCTTCCTGCACCGCAACCGATTCTCATTCCCATGGCAACAACCTCCATCCTTCAATTCTCTGCCCTTCAAATAGCTTCTGGACTTCACTCATCTGCTACACCTTTCCCCGACCTTGGGCAACAGTTCATCGATGCTCCACGCTACCTATGACTCCATCCTACCTATGACAAATTTTTCCCTCCATGGGACCTCCGACTAACTCTGGACTCCCTAATATTGTCTCCAACCTATTCGCTGCTACTATCAGGAAATACGCATCCCTATAATTGTTACATAACCAGGCCTATGTAACTTGAGTTTTTCCGTGTCCATTCACATGCGCATTTTGGCTGCCGTTCCGGACTCAAGCCATTCACTTCTATTTCCACTTTTTTCTCCCCCCTTTTTCTTTTCTCTCTATCCCTCCCTGACCGCTCTCTCCTGTCATCATGCCGCCCTTCATCTCTCCTCTCTCGCATACTCTGCCCTCCCAAATCCCAACCACAACCCTTCATTACTCTTCGACCTTCCTACAATCCTGCCACCATCCCAGGCTTCAGTCCCTCTCAGATAAGCCCACAGCTTCCCTCTGTGCCTCTCTTGGCATCCTCCGAAGGGCCCACCGTGGCACTCGTCGCTGTCTCCTCACGGGTAGCAACCCCAACTGTCCCATTCTACTCTCTCACCGACCTTCCGGTCCAGCACGCCTGCGGGGAGGCTAATCTTGCCAATCTCCTCCCTGTCCAATACACCCCTCCAAGCGCTGACCCTGTGGCCACTGGCAGTGTATCAGCCATCACTGACCCTGTCTGCATCTCTCTCCAGAATGTCCGTTCACTTGCGAACAAGGCCCTTGCCATCCATGAGCTTATCGTGGATGATTGCATCGACATCATGGCCCTGACAGAAACTTGTTTGAGGGGTGATGACACCTTACCCTTAAATGAAGCCTCCCCGCCTGGCTATACCTTCCACCACTTGCCCCGCTCAGACCGCCGTGGTGGCGGTGTGGCTCTCATCACCAAATCACACCTGGGTCTGTCCCCCTACTCCTCTGGCACTTTCTCCTCCTTTGAGCATCTCACCTTATTCCACCCCTCTCACCACATTTAAAATTCTCGTTCTCTACCGCCCACCCAAGTACGATAAAAATGTTATCACCGAGATATCTTCACTGATTTCCTCCCTCAGTCTCTGCACCAAGCAACCTCTCATCCTCGGTGATTTCAACCTCCATCTCAATTCATCATGCTCTCTCTCCTCTGAGTTCACTAGCCTCCTATCCTCCCTCAATCCCTCCCTCCATGTAAACTCCCCAACCCATATTCATGGTCACCCCCTTGACCTTGCCATCTCTCGTGGCTTCGCTACTCCTACCGTGTCAATCGAAGATAAGGTCATCTCTGACCACTTCCTTGTATTGCTCTCCATCCACAACCCATTCCCCCACCCAACTCTACTTCCTTCCGTGTCCTCCCCTGGAAAAAAACTCTCTCCCAACTCTTTTACAACTGTACTTACGAAATACCAACTGTTCAGTATCTGGCCCTCCATTCACCAAGACATTTCTGCAGCTACCGATCTGTACATCCACACCTTCACCACCACCTTTGGTCCTTATTAAAACAATTACTCTCTCTTACCCTGACCGCTCCCCCTGGTACGGCCCTCATCTTCACTCCCTCAAGTCCAAGGGATGCAGACTTGAACGGCTATGGCAAACAACTGGTTTAGCCATTCACCGCCAGATCCGGCTGGACCACATAAGGCATTATCGGGTCCTACTCTTGTCTGCCAAAACTGCTCAATATTCCAGAATCATTTTGGAATGCAAAATAACCCCTGGCTACTATTTTCTACTGCTAACCATCATCTTAAGCCCCTCTCCCCTGTCTCCGCCACACTCGCCTCCAACAAGTGCGAGGAGCTCATGGACTTCTTTGTCTCTAAGATTGAGACCATCTGATCAGCTGCCTCTGCCACTTCCCTTCCTTCCCCTAGCCCACTGGGCCAAACTTCCTCTGAGGTTCCCCCCTGCCCTGAACGCGCATCTTTCTCCAGTTTCTCTCTGATCTCCCCTCTTGACCTCTTCACCCTCATCTTGCCCATGAGACCCAATTCCTGCTCCCTCAACCCTATTCCCACTAAACTGCTGACCACCCAACTTCCTTTGCTGGCCCCCATGTTAGCTGACATTGTCAACGGTTCTCTCTCCTCAGGTACTGTCCCCCTCTCCTTCAAATCTGCCATTACCACCCCCTCCTCAAAAAACCAACTCTTGACCCGTCCGTCCTTGCAAGCTACCACCCCATCCATAACCTCCCTTTCCTCTCCAAAGACCTTGAGCGTGCTGTCGCCTCCCAAATCCGTGCCCATCTTTCCCGGAGCTCCATGTTTGAATCCCTCCAATCAGGTTTCTGTCCCTGCCACAATACCGAAACGGCTCTCATCAGTCACACATGACATAATTTGTGACCGACCGTGGTAAACTACCCTCCTCATCCTTCTCAACCTGCCTGCAGCCTTCGACACGGTTGGCCACACCATCCTCCTCCACCGTAGTCTAGCTGGATGGGACTGCACTCGCCTGGTTCCATTCTTATCTCTCCAGTTGTAGCCAGGGAATTAGCTGCAGTGGGTCCCCTTCGTGCTCCCGCATCATTACCTCTGATGTCCCCCAAGGATCTATCCTTGGCCCCCTCCTATTTCTTATCTACGTGCTGCCCCTTGGCGACATCATCCAAAAACACAGCGTCAGTTTCCACATTTACGCGGACGACACCCAGCTCTACCTCACTACTTCTTCTCTCGACCCCTCCACAGTCACTAAATTGACACACTGCTTGTCTGAAATCCAGTACTGGATGAGCAGAAATTTTATCCAATTAAATATTGGGAAGACCGAAGCTATTGTTTTTGGCCCCCGCCAAAAACTCTGTCCCCTAGCCACTGACTCCATCGCTCTCCCTAACATCTGTCTGAGGCTGAACCACACTGTTTGCAACCTTGGTGTCATATTTAACCCTGAAATGAGCTTCTGACCACATATCCGTGGCATAACCAAGACCGCCTATTTCCACCTCCGTAACCTCCACCCCTGCCTCAGCTCATCTGCTGCTGAAACCCTCATCCATGCCTTTGTTACCTCTAGACTTGACTATTCCAATGCACTCCTGACTGGCCTGTCATCTTCCACTCACCGTAACCTTGAGGTCATCCAAAACTGGGCTCCCGTATCCTAACTCGCACCAAGCCCATTCACCCATCACTCCTGTGCTTGCTGACCTACATTGGCTCTTGGTTAAGCAACACCTCGACGTTAAAATTCTCAATCTTGTTTTCAAATCCCTTCATGGCCTCGGCCTTCCCTATCTCTGTAACCTCCTCCAGCCCTACAACCATCGAGATATTTTCGCTCCTCCATTCTGGTCTCTTGCGCATCCCCGATTTTAATCGCTCCACCATTGGTGGCCATGCCTTCAGCTGCTTAGAGCCTAAGCACTGGAATTCCATCCATAAACCTCTCCGCATCTGTCTCTCTCTCTTGCCTCTCCTCCTTTAAGACACTCCTTAAAACCTACCTCTTTAACCCTCACATGCCCTAATATCTCCTAATGTGGCTCGGTGTCAAATTTTGTTTGATAACGCTCCTGTGAAACGCCTTGGGATGTTTTATTACATTAAAGGCACTATATAAATTCAAGTTCTTGTTGTTGTCATTGCCATGAGCCTACCGTGTGGTACCTTATCAAAGGCCTTTTGAAAATTCCGTTACCTCTTCAAAGAATTCTATCAGGTTGGTTCAGCATGATGTAGCCTTTCAGAATCCTTGCTGACTATTTTTAAATTATATTTTCTGTCTCTAGATGCTCTTCTATCACTTCTTTTAGTATAGATTCCAACATCTTTCCTATCACTGACGTTAAGCTGACTGGTCTATAGTTCCCAGGTTTTGTTCTATCTCACCTTTTGTACATAGGAACAACATTCGCTGTCTGTCAGTCTTCTGGCATTATCCCCTCTTCTTTAGAACTTTTGTATATACAAACTAGTGCCTCTGCTATCTCCTCCCTAGTTTCCTTGAGTATGCGTAAGTACATATCACCCGGCCCTGGAGTTTTATCCTATTTTAGTTTTGCTAGTTTGTCAATCATTTTCTCCATTTCCAACCCAACTATATTAATATTCTGAAATAACTACAGAAAATGCTGGAAACACTCAGCAGGTCATCGAGGAGAGAGAAACAGAGTCAACATTTCGGGTCGAACCCTTCGTCAGAACTGGAAAAGGTTAGGGAGGAGAGATTTTTAAGCAGGGGCAGGGAGGAGGGGAGGAATGAACAAAAGGAAGGTCTGTGATAGGATGGAAGGCAGGAGAGATTGGCTGACAAAAGGGATGATGGTGCAAGGCAAAAGGAGAGGTAATGGGACAAGTTAAGAAACAAAAGATGGCTCTAGATGATATGTGGATGATGATGGCAGCAACAAAAAGAAATACAGGGGCCAATTTATAGTCTGAAATTGTTGAACTCGATGTTGAGTCCAGAAGGCTGTAAAGTGCCTAGTAGAAAGATGAGGTGCTGTTCCTCGAGCTTACGATGAGCTTCGTTGGAACAGTGTAAGAGGCAGAGGATGGAGAGATCAGAGTGGGAGTGGAGCGGAGAATTAAAGTGACAGGCGACTGGAAGCTCAGGGTCACCCTTACGGACTGAACGGAAGTGTTCTGCAAAGTGGTCGCCCAATCTGCGTTTGGTCTCTCCAATGTAGAGGAGACCGCATCGTGAGCAGCGAATACAGTATACTAGATTGTGAGAAGTACAAGTAAATCGCTGTTTTACCTGGAAGGAATGTTTGGGGCCCTGGACGGTGGGAAGGGAGGATTAATATTCTGTTTAAGCTCGTCCTCTAGTGAAGTGTCTATTTCATTATCTTCTTTAGTAAAAACTGAGGTGAAGTAGTTATTCAACACTTCTACCATTCTCTGTCATAACCTGTGAGTTTGTCTTGCTCATCCTATTTTAATTTACCCTTTGTTATTTATGTGTCTATAGAACACTATTATTTCTTTTTATATTCCTTGATAATTTGATTTCGCAATTTCTCTTTGCCTTCCTGATGGTTGTTTTAACGTCTCTCCTGAGTTCTTCATATTCACTTTTGTCCTCCTTATCCAAGTACTTCTTGTATGTCATTTTCTTTAGATTCAATTTCCCTTTAGCTCTTTCTTCACCCACAGTACCACATAATTAGCTTGTCTATTTTTGGTTTTTAGTGGAATACATTTCTCTTGAACGCTATTGATTACCCTTTTAAAGATTTCCCACTGTTTTTCTGTCTCTTTGTTTTTCAAGATTTTCTCCCAGTTTACCTTTGTTAGTTTCACTCTCATTTCCTCTTTTCCCCATTTATTACCTTAGCCTTTGTCCTACTTATGAAACTCTTGATCCTAATCTTGAACCTTACTATATTGTCATAACTCCTCTCAAGAAGCTCTCCTACTCTTACTCCTCCTATCTGTTCTGGTTCATTACCCATTACAAGATCCAGCAGTGATTCTTTTCTCGTTGGGCTTCTTGTGTGCTGAGTAAGAAAGGAGTCCTGCATACACTGTAAAAACTCGATTTCCTTTTCTCCTTTCGATACTTCTTCCTGTCAGTTTATCTGGGGGTAGTTGAAATCTCCCCATATTATTATTCTGTGCCTGCTACTCACCTCGTAGATTTGCCTACATATTTCTTCCTCCAATGCCCTCCCACTACTTGGTGGTCTATATTATACCCCTATTAGGGTTATGGATCCCCACTTATGTTTTAACTCAATCCATATGGATTCTGTCTCTATCTTACTGTTAGTTACATCCTTTTCTGCTACTGCCTTCCTTCTCTTTCCTTTCTGAATGTGTTATATCCGGCAATATTTAGTTGCCAATCCTGTTCTCTATGTAGCCATGTTTCAGTCATCCCGACTAGATCTGGATCCTCTGTACAAATTATTGCCTCCAGTTCATCATTTTGTTTTGAATACTACATACATTGCTGTACCAACAGTTTAAATTGTTTTAATTTATTATTCCTCTCTCTGTTTTAGTAGTTACTTTACCTTTATGCTCCATGACTTCAAGGTGTTATTTTAACTGCTGACTCATGTGCTTAATAATGGTAGGGAGTAAGTGGTAGGAAAAGTAGAGAAAAAATACACTAAAAATGAAAGATTCTGAATCAGTTGCAGAAACTACATAGAATATTTGGGTGGAATTACCTGCTTTTGTAGTGGAAAAGGGAGAAGCACGTTCTCCCTCCTGTGACAACTGCCCTTTTTAACCTTCCCAATTCATATACAATTGGGTGAGTAGGACACAATTGTGCACTTGGAACTCCACTAAAGTCAATATCGCTCTAGAATTTAAAATAACACGAATAGCAGAGTTAGGTAAAAAAAAACTAAACCCTGACCAACAATGAAAGTAACAGCATCATCGCATCACCCAGCCAACCAACTACACAGGAGAGAACTGAAGAAATTCCTAATCCTCGAGTCAGCAAGTTGGAATGGCTGCCATTTTAAAATTCAAACCGTGCTTTGTTAAAAAAAACTTCCTTCTTAGCTGCCATCAGCTGGACTCTGTGTTAATTGGAAGATGTAATGTGAAAGTGTAAATCTGTGGTATATACCACTAATATTTGGTGAAAATTGAAGTGATTGAGGCAAATAGCTTAGATGGGTACGTGAAAAGAAAGTCATATGTCCAAATACTTAGATGATGGCATAGCAAGTCATATATCCAAATTTGCCAATGACTCAAAGATAGGTGGAACTGTAGGCAGTGTAGATGCAAGCATAAAATTACAATGGTGTGGAGATGCCAGTGTTGGACTGGGGTGGACAAATGTAAGAAGTCACACAACACCAGGTTATAGTCCAACAGTTTTATTTGAAATCACAAGCTTTCGGAGCGCTGCTCCTTCGTCAGGTGAAGTGGAGAGATGCCTATAGACACAGATTATATAGTCAGAGAATAATGCCAGATGATTACAGGTAATCTTTCTAACTGCCATTTATGGATGGTAGTTAGAAAGATTACCTGTAATCATCTGGCATTATTCTCTGACTATATAATCTGTTTCTATAGGCATCTCTCCACTTCACCTGACGAAGGAGCAGCGCTCCGAAAGCTTGTGATTTCAAATAAAACTGTTGGACTATAACCTGGTGTTGTGTGACTTCTTACATAAAATTACAAGGGGATATCGACAGATTAAGTGAATGGGCAAAACTGTGGCAAATGGATTTCAATGTAGGCAAATGTGAGGTCATCCACTTTGGACCTAAAAAGGATAGAACAGGGTACTTTCTGAATGGTGAAAGGCTAAAAACAGTGGAGGTCCAAAGAGACTTGGGGATCCAGGTACATAGATCATTAAAATGTCATGAACAGGTACAGAAAATAATCAAAAAGGCTAATGGGATCTAGAGGACTAGAATACAAGGGGATAGAAGTTATGCTGTAGTCATGCAAAACCCTGGTTAGACCACACCTGGAGTACTGAGAGCAGTTCTGGGCACCACACCTTAGAAGGATATATTGGCCTCGGAGGGAGTGCAGCGTAGATTTACTAGAATGACACCCGGACTTCAAGGGTTAAGTTATGAGGAGAGATTATATAAATTAGGGCTGTATTCCATGGAATTTAGAAGGTTAAGGGGTGGTCTGATCAAAGTTTTCAAGATATTAAGAGTAACAGATAGGGTAGATAGAGAGAAACTATTTCCGCTGGTTGGGAGTCTAGAACTAGGGGGGCATAGTCTAAAAATTAGAGCCAGACCTTTCAGGAGTGAAATTAGGAAACACTTCTACACACAAAGGGTGGTAGAAGTTTGGAACTTTCTTCTGCAAATGGCAACTGATGCTAGATCAATTGTTAATTTTAAATCAGAGATTGATAGCTTTCTGTTAACCAAAGGTAATAAGGGATATGAGCCAAAGCCGGGTATATGGAGTTAGGTGGCAGATCAGCCATGATCTCACTGAATGGCGGAACAAGCTTGAGGGGCTGATAGGAACATAGAAACAGGAGTGGGCCAATGAGAGAAAAGGGAATAGAAAGAAATGCTGAAAGGCTGAGATGAGGTAGATAGAATGGGAGGAGACTCGTGCGGAGTAAAAACACCATCACAGACTAGTTGGGCCGAATGGCCGGTTTCTGTATAACATATGGATCACATAATATTAGATCTTAGAAACTTACACCCCAGATTCACATTTATTTGAATAAACAAATATACAACAGACTTCAGAAGCTGTGAACTCAGGAGGAGTCCAATGGACATACTTTTAAAGAAATTGTGTTTTCCCTTTTTATGCTCGCTAAGTTTTAATAAGCCTCCATTGTGTTAGGAGAAATTGTGAGGTGATTCACTCCCCTACACCTTTGAGACCACCTAACATTTTAAAATAGGCAAGAATCTGTTTAAAGCTGATGTCTGCCACAAGCTCAACAAGTGCTTTTAACAAACAAAACTGGGATTGAATTATTCAACCTTATGTCCCAATCCAGAGTTGTCAAGTCTCCTCTAACCCCCTTACCAATAAGGCCGGACAGCAAATCTTTAAAGGAATTTCTCTTGAAAGGGAAGAATTTCTTTAACAGATCTCTAATATTTGAAAATCTTGCATCTTCAGGCACTTCCTGTCAGCTTTTCCCCCTATTGTAAATTAATTTGTTCACACTTATAATACACCTATTTATAATCAACCTCTAGATTTAGTGTTCAGTCAATTTCTTATCCAGGTTAAAACACTCCTTCCGATTTCACTGGCCATAACCTTTGGTAGAAATCCCTCAGGAGGCATTTAAAAAAAAACCATTTCAAATATAGAACAGCCATTGAATTTTCTTTAAGCATTGCTAACTGACACTTTCGGAAGTTCCTATTACGTTTACAGTTTCTGCTGAAATGTGCCACACAATATATTTTTTTTAATGATTTTGGAGTTACAAAGTAAAATGTTGCAATTAATGTTGCAATAGGTCAATGAGTTATTCCGATCAGCAGCTGGACAATACAGATCAGGAAGGTCCCAGATCTAATCCCATTTCTGTGCTGAGTTTGCTGATCTCAGCCGGATGGCAGTGGGGGTGCCTGGTTTAGGGAGGGGAAAATGGGCCAGGATTCCCGTTCCTGATTGCTATCCAGGAACCGCTGCAGGAAGTGCGAGGATGTAAAATGCTGGACGAGGACAGGATCAGGCTCGGCCCCCCAAGGCTGACACTCAAATGTCAAGGCCCACAGATGAATAATGGCCACTTGGGTGAGGTACCAGAGGTCAACCACGAAACCGCACCCAGCAAAGGATCAATGCCTTCAGGAGAGGGAGAGGAGAGAAGACTTGCAAGATGACCAAAGGCCCAGCAATTAAAGAGTCAAATTAATAAACATCTCACGTACCTCATAATAACTTTGAATTGCATTCCAAAACGCTTCATCTGCAATAATCTGTGTTTCACCATTCAAGAAGGCCTGAAATCGTTCTTTAATCGTCTGGAGCTGTTGTTTGTTCAGCTGTAAAAAGAGAAGAGAAAGTTCATAACATTACTCTGTCAATTGTTGGCAAAAATATTTTAGATCAGAAATGATGATGAATTAAAAAAAAAATCTTTTTAAAAGACGTAAATTTTTCTAATCGTACTTTGAGGTACAAATTGCTGATGTAATAATTCTGATGCACCTAGCCACACAAACCATGAAATACTCAATTTTTCTTTCAGTTCTCATCTGTTTTCTGAAGGCACTCACTTCTGTTGGCGTATGGTTCCACTGGTGTCGGCAGCCCTCTGGCACCTCACCCAAGTGGCCAATTTTTACACACATGCACCCTCGGTTATGACTAGTTCTTTATCCCCCACTCCCCCATCACTGATCCGTCTGTCAGTCACTGCACCTTACTAGACAAACTCCCTCCCTAAAGCCCTCTGCTTTGCCACCTCCCCAACACCCTGCTTTCAAAGGACTCGTAAAAACACTTCCCTTTGACCATGCCTCTCTCCCATCTTATCTTTTCCTCCCCATTTCCCTTCTGTTCTATGTCCACTTGTTTCCTCTGCCCTCTCAACTGCTTTGAAATGTTTCTCTGTTAATTGGGAAGCCCAAGAGTTTGGGGGGGGGAGGGGAAGAGGGTGGTGAAGGAACAAATCTATTAGCTTTGACCTTCCTTGCACATAATTTTATTGGCCAATTTAGAAGCAATGCTGTAACCCAAACCTTGCTTATCCCTGACCTATTCTGAATTAGCTGATTTCAATATGACACAAGGAGGTAACAATACAGACCCAAAAAAAAGAGATGAAGAAAGCAATTAAAAAAAGACATCAATAGGCTTTTCAATGTTATTTGTTTTACTAATGAGTCCCGGCAACCAGGCAAACCTGGCTCACCACCACATCCTGACAGCAACAATAAATCTGTGAGGTTTCCAATCATCGTATGTGCACACATACAGCATATTATTGCAGCTTACTGATATTCACAGACACATTTGGAAGAGGAATAGGAACATAGGAATTGCTAGACGAAAAAGACCAAGGTCCATCTAGTGCACCTTCTACCATTCTGGTAATCACATGATACAACAATAATGGAGTTGTTGATGATTCATTGCAACCAATCTCTATCAATTAGTCTACAACAGACGTGACATGAGGAAAACCCCAGTGGTGAAGAGCTTTGGGAACCATAGGTCCAAAGTCACCTGTTCCTCCCCAAGCATGCTACACTTATCAAGTTTATCATATCAAATTACACATGAATTGTATCCCAAAAATGAATTTTGCACTGAACAAGGTGATATAATCAATGGGAGTGAAACACCTCATCACACTTAACACCCAGTGTCAGCATCAAGCACGCCATTGGGTACATACAAAGCAGTGCTCCCGAACCTCCAGTCCAACAATATACCTTCACCACCTCCCCATTCAGAACAGCTGCTGCAATGTTCAAACAGAAACCCCCATCACAATCAAGGAAGGGGAATTTTTGTTGAAAGACAAGTCGTAGGTGCTGCAATGTGCTTAAGAGGAATTTTTATTCAATGTATCCACCACTAAGCCAGCCGTCGAACTGGGTCATTTAGTTTTAATCACAGTTCATTTCATGAGGTGGCAGACACAATGTGCAGATTGTCAAAAAAAATGTTGCTCACAAATTGTTACAGAAAGTGTCAATAAGCAATACCTGTAGCAAGTTTAAAGTCTCCATGCTTTTAGTAACTACACAGTGGCGTAAGACCAGAATAAGCAATGCCAGATTTCACTAGCTAAGAAATCTAGCTTTATATTTAACCAACACAGTTTTTTCAAACAAGGAACAGTCTACTAAAATAGGTCCTGTCCGCAAGAAGTTAATCCATCCTCAAAAACTCTGGAATGCCCTGGCAACCATTTGCTTAAAATAATACTCATGAAATGTGGAAAACGATTGCATGTCATGTCAAAGAAGTTCTATATAAATAATTTGCTATTTGTGTTGTCGACCTGCTCATGTTGCTGTGAAACCAAATGTATAAGGAAATTTTGTATTTAAATTTGTTCCCTTGTCAAACTTTATCACATTGAGTTCATCTTAAAACATAGTTAACTGCAGCAATAGCTGGAATATTAGGCGCTGTATTCAATTAAATGACTGCAAGATTCAGTCATGATTAAAATCAAAATTTAATTAAAACTACAAAAAAGCTACATTATTGGATCAACCTGTAAGGAAGCAGCAAAGACAGTTATTTTATGGAGCTGCAGTCACACGTCAGTGCCACATAATCCACCACTAGCTGCAAATCTTATCATTCTGAGATCTCTATTATATTTTCTGGTAATTAAGTCAGTAAGAAATGTTTTGTGTTAATAGCACTTGGATTCATTTCAGAAAAAAACCTGAAACATTTTGTGGGCTAATGGCTTATTTCAAATTTTTCACTGAGAGCAATCTCTATCGCATCACAGATGGTGATTATCCACAACAGTGCTCTACTTCAGTTCCACTGGCAATGCTAGGCCTCCCAAAATGTACATCTTAAAATGATAGGAGCTGAGACAGAGAGCATGTCCCTATTATTGGCGTTAGTGGGACACACCCCGGCACCAACAAGATATATTGATAAGCGTATCGCCAGTGACATGGTAGTTGAGAAATTTCAGAATGACCGCCCCCCCCCCCCCACCCGCCCGCCCCCAAATGGTGAGGTCCAAGGTGCCTCCGATATTGGGCCTTGGACCTCATTACACTGAAATCGGCGCTGTGGGAGGAGGCAGCAGGTGCTGCTGCTAGCACAATGGCCCACAGGTAAGTGATGGGATTGGGTTCACGGGGCTTGGGGAGGGAGGCATCCCTGGACGTCAAGGCCGGTGGGCAGAGGGACGTCGGAGGTCGGGGATCTCTGGTGAAAAGCAAAAATATGGGAGATTTAAGCCTGGTCCAAAGGGATGCAGAATCGAAATTAGAATGTTGAAACCAGCAGTGGGAGAGGCAGTCATATTGGTTCCTGAGGGTGAACCGAGAAAAGGACTGGGACTCTGAACTGGATCCTCAGCATCCCCTTCCCCCTTTGCTCTATGTCATTACACCCCTCCCATATACCAACAGAGAAGAGTGTTAAGATTTTGTGCAGGAGTTAATGTTCCTTTCAGAGCTTACAAAGGCTGTAAATGAGTTACGAAAGCTTCCCTGGAAAGACAAGCCAAAAATAACAAAAGAATAAGGAAAAAGAGGAAGAAAATAAAAGTACTCCATGCTACTGCCCAGATCTTCACCACACCAGGCTTGGGTAAGGACATGGACTGTGAGCTTGAAACTTTGAATCAGTACAGAAAAGGGTTAAGTAGCAAGCATCAGAAATTGAAAATTGGTTTTAAAAATGATAAAGTCTATGATGGAATAAAGAAAGAGAATGGGGGAGATCCTATCCCTTTTCTACTGTTCTACATTAGTTCTTTTGTTTTCAGCATACTGTCTCTTTAAAAAGCCCGTGTGAATGTTTTGATGCCATTGCTGTGACCCCGCCCTCTTTTTCAATCCTTGTTATGCTAATCCCTTTTGCGTAAGAATGCTACAAATATTTTGTTTAGCTGTACAGACTAATTTTTGCTTCAGTTACATTCAGTATTGTTAAGTTATTTGGCAAAGTGCCTGACGAAAGAACAAAAAGATGGCATAATTGACTAGGTTTCTGTAAGCTTGTGCTATTTTGATAAACTTAAGACCATACAGAACAGATAAAATTAAAATATTGCTGAATTAATTATTGAGGTTAACTGACCTATTAAATTGTGAAAACCAGACTTTTATTGTGGCCATGGTGAAATTCTGGTTATTGTAAAATATGTGAAAAATTACGTTCCTGACTTGAGATTATAACAAAGAAAATTGACTCGAGTGTAATTGTGATTGGAGAATGATATTTTGTTATCTAAGAAAGCTGGTTCAGTACAGGGCATCAATTTTGACTTGGGACATTTGGGGTGATTCTGCTTGTTTAATCATCTTGATTGCACTGGAATGTGGCAGCGGTTAGCAAACTGACAGCGCCCTTTGATTTTGTGATTGACTGTAATTAAAGCAAAGCAACCGGCGGGGGGGGGGGGGAGAGAAGTATGATTAAAGGGTCTACTGCTATCTCCATGACAACAATCTGGAGACATCTTGTAGTTGGATTGTACTACAGAACGTTGAAAGTCAAGTGATGTTACTAATGATTTCTGCTGTTTTAATGAATTTTCAGTAAGGATGAAAAAAAAGTTCTTTGTGCAACTTTTAAAGGCAACAAGACTGAAGAAAAAGTAAAATGGAGTTTGGTTCTTTTTTTGTTCGGCAAAGCTTTTTTAAAGTTTACTGAAAGCTGCGAGATGCAAGCGGAAACCGACTGATGGTGTCTGAGTCTGTCTTTTTCCCCGCAAAGAAGTTAACCTCTTCCACAGGCAGCTGATTTTAATTTTTCTCGTATCAGATTAACTCTGCTTAAATCTTCACTAAGCAACAACTTTTGTATTGCTGAATGTAAACATATATCCGGTATTATTGGGTTCTCAAGAAGAGCTACAATGGAGTTTCTGTTTTTTTTCCCTTTAACAGGTGATCCTGGTTTTCAGGACTGCACTGAGTGTTGATGGTGCAGGATTACCAAGAGTACTCTGACATAAACGTGGCTTCACAGAGTTTCGGAGCAACCTTTGCTGGAAGCGTGTTGGTGCAGGAAGTGATTCAGCAGTGTTAAGAATTTAAGATCTTATCTGCAGACATCAGCAGATATCAAATGTCACAGTGCGTTGACAAACTGGACTAAGATTTTGCCTCTCAAAGGCTTGGCTTTAACCCATTCAGAGTCATTGGTTACCTTCAGAGACAGATTGCTGGGGCGGGGGGTAGAAATAGAAGAGTTAAATCCAAAAATAAGTACAAGCACTTCTGTTTCCTCTGTAAAACCACCAAGCCTGAGCATAATTTGTTTGTGAAATCAAATTGATATGTTAAATTGATTTGAATTGCTGTTCAAGCACTCAAAGGTAAAATTTAGCTTAAGTGGGAAATCAAATTTAATTTTTTTTAAAGAAAAAAGAGTCTAGTTTAAATGGTTCCTGCCCAATGCCGTGCATCAAGGAAGACATTTTGGGGGGAAATAAAATATAAAATTGAACATTGACAAGTCCTGTCAGTCCAACAATCCCAGTCCAGTTTGAATCTATTCCTGGTGTTAAGCTGGGGGGGAGGGGCGGCTGAGAAAGAGGTCAAGGCTGTTGTGTTGAAGATAACTAATATCCCTCATCTTGCAGAGTGGACTGCTCTCTAGAATTGGGATAATTTTTAAATGATGGAATGGACACAGGCACCATATAGTGGGATATTTTGAAAAAAAGGCCCAAGAAGAATTTAAGTAAAATAAACAAAAAGTGTGTTAATAACTTGAACCAAGTTGAGAACTTTAACTGGTAATGATAATAGTGCATTGGACAGTAAAGTTCCTCCAGGGCTCAAAGGAGATGAAATGGCAATTTAATGGGATGTGTAAAATTGGATGAGAGGAAGTGATTGAGGATTGAAGACAGAAATAGGGAATTACACCATGAAATGGGAATTTGTTTAAGTCATTTTGTTTAGGTGATTATGGGTTAATTGAAACCAATCTAAAGGGGTGCAAATATATCCATGAGTAATACAAATCACCTGGGCATGATTCACCAAAAGATATCAATCTGGTATCAAAGCACATTATAGTGGAAAGTGTAGGTGAGAATTTAAACTTTCTCTTGGACAGGTTTGTGTCCATGCCTATACTGAACAATGAGAAAAATGCATTTCATAGCCTGGCCACTACCAGAGACAATGGGACCAGGCATGGGAACATAAGCAAAGACCTCCAGACACCCTCTTATCTTTTGATAAGATAAACTGAAAGCCCAAGAATGGCTAGTATTCGAGGTCACATGTGGCATGATCGTGGGATACTGCTGTGTGCGCATGTGATCTGCTGCGTGTGAGGCAACACCAGTATGCAGAATGCATTAAGAGGCACTGAAGAACGGGTCTTGGACATGCTCAGTTACTAGACAACAGCACTCAGGTGAGTGAAAAAAACATTTAATCAAGGCACTGACACATGCTCCGTAGAGAAAATTACTAATTAATGAATCAAAATAGAGTTAAACACACTGATGCCTATCAGAGGAATTGAAATCAAAGTAAAGAGGGACATAGGATTTTGATTTCCAAAATTCACTGTTGGGTTCCTTTTTGAGTTAACAATGAAATTGGGACAACTGACAGCTAGGAAGAAATAATAATTAGCAAGAATATCCACAAGATGGATAATGGTAAAAGGAGAGCTGGAGAATCTTTTAAGTCCATGATTTTTTGATAATGTGGTACACTGTAGCTTTCTACGACATATTATCCTTTTCTTTGTCTGCATCTATAAATTATGGTTCGTCGCTGACTTCTCCACAATGGTATCATTGGGATAAGACTGTAGGAGAGTTTAACTATTCATTTAGTAGTATTGATGTGGGACCTAATATCAAGCGATTTTGAATTTCACACCGTCAATCCTTCTTTACTTAAAAAAAAAGTATTCATTCAAGGGATGTGGGCATCGCTGCCAAGGCCAGCATTTATTGCCCATCTGTAGTTGCCCTTGAGAAGGTGATGATGAGCCACCTTCTTGAACTGCTGCAGTCCGTGTGGTGAAGGTACTCCCACAGTGCTGTAAGATAGGGAGTTCCAGGATTTTGACCCAGCAAAGGTGAAGGAAGGGTAATATATTTCCAAATCAGGTTGGTGTGCGACTTGGAGGGGAACTTGGAGTTGGTGGTGTTCTTGTGTGCCTGGTGCCTCTATCCTGCTAGGTGGCAACAGTCGTGGGTTTGGGGGGTGCTGTCGAAGAAGCCTTGGCAAGTAGCTGCAGTGCATCTTGTAGATGGTTCACACTGCAGCCATGTTGTGGGTGCTGATCAAGCGGGCTGCTTTGTCCTGGATGGTGTCAAGCTTCAAGTGTTGTTGGAGCTGCACTCGTCCAGGCCAAGTGGAGAGTATTCCATCACACTCCTTACTTGTGCCTTGTAGATGGCAGAAAGGCGTTAGGGAATCAGGATGTGAGCCACTCGCCGCAGAATACCTCGCCTCTGACCTGCTCTTGTAGCCACAGTATTTATGTGGCTAGTCTAGTTAAGTTTCTGGTCAATGGTGACCCCCAGGATGTTGATGGTGGGGGATTCGACATGGTCATGCCATTGAAAGTCATGGGGAGGTGGATAGACTCTCTCTTGTTGGAGATAGTCATTGCCTGACACTTGTGTGGTGCGAATGTTAAGTCCCACTTATTAACCCTTATTAGCCCAAGCCTGAATGTCGTCCAGGTCTTGCTGCATGCGGACGACTTCATTATCTGAGGAATTGCAAATGACACTGAACACTGCATTCATCAGCGAAGATTCCCACTTGTGAGTTTATGATGGAGGGAAGGTGAAGCAGCTGAAGATGGTTGGACCTAGGGCGCTGCCATTGAGGGACTCCTGCAGTGGTGTCTTGGGGCTGAGACGATTGGCTTCCAACAACCACTACCATCTTCCTTTGTGCAAGGTATGACTCCAGCCAGTGGAGCGTTTCCCCGATCCCCATTGACTTCAATTTTACTAGGGCTCCATGGTGCTGCATGCGGTTAAATATTGCCTTGATGTCAAGTGCAGTCACTCTCAACTCACCTCTGGAATTCAGTTCTTTTGTCCATGTATGGACCAAGGCTGTAATGAGGTTTGAGCCGAGTGATCCTGGCCGAGCCCAAACTGAGCATCGGTGTTAAGTTTCACATGCGTGAAACGGTGAATGGGCCGCGCAGCGCCTTAAAGGGGTCGTGTACCCAAAAATAAATTATGGGGAACATTGCTTACCACCTGCTGCAGGCCCAGTCTGGCAGTTATGTCCTTCAGGACTCGGCCAGCTCGGTCAGTAGTGGTGCTACCGAGCCTCTCTTGGTGATGGACATCGAAATCCCCCACCCAGAATACTGGCACGAACCTGTTGTGCTGAATGACCCGTTTCTGTGCTGTAGATATTGCAAGTACCTTCTGTGCCCTTGCTACCCTCAGTGCTTCTTCCAAGTGTTGTTCAACATGGAGGAGTACTGATTCATCAGCTGAGGGATGGCGGTTGGTAGTAATCAGCAGGAGGTTTCCTTGTTGATGCCATGAGATTTCGTGGGGTCCGGAGTCAATATTGAGGCCACTCCTTCCTGACTGTATACCACTGTACCGCCACCTTTGGTGGGGCTGTCCTGCCGATGGAACAGGACATACCGGGGATGGTGATGGAGGAGTCTAGGACGTTGGCTGAAATGTATGATTCTGTGAGTATGACTATGTCAGGATGTTGCTTGAATAGTCTGTTGGACAGCTCTCCCAATTTTGGCACACGTCTCCAGATGCAAGGTGAGGAGGGCTTTGCAGTGTTGACTGGGCTAGATGTACCTTGTCGTGTCCAACGCCGATGGCTAGGTTGATGCCGAGTGGTCTGTCCAGTTTTATTGTTTTTGTACTTTTTTGTAGCAGTTTGATACAACCGAGTGGCCTGCTAGGCCATTTCAGAGTGCAGTTAAAAGTCAACCAGATTGCTGTGGGTCTGGAGTCACATATAGGCCAGACCGAGTAAGGAATGCAGGTTTCCTTCCCTAAAAGGACATTAGTGAATCATATGGGTTTTTATGACAATCTGATAGCTTCATGGTCACTATTACTGATACTAGCTGTTTTTCCAGATTTATTTAATTAACCAAATTCAAATTCACAAATTGCCATGATGGGATTTGAACTCATGTCTCCGGATGTTTGTACGAGACAGCCAGGTCTCTGGATTATTAGTCTAGTAACATAACCATTATACTGCTATACGCATGATTGGCCTCTCTCACTAGTTAAGCGTGAAAATAGATGCTGCTTTGGACTGTGGGACAACAACGGTAACAAACTAGATTGTGACTAGCCAAATTCATTTCACACATATCACTATTCCTGAAGAGAAAGGAGTCCTTTTTCTGAATCAGATTTGGATGCATCACTATCCAGTCCATATACGCAGTTCAATTAATTATGGATTTTCTGAAAGTATTAACCAGTGCCTTCTCTATTTCCCAGGTAGGTGGCTATTTATAGTATCTCAGGCTTACTTGTCCTGCATTGCTCCGTCCCTGCCATCATGGAAATGCCTGACTTGTACTTCCTGCATCCTTCTGAAGGATTGCTCCCTTTTCTAGAGTCCAGAATAGCATGGTGGCAGAACAAGGATGAAATTAGAGATTAAATTCTGGCAAACATTATTAAAACTTCTGATAATGAAGGCCTCTATCATAAGTCACAGAAACAAATGAAATGCACGAGCCCAGAAATTATTACTGCGAATATTAGCCTAAGCACGTGACAAGTTCATAGATTATTTTAGAGGGGGTGTTAGCCCATTTAAAATAAGCAGACAGAGGAATGTCATATAAACATGTTAAGAATTTGCTAATATCACCCACATTAATTCCTGGGCTATTTCTGAAAACAGACTTTGGATTTCCAGCTTACATTTAGAAATTTCTGCAAAGCCCAATGAAAACCTGAACTGTCCTCTTCTAACCTTACCACAACCCTCATCCCATCCTCAGCCCACTTCCCTCCCAACACATGGGGAACCCACCATGTGACATTTGGCAGCTGTTTTGGCTCCCAATACACAGAGCAAGGTAGCTAAAGTGCATGTCAAAATATACTGGCAGACAAATGATTTCGATTTCAAAACAGGAGGACGAGCAGCCTTCACATCCACGGGGGCCTGTACAATGGCCGTTTCATGTGCTGCTCCACTGCTCAATAACTTGCACAGACTTACCCACTTATGTCGGAGCAGTGGAGAATACCTGTCGACATAAACCTTGAATGCCGTTAGGGAAATAAAAGCCGTTAGGGACATAAAAAAGTGTCGACAGCAGCAGGCCAGAGTTTGTCGACGTCGAGATGAACGGTAAATTTTAGTATTCATTTGCGGAAATGGGACAGTCACTTCATTTTTTGTCGTCAGTCTGCTTATATCAACATAAACGGGTTGGAGAGGAATGGGTAGGACTGTATGTACAGTACTTTAGGGGTCATGGTCTCCTCATTTTGCAAACTGGTCCCTGGTTATTTGGGTTGAATGTCAATTTAAATCTGAATCTCTGATTTAATCCCCAAAGATATGCAAGAGGTCAATCAGTTGTCCCCTGTATAACATGCTCATTTAGTTTGAACAGTTGGTACACTATCAATTCAGCTACTGTTATGGCTTTAATTTATTGTAGTTGCTGGTCAATATGATTGCAAATTAAATACTAGTACAATGTGATACATATATTTCTGTTGAAAGCAATCGATCGTGCCAGTACATTGTGGATCTCGGGTCTCAAAGCAACTCGTGCCATTAAAATGGGGCTCGCAGCCACCAGCACTGATGTAATGCAGGTTTCAGTACAAGTCATAATGGTACTAAAGGCCTCAAAGGGCTGAAAAAAGGGAGTCTCAAAACAATTCATATCAATTAATTAGGCTTCGAAGCCACAAACACTACTGCAATGTGGCCTTCACAACTGCCAACACCATAAAACTAGAGATGAAACAAGCCAAATAGGTTAAAATTTAAAAAATGACTGCTATAAAGTGGACTAAAAAAATTGCTTAATACCAGTTCAAGGTGGACCTGAAATCTCTAGCTACATTCCACAATACTACTCATCAGCATGGGCCGGAATTTTCATGCTGATGTGGAGGCCGGTCGGGAGTAAAAGTCGGAATAAATAGGAGGGGGTCAGCAACGCACCGTCAGCCCAGCTCCTCGCGCCTTTAACTCAGGCACGTTTGCCAGTGCGGCATGGACCCGAACGGCACAGGTGGGTGACCTAATTTACCTCATTAATACCTTGTTGTCAGACCCTTAATTGTGCTTTTAACCAGACCTTTTGAATTTCACCACACGATCACGGGAATCACGCAGCTCGGGAACCATGTCTGTAAACCTGAGGCAGAAGTTCAGTGGCCATTCATTGAGGTCATTACTGCAGAGCATGGAAAGCACAATAAATACTCCCACATGACACCTGCTTACATTCCGAAGGATTTAGGTGTCTACACTTTGCAAGTCTTTTCTGCAAATTCAGAAGCAACTCTCACTTCATTGCCACTACCTATCACACCATCGACAGATTGGTCCTCTGATTTCTACTTGACCTGCCATTTATTACATCAGCATGGGTGCCATTTATACTGTCTCACCCTGGTCCTCAGAATCAGACCAGGATAAGCCCCACCACCAGCAGCAGCAGGCACACCAGCAGCAACAGCACCAACAACCTTTTCAACGGCCTGATGCTCCACAGGACAGAGGGCATCAGCACAGGGCTGCACTGTGCCGGAGGTGATACCCCCAACACAGGGTATACAGGCAGAGGATGAGTTTCCTCAACATGACTGAGCAGCAGTGCCAAAGGAGGCTCAGGCTATCGCACCAGGTCGTCACAGACATTTGAAAGGAATCGGCAGCAGAAGACAAAGAGCGCGGGGCCCGAGGCAGCGGAGTGAAAGGAATCGGCAGCAGAGGACAAAGAGCGTGGGGCCTGAGGCAGTGGAGTGAAAGGAATCGGCAGCAGAGGCGGCAGTATAGGATAAAGAGCGCGGGGCCAGAGGCAGCAGAGGCGGCAGCACAGGATAAAGAGCGCGGGGCCACCGAATTCCAAAAGAACAGCAAAAGAAGTGACATCACAGGACTGCAGGTAGGTGACTGGTGGGCGAGTATTAGTGTTTTATTCTCTCTAACGTAACTAGATAAACTAAATAATATAACTATAGATAATCGTGTGAATAAAGACTTTAGCTAAGAGAACGAGAGAAGCAGCTGGAGATAAAGGTAGGCCCGACTTTTAAGACTCTTAGTCTTCAGTTTATTTTTGTACGTCAGTTAATAGACTATTAAATAGAGGCATGGCAGGGCAGCTCAGTCCCACGGAACGCACATCCTGTGCCATGTGGGAATTCCAGGACGCTCCCAGATGGCATCACTGCAGTGCATCCGCGAGGGCAAGAGCTTCGTGGGTAGCACATTTCAGGAGGTGGTCACGCTGCAGCTAAGGAGTGCGTAGGCAGAGAGGGAATAGGTGACCGCCAGACAGAGGAGGATCACCAGGCAGATAGTGCAGGAGGCCCCCGAGAGCATCTCGCTCTCCAACCAGTATTCGGTTCAGAGTATTGGTGAGGGTGATGGTTCTTTTGGTGAGTAAAGCCAGGGCCAAGTCTGCGGCACCATGGGTGGCTCAGCTGTACAAGAGGGGGGCAGGAAGAGTGGGAGAGCAATAGTGGTAGGGGATTCGATAGTTAGGGAAGCAGATGGGCGTTTCTGCAGCCGCAGACGTGACTCCAGGATGGTATATTGCCTTCCTGGTGCCAGGATTAATGATGTCACTGAGCGGCTGCAGAACATTAAGAGGGGAGGGTGAACAGCCAGAGGTCATGGTCCATATTGGTACCAACGACATCAGTAGAAAGAGGGATGAGGTCCTGCAGGCAGATTTTAGGGAGCTCGGAAAGAGGTTAAAAAGCAGGACCTCAAAAAGGTAGTAACCTCCGGATTATTCCCAGTGCCACTTGCGAGTATAGTAATAGGAGGATAGAGCAGATGAAGCATTCATAATAAGGTAGACGAAATAACAGTGCAAATAGATGTAAACGGATACGATATAATTGCGATTACGGAGACATGGCTGCAGGGTGACCAAGGCTGGGAGCTGAATATCCAAGGATATTCGATATTTAGGAAGGACAGGCAAAAAGGAAAAGGAGGTGGGGTGGCCTTGTTAGTAAAGGATGAAATCAGAGCAATAGTGAGAAAGGATATTGGCTCAGACAATAAAGATGTAGAATCAGTCTGGGTGGAGCTAAGAAGCACCAAGGGGCAGAAAAGATTGGTGCGAGTTGTCTATAGGCCTCCAAATAGTAGTGGTAATGTAGGGGATGGCATCAAACAGAAAATTAGAGATGCATGTAACAAGGGTACTGCAGTAATCAGCGGGGACTTTAATCTACATATAGACTGGCCTGACCAAACCAAATTAGCAATAATACTGTGGAGGATGAATTCCTGGAGTATGTATGAGATGGTTTTTTAGACCAGCACGTTGAGGAGCCAACTAGAGAACAGGCTATCCTTGATTGGGTATTGTGCAATGAGAAGGGGTTAATTAATCTTCTTGTGCAGGGTCCTTTAGGGAAGAGTGACCAAAACATGATAGAATTCTTCATTAAGATGGAAGGTGAATAAGTCCAATCCGAAACTAGGGTCCTAAATCTAAACAAAGGAAACTACAAAGGTATGAGGAGTGAGTTGGCTATGATAGATTGGGGAGCTTCATTAAAAGGCATGATGGTGGATACACAATGGCTAACATTTAAGGAACGAATGCATGAATTGCAACAGTTGTACATTCCTTTCTGGCGCAAAAACACAAAAGGAAAAACGGCCCAACCATAGCTAACAAAGGAAATTAAGGATAGTATTAGATCCAAAGAGGAGTCATATAAAGTTGCCAGAAAAAGTAGTAAGCCTGAAGATTAGCAGTTTAGAATTCAGCAAAAAAGGACCAAGAGATTGATTAAGAGGGGAAAAATAGAGTATGAGAGTAAACTTGCAAGGAACATAAAAGCAGACTGTAAAAGCTTCTACAAGTATGTAAACAGAAAAAGATTAGTGAAGACAAATGTAGGTCCCTTACAGTCAGACGGGAGAATTTATAATGGGGAACAAGGAAATGGCAGAGCAATTAAACAAATAATTTGGCTCTGTCTTCACGGAAGAGGACACAAATAACTTCCCAGAAATGCTAAGGAACCAAGGGTCTAGTGAGAAGGAGGAATGAAAGGAAATTAGTATTAGTAAAAAAAAGTGCTGGAGAAATTAATGGGACTGAAAGCCAATAAATCCCAGAGTACAAAAAGAGGTAGCCATGGAAATAGTGGATGTATTGGTAGTCATCTTCCATAATCTATAGATTATGGAACAGTTCCTGCAGATTGGAGGGTGGCAAATGTAACCCCACTATTTAAAAAAGGAGGGAGAGAGAAAACAGGGAACTACAGACCGGTTAGCCTAACATCAGTAGTAGGGAAAATGCTAGAGTCTATTATAAAGGATGTGATAACAGGACACTTAGAAAATATCAACGGGATTAGACAAAGTCAACATGGATTTATGAAAGGGAAATCGTGTTTGACAAACCTACTGGAGTTTTTTGAGGATGTAACTGGTAGAATAGATAAGGGAGAACCAGTGGATGTAGTTTATTTGGATTTTCAGAAGGCCTTTGATAAAGTCCCACATATGAGGTTAGTGTACAAAATTAAAGCACATGGGACTGGGGGGTAATATACTGGCATGGATTGAAAATTGGTTAACAGACAGGAAACAGAGAGTAGGAATAAATGGGTCTTTTTCGGGGTGGCAGGCGGTGACTAGTGGGGTACCGCAAGGATCAGTGCTTGGGCCCCAGCTATTCACAATATATATCAATGATTTGGATGAGGGAACCAAATGTAATATTTCCAAGTTTGCTGACGACACGAAACTAGGTGGGGTTGTGAGTTGTGAGGAGGATGCAAAGAGGCTTCAAGGCAATTTAGACAAGTTGAGTGAGTGGGCAAATACATGGCAGATGCAGTATAACGTGGATAAATGTGAAGTTATCCACTTCGGTAGGAAAAACAGAAAGGCAGAGTATTATTTAAATGGTGATAGATTGGGAAATGTTGATGTACAGAGGGACCTGGGTGTCCTTGTACACCAGTCACTGAAAGCAAACATGCAGGTGCAGCAAGCAGTTCGGAAGGCAAATGGTATTTTGGCCTTCATTGCAAGAGGATTTGAGTACAGGAGCAAGTATGTCCTATTACAGTTATACAGGGCCTCGGAGAGACCACACCTGGAGTACTGTGTGCAGTTTTGGTCTCCTTACCCAAAAAGGATATACTTGCCATAGAGGAAGTGCAGCGAAGGTTCACCAGACTGATTCCTGGGATGACAGGACTGTCGTATGAGGAGAGATTGGGTCGACTAGGCCTGTATTCACTAGAGTTTAGAAGAATGAGAGGAGATCTCATTGAAATGTATAAAGTTCTGACAGGGCTAGACAGACTGGATGCAGGGAGGATGTTTCCCCTGTCTGGGGGGTCTAGAACGAGGGGTCACAGTCTCAGGATATGGAGTAGGACATTTAGGACTGAGATGAGGAGAAATTTCTTCACTCAGAGGGTGGTGAACCTATGGAATTCTCTACCACAGAAGGCTGTGGAGGCCAAGTCACTGAATATATTTTTAAGAAGAGGAGATAGATAGATTTCTAGACACAAAAGGCGTCAAGGATTATGGTTTTGAGATAGAGGATCAGCCATGATCATATTGAATGGTGGAGCATGCTCGAAAGGCTGAATGGCCTACTCCTGCTCCTATTTTTCTATGTTTCTATGAATGCATGGCTGGAGAGATGGTTCTGGAGGGAAGACTACAGATTCCTGAGGCATTGGGACCAGTTCTGGGGGAGGTGGAACCTGTACAGGCCGGACAGGTTGCACCTCAACAGGGCTGGAACCAATATCCTCGCTGCGGGATGGGGGGGGGGGGGCTGTGGGGGAAGGTTTGCTAGTGCTGTTGGGGAGGGTTTAACTAATTTGGCAGGGGGATGGGCACCAGGATGCAACATTAGAAAGGGGAAATAAAGTGCTCAAAAGGATTGGGAGAGGCAGAGAGCACTAAAGAAAGAAATAGTAAGGTATTAGGTGGGGTCAAATTAAGAAAGAATACACTATGGTCTAAGATGGGTTCACAGTGTATGTATGTGAACACACGAAGCCTAGGAAACAAGGTAAATGAGCTGCAGGCACAAATAGCCACATGGGAATATGAAGTTGTGGTAATAATGTAGACCTGGCTCAAAAAAGGGCAGGATTGTGTATTAAATATTCCTGGATATAGGGTGTTCAGGAAAGATAGGGAAGGAAAGATAGGAGGTGGTTTGGCAGTATTGGTTAAGGCGAATGTTACAGTGCTGCAGCGGGAGGATGTCCTGGAGGGGTCAAGGACAGCATCTATATGGCTGGAGTTAAGAAACAATAGAGGTGCCATTACACTACTAGGTGTATTCTATAGACCACCAAATAGTGGGAATGATATGGCGGAGAAAATTTGCAGAGAAATTAGAGAGGTGCACGAACTACAGAGTAGTAATAATGGGGGACTTTAACTATCCTAATATAAACTGGGATTGTAATAGTGGAAAGGTCAGAGAAGGGGAAGAATTTCTGAAGTGTTCAGGAGAACTTTCTTGATCAGTATGTTTCCGCCCAGACAAGGGAGGAGGCATTGCTGGATCTGATTCTGGGGAATGAGGTGGGTCAAGTGTCAGTAGGTGAACATTTAGGGAACAGTGATCATAGTATCATAAGATTTAGATTAGCTATGGAAAAGGACAGGGAGCAATCTAGAGTTAAAATGTTTAACTGGGGGAAAGCCAATTTCAGTGGGATGAGAACAGATCTGGCCCAGGTTCCATCTTCTCAAGGGCAATTAGGGATGGGCACTAAATGCAGGCCTAGCCAGCGATGCCCACATCCCATCAATGAATAAAAAACTGGAATCAAAGATTGGCAGGCAAAACTGCAGTGGAACAATGGGTTACCTTTTAAAGAGGAAATAGTTCAGGTACATTCCCACTAGGGGGAAAGGCAGGGCAACTAAAGTCAGGGCTCCCTGGATGATGGAAGAGATAGAGAATATGATGAAGCAGAAAAAGAGTGCGTATGACAGATATCAGGTTGCAAATACATCTGAGAATCAGGCTATATATAGAAAGGTCAGAAGAGAAGTGAAAAAGAAAATAAGAGGGACAAAGGGAGGGTATGAGAATAGAATGGCAGCCAACATAAAAGGTAATCCAAAAGTCTTCTACAGGCATATAAAAATAAGAGGAGGGGTGGGGCTGATTAGGGACCAAAAAGGAGACCTATGCATGGAGGCAGAGGGTCTGGCTGAGGTATTAAATGAGTACTTTGCATCTGTCTTCAAGGAAGAGGATGATGCCATAGACAGTGAAGGAGGAGGTAGTGGAGACACTTGATAGGGTAAAAATTGAGAGAGGTATTAGAAAGGCTGGCTGTACTTAAAGTAGATAAATCACCAGGAGCGGATGGGATGCATTCTAGGATGCTGAAGGAATTCAGAGCAGAAATCGCAGAGGTACTGGCCATAATATTCCAATCCTCCATAGATACGGGGGTGGTGCCAGAGGACTGGAGAATTGCAAATGTTCAAAAAAGGGTGTAAAGATAAACTCCGCAACGACAGGCCAGTCAATTTAACCTCGGTAGTGGGGGATCTTTTAGCAACAGTAAATCAGGGACAAAATTAACAGTCACTTGGACATGTATGGATTAATTAAGGAAAGCCAACATGGATTTGTTAAAGGCAAATCATGTTTAACCAACTTGATTGAGTTTTTTGTTGAGGTAACAGAGCGGGTTGATGAGGGCAATGCGGTTGATGTGTACATGGATTTCCAAAAGGCGTTCGACAAAGTGCCGCATAATAGGTTCGTCAGCAAAGTTGAAGCCCATGGAATAAAAGGGACAGGGATACGGAATTGGCTAAGTGACAGGAAACGGAGTAGTGGTGAACGGTTGTTTTTCAGACTGGAGGAAGGTACATAGATACATAGAAGATAGGAGCAGGAGTAGGCCATTCGGCCCTTCGTGCCTGCTCCGCCATTCGATGAGATCATGGCTGATCCTTTAATTCAGTATCCCGTCCCCGCCTTCTCTCCGTAACCCTTAACCCCTTTTGCCCGTAGAAATATATCTAATTCCCTCTTAAATATATTTAATGAGCTGGCGTACACTGCCCTCTGTGGCAATGAGTTCCACAGGTTCACCACTCTCTGAGTGAAGAAATTCCCCCTCATCTCTGTCCTAAATGGTTTAGCCCTTATCCTTAAATTATGTCCTCTAGTTCTGTTCTCACCCGCCAAGGGAAACATTCCTTCTGCATCCAGTCTGTCTAGACCTGTCAGAATTTTATACACTTCTATGAGGTCCCCTCTCAATCTTCTAAACTCCAGTGTGTACATCCCTAAACTACATAGTCTCTCCTCATAGGTCATTCCCGCCATTCCTGGTATCAGCCTGGTGAATCGCCGCTGCACCCCCTCCATGGCAAGAACATCCTTCCTCAGATGAGGCGACCAAAACTGTACACAGTACTCGAGGTGTGGTCTCACCAGTGCCCTGTACAGCTGCAGCAAGGTATCCCTGTTCCTGTATTCTAACCCTTTTGCTATGAAGGCCAGCATACCGTTTGCCTTCTTGACCGCCTGTTGCACCTGCATGCTCGCCTTCAGTGACTGGTGTACAAGAACACCCAGGTCTCTCTGTACTTCCCCCTCTCCCAATCTATTGCCATTTAAATAATAATTTGCCCTCCCGTTCCTGCACCCAAGGTGGATAACTTCGCACTTGTCCACATTATAGTGCATCTGCCATTTATCCGCCCAATCGCCCAGTCTGTCCAAATCGCTCTGGAGCTTCCTGGTCTCTTCCTCTGAGCCCACCCCCCCTCCTAGTTTAGTGTCGTCTGCAAATTTGGAAATGCTGCATCCGACTCCCTGATCCAGGTCATTAATGTAAATTGTGAACAGCTGGGGGCCCAGGACAGATCCCTGTGGTACCCCACTTGTTACTGCCTGCCATTCAGAAAATGAGCCGTTTATTCCAACTCTCTGTTTTCTATCTGACAGCCAGTTCCCTATCCACGCCAAAACTTTCCCCTTTATCCCATGAGCCTCAATTTTCCATGCTAATCTTTTATGTGGGACCTTATCGAAGGCCTTTTGGAAGTCCAGGTACACCACATCTACTGGCTCTCCCCCATCTATTCTACCAGTTACTCCCTCAAAAAATTCCAATAGATTAGTCAAGCACGATTTACCCTTTGTAAATCCATGTTGACTCTGTCCTATCCTGTCCCCATTTGCTAAGTGCTCCGCTATTTCATCCTTAATGATGGACTCCAGCATTTTGCCCACAACTGATGTAAGGCTTACAGGTCTGTAATTACCTGCTTTTTCCCTACCCCCCTTTTTGAATAGTGGGGTAACGTTAGCTACCCTCCAATCCATCGGCACTGTTCCCGAGTCTAATGAATTCTGAAAAATCATCCTTAGTGCATCCGCTATCTCTAGGGCCACCTCCTTCAGTACCCTAGGATGCATGTTATCAGGCCCTGGGGATTTGTCCACCTTCAATCCCTTTAGCTTCCTTAACACCATATCCTTAGAGATATTGATTTGCGTCAGTTCCTCCTTTGCCAATGTCCCTATTTTTCCCGATATCCCAGGGAGGTTTTTTGTGTCTTCCTTCGTAAAGACTGACCCAAAGTATGTATTTAGTTGATCTGCCATTTCCTTATTTCCCATTATATATTCCCCCGTATCTGACTGCAATGGACCAACTTTGGTTTTCACCAGTCTTTTCCTTTTGATATATTTATAAAAGCTTTTGGAGTTAGTTTTTATATTTTCCGCCAGCTTGTTTTCGTAAGCTATTTTGCCCCTCTTGATCATGCCCTTTGCCCTCCTTTGCTCTATCTTAAACTGTTCCCAATCTTCCGCTCTGGCGCTTTTTTTGGCTATTTTATACGCCCTATCTTTGGATTTTATGCTGTCTCTAATTTCCCCTGTTATCCACGGTTGAGTCACCTTTTTAGATTTCCTTTTATGCCAGATTGGTATAAACAATTTTTGCAATTTTGTCATTCTATCTTTAAATGTTTGCCATTGTTTATCTACCTCCAGTCCTCCCAGGAACGTTGTCCAATCAGACCTACTCAGTTCCCGTCTCATGGCATCATAATTCCCCTTGTTTAAATTCAG
>NC_141002.1:32429286-32466786 GCF_052327205.1 Somniosus microcephalus | reverse complement strand
ACCTTGTACACCACACTTACCTCACATCAACATGTCAGAAGATAATGCTGAAGACGCTACTCAGCGAGTAGAAGACCTTAAGCAGTCAGACGAAACTGTAGAATGTGACAATCGGTCTATAAGCTCTGGTTACTACAGATCGCAAGCTGGTTCACGGTCATCAGGTGGTTCTAGAGTAAGCATGGCCATCGCCAAAGCACGGGCTAAGCTAGTAGCAGCTCAAGCCAGAGCCGCGCATGCCGACCGAGAAATAGAAATAAAAGTAGAACAAGCTGAACTCCGAGCTGAACTCCAAGCTGATCAGGCCCGTCTCCAAGCTAATCAGGCCCGTCTCCAAGCTGATCAGGCCCGTCTCCAAGCTGAACTCCAAGCCGACTAGGCCCAACTCCAAGCTGACCAGGCCCGTCACCAGGTTGGACGCCAGGCTGAACAGGCCCGTCTCCAAGCCACATTAGACGCTCTGCAGCAACAAAAAGGGATAGATGCTGCATTAGCTGAGGCACAAGTATTCGAGGCAATTTTGGAGGGAGCTGATCCCGAGACAGCTTACAAACCTTTAATTCCCATTCCGCGGCAGAGTCAACGACAGCGCACCAGAGATTACGTGAGCGACCATGCCGACATACAGTTTACGAGAGAGAGGGATGAAGGCCTGCACATCTCTACAGACGCAAGAACTTCATACATCACGCCCCAAGTTGCCAACCAAGGTCAAAGTAGACAGCGTGCCTCAAGCCGCAGAGTCTCCCCCAGCAGAACGGAAGACACGGTGCAGAGGAATAGAACGCCGAGGAGAGAAAGTCAGCAGCAAACCCCCTTTCGTTTCCTTGAGACTCCCAATAGAGCCCCTACTCAATGCAACCCTGGCACAGGTTCCAGCACCTACGACCTTGCCAAATACCTTGCACGCACCCAGCTGGTGACTTCGGGGTTAATCAAGTTTGATGACAGGCCAGAGAATTATCGGGCTTGGAAGTCCTGCTTCCACGGAGCCATATCGGGCTTAGACCTGTCGGCAGGAGAAGAGCTCGGCCTCTTTATCAAATGGCTCGGCCCAGAGTCCGCCGGACAGGCCTGCAGGATAAAAGCGGTCAATGTGGGACAGCCGCCAGCGGGGTTGAAGATGGCTTGGGCGAGGCTGGAAGAAAGCTACGGCTCGCCTGAAGCCATTGAAAGGGCTCTCTTTGACAGGTTGGAGAGCTTTCCGAAGTTGACAAATAAGGAACCCCAGAAGCTCCGCGACCTTGGAGATCAGCTGTCGGAACTCGAAGCCGCAAAGCAGGACGGCTACCTACCCGGCCTATCATACTTAGACACTTCCAGAGGGGTAAGTCCCATCATTGAGAAGCTTCCATTTAACCTGCAGGAGAAGTGGCTATCGTTTGGGTCAAAGTTCAAGCTAAAGCACACGTTACCTTCCCACCATTCTCTGCGTTTGCCGAATTCATCCGTAAAGAAGCCAAAGCCAGGACCGACCCCAGCTTCAACCTCTTCTCCTCCCACACAGCACTTGCCAGAAGAGACAAGTTTGACAGACATGGAAAGACACCAATATCTGTCCACAAAATGCGAGTGTCTTCAACCGAGAACACGAAGGATCAGAAGAAATCTGCGGATAGGAGCAAACAATGCCCCATCCACAACAAGCCGCATCCATTAAAGAAGTGCAGAGGCTTCAGAGAGATGTCCCTGGAAGATTGGAAACAGTATCTCAAAGAGAACTCTATATGTTTCAAGTGCTGCTCTTCCACGAACCATCTCGCCAAGAACTGCAAGGTAGATGCAAAATGCACAGAAGGCGAAAGTGATTGGCACATTTCAGCACTCCACCCAGGCCCAGCTCCTTGGAAGTCAGAGTCGCCTCCTCCTGCCTCAGAGCACAGCGGGGAGAGAGAGGGAGCTGCCGGTCCGGAGATTACATCCAGGTGCACCGAGGTGTGTGGAGAAGGAGTGAGCGCAAGAGCATGCTCCAAGATATGCCTTGTTAATGTGTACCCTGTAGGACGTCGCCAGGAATCTGAAAAGATGTATGCCATACTAGACGAACAAAGCAATCGTTCTCTAGCAAGATCCGAGTTCTTCAACATCTTCAAGGTCAAAGGAAGTCCGTCGCCTTACACGCTGAGGACGTGTGCTGGACTTTCAGAGACAGCCGGCAGGAGGGCCTGCGGTTATGTTGTTGAGTCAGCCGACAGGAAGATTAGCCTCCTCCTTCCTACACTCATCGAATGTAATCAAGTCCCCGACAACCGTTCTGAGATTCCCACTCCGAATGCAGCTCATCATCACCGTCATCTGAGACACATTGCAGACGAGATCCCACCTCTTGATCCAGATGCAGGCATACTTCTGTTGTTGGGAAGGGACATCCTGAGGGCACATAAGGCAAGGAAACAGATCAACAGTCTGCATGACGCCCCTTTCACCCAAAGGCTAGACCTCGGCTGGGTCGTTGTTGGAGACGTGTGCCTCAAGGGTGCTCACAAGCCATCTCAGGTGAGCACACTCAAGACTTCCATCTTGGAGAATGGTCGTCCAAGCTACTTTACC
Organism: Somniosus microcephalus; assembly: GCF_052327205.1. NCBI lineage: Eukaryota > Metazoa > Chordata > Chondrichthyes > Squaliformes > Somniosidae > Somniosus > Somniosus microcephalus. Next base: position 32,464,236 of record NC_141002.1, on the reverse strand, counting down.
CCATGCAGTAGTCAGATCCGAGTGACAGAGAAGTTCAGTCATATGGCCCAGCCTCAGAACCCCCCAGCGCTGATCTCCACAAACAGCACACAGATGATGCTCACTGGAGAGAACCCGGGTCAGTCAGTCTTCTGTCGCACCGCCAATGACCACAAACTTGCTCCATCGATCGACGACATGAGATTCCTCCAGATTATGGACAATGAGGTCTCTCGTGACAGCTCTAACAGCTGGGTTGCACCCTTACCCTTCCAGAACCCCAGACAATGGCTGCCGAACAACAGGGAGTATGCCTATAATCGTCTTAACTCACTCCGTCGCATGCTAGAGAAGAAGCCGAAGATGAAAGCACACTTCCTAGAGTTTGTCAAGAAAATGCTGATCAACGATCATGCAGAGATAGCCCCTCCACTCCAGGAAGGCCAAGAGTGTTGGTACCTCCCTTCCTTCGGAGTCTATCACCCCAAAAAGCCGGAACAGATCCGCGTGGTGTTTGACTCCAGTGCACCATAACAGGGAGTCTCTCTCAACGACGTACTCCTCACAGGGCCCAATCTCAACAGCAGCCTCTTGGGGGTACTCATGAGATTCAGGAAAGAGCCCGTCGCCATCACTGCCGATATTCAGCACATGTTTCACTGCTTTGTGGTGAGAGAAGACCACAGAGACTTACTCCGCTTCCTGTGGTATCACGACAACGACCCCAACAGAGACATTGTGGATTACAGAATGCGTGTCCATGTCTTCGGGAATAGCCCGTCCCCTGCTGTCGCCATATACGGACTGAGGAGGGCTGCCAAGGAAGAAGAAGACGACTTTGGCAGTGATGTGAAAGGGTTCATCGAACGAGAGTTCTATGTCGACGACGCACTGAAGTCATTCCTGACCGAAGCAGAGGCCATCAGTACCTTCGGACGAGCTCAGGAACTACTTGCACTATCCAACCTCAGGCTGCACAAGATAGCCTCCAAAAGGCCAGCAGTGATGGAGTCGTTCCCCCCTGAAGATCGTGCTAAGGACGTCAAGGATCTAGACCTCTTCACTGATGACCTCCCCCTACAGCGTAGCCTAGGAGTGTCTTGGAACATAGCAATGGACACGTTCACGTTCCAAGTCTTAGATTACAAGAAACCCTTCACACGTAGAGGAGTGCTCTCTACAGTCAACAGCCTATATGACCCTCTCGGCTTCTTAGCCCCTGTCACCATACAAGGCAGGCTGCTCCTCAGGGAACTCTCCACACGTGCTGAAGAGTGGGATTCACCTCTCCCTGAAGAGATGGAAGCAGAGTGGGACAGATGGAGAGACTCACTTCAAGACTTACAGGAGATCCGAATACTTCGCTCCTATACGTCCTTCTCTCCCTCAAGTGCCCAATTCAAAGAGCTTTGTGTCTTTGCAGACGCATCCGCTAAGGCCATTGCAGATGTGGCTTATCTGAAGGTCACCACTCAAGATGGACAAAGCAAAGTCAGCTTCGTCTTTGGTAAAGCCAAGTTGGCACCCCAGCCAGACCTCACCATACCCAGATTGGAACTGTGTGCAGCAGTATTAGCAGTTGAGATTGCAGAGTTCATAGAAGAGGAGATTGATCTGAAGTTCGACAGCATCACATATTATATAGACAGCAAAGTGGTGCTAGGATACATCCATAACCAAAGTAGACGGTTCTACGTATACGTGAACAACAGGGTCCAACGTATTCGACAGTCCACATTCCCTGACCAGTGGGGTACGTCCCCACAGACCTGAACCCAGCTGACCATGGGTCTAGATCTGTAACAGCGTCCCTTCTCAGCAGCACGACTTGGCTGTCAGGACCTGCTTTTCTTCAGGATCTGTCCCCGCACTTCTTCGAACTCAATGAGTCATTCGACCTCCTCAACCCTGTTTCTGACTCCGAGATACGCCCACAAGTCACAGCGACCGTTACTCAAATCTCTAAGGATCTGACGAGTGTAATGTATGAACCTTTAAGGGGAGAACTACTTTTTACAGCTCCTGTATACTGTAGTACCGGCAGTGACCACACCTGTATATAAACCCTGAGTAGGGATCTGTACAGCTAGTTCTAGAATAACCCTCATTCAGTAAACACCTGTTGATCGTTCCCTGCAGTCTCTTGTCTAATTATTGAAGGACACAACATCAAGGTACACAGATCTAACATTTGCGACGAGCAGATTCAAACCTACCTGCAACTCTGCATCACCTCCCAGGGATTCACTCCTGGAGAACAGTGGAAGAAGGCCAAGTCCAGAAGCACGGGCGTCGACCATGGGAAACCCCCCAGTCATCCAGCGGAGATTTGAGCATCGCAGGGGAGGCTGTCGAGAGCCAGGCTTGGTTCTCCAGTCACGGTGGTCCAGCGAAACGGGCTGGCAACAGGTACTGCGCAGACCCTTCCCGGACAGCGGCGGCTAGAGCCGACCGACGGCACAGGAAAAGGCCGAGCAGCGTCGACGGGGGAAAGAGAGAGGGTAGAGCGCACAGGGCGCAGCTGGTGTTCAGGACCGAGCGGCCTCAACGAGAGAGAGCAGAGCGCAGCCGGTGTTCAAGGGCCGAGCAGCGTCAACAGGAGAGAGAGGCGCGCAGGAAAACGCACAGAGCGCAGCTGGTGTTCAAGGGCCGAGCAGCGTCAACGGGGAGAGAGGTGCGCAGGAAAATGCGCAGAGAGCAGCCGGTGTTCAAGGGCCGAGCAGCTTCAGCGGGGAAGAAAGGAAATCACGGGAGACGCCATTTTAAGCCGCAGCGGGGAAGAAGGGAGAGCGCGGGAGATGCCATTTTGAGCCAGTCTAACCACACCCAGGGATGCTGAAGAGTGGCAGTGTCACAGCGTTCAACAATGAAGTCGAAGATTGGATGACATATGTCGAACGCATAGAAGTGTACTGCAAGGCGAATGAAGTGCCAGATGACAGGAAAGCGCTGGTATTGTTGAATTCAATGGGTGCAAAAACGTATGGCTTACTGCGAAACCTAGTAACCCCAGAGAAGCCAGTGGAAAAGGATTTTGAAAACATAGTGTCAATCCTACAAGACCACTTAGACCCCACACCGCTGCGGATAGTGGAAAGATTTAAGTTTCACAAAAGGAACCAGCATAAAGATGAATGTAATGCTGAGTATTTAACGGAACTGCGCAAGTTATCGAAACACTGCCAGTTTGGAACGGAACTAGCAGATACTTTAAGGGACAAGTTTGTGTGTGGGCTTCAAAGTGAAGGAACCCAGAAACGGCTTCTATCAGAAAAGGATCTTACGCTTGACAAGGCTTTCAGCATTGCAGTATCACACGAAGCAGCAGCATGGGGCGCGGCAGAGATACAATGGAGACCGCAAGAATATGGCACAAATGAAATGTCATACGGAACAGTGAAGTGCTTTCGCAGCGGCAGAACAACACACGACCATAAGGATTGCTGGTTCAAGGACAAAGTGTGCAGACAGTGTGGAAAAGTAGGACACATAGCAAGAGTCTGCAGGTCGGGAAAGAAAACCAGCAGCAAGAAATCTCCACAGGAGAAGTACAAGAAGGTACATAAGGTGATGGAGAGTAGTTCAGACGAACAGAAAAGTGATACAGACTCCGGAAGCAAGGAGCTGGGTTGTCTGAAACTACATAATGTGATCAAAACGGAGGATCACCAAACTATCTGGGTCACGCTCAAGATATCAGGAATCCAAGTGAAAATGGAATTGGACACAGGATCAGCTCTAACAGTCATAAACCGAAGGGACTACAAGCGGCTATTCTCACATATACCCTTGAGGTACAAAGATTGTCTTGAAGAGGTACACGGGGCAAAAAGTCTACCCCAAAGGAAAAATAAGGGTGAACGTTATATATAACGGCAAGGAAACACCAAAAATGGACCTATATGTATTGCCAGATGGAGGACCACCACTACTAGGACGTGAATGGATCCGGAAGATACAGCTAGATTGGCATCCCATACAAGCACTGACTGTAGATGCCAAAAAGGATGACGACATCACACCTGGACGACTGTCAAAAATGCTAACTGATGTACAAGAAGTGTTCCAGCAGGGACTCGGAACACTAAAAGGCATAACAGCGACGATCAAAATAGAGGAAAATGCAAGCCCAAAGTTTTTTAAGGCCAGACCAGTACCTTATGTGATCTGCCCAGCCATCGAAGCAGAGCTGGAAGGTTTGGAACATTCAGGAGTACTGTCCAAAGTGGACTGGAGTGAGTGGGCTACACCCATCGTTCCTGTAATGAAGAGGTCGTTGAGTAATACGCCTGGGGAACCAAAGAAGGTTCGCATCTGTGGGGACTTTAAGGTGACAGTGAACCCAGTCCTTCACACTGTACAATATCCGCTTCCGCGGATTGAAGATATTTTCGCCTCGCTATCTGGAGGGAAACGCTTCACTAAGATTGATCTGGCCCAGGCGTACCTGCAAATGGAGGTAGAAGAAGCCTCGAAACAGTACCTCATGATCAACACTCATAAAGGTCTCTACCAATACAATCGGCTGGTGTTCGGGGTAGCATCAGCTCCGGCTATTTTGCAAAGGGCAATGGATCAAGTCCTGCAAGGGATTCCAGGGACCCAGTGTTATTTGGACGACATCCTGGTCACGGGCGAAAATGACAGTGATCACCTCGCCAACCTGGAGCAGCTGCTCACTAGATTGAAGGAATATGGGCTCCGAGCTAATCGCCACAAATGCGAGTTTTTCCAGAAGCAGATCTCGTATTGTGGCTACGTTAATGATAAAGAGGGGTTACATAAGTCCCCTGAAAAGATTGAGGCAGTAGTCAAGGCTCCAGCACCGGAAAATGTGTCACAACTGAGGTCGTTCCTCGGGCTGGTGAACTACTACCATAAGTTCTTGCCGAATTTGTCCACCGTACTACACCCACTGAACACCCTACTGCAAACGGGGGTACCATGGAAGTGGAGTGACGAATGTAAACGAGCTTTCCAGAAGAGCAAAGCATTGATCACATCAAAAGAGGTGTTGGCTCATTTCAACCCAGCATTACCAATTCGGTTGGCGTGTGATGCATCACCCTATGGCATTGGAGAGGTGCTGTCGCACAAATTCCCGGACGGCTCAGAGAGGCCAGTAGCCTTTGCGTCTCGGTCACTAACCTCAGCCAAGCGTAACTACGCCCAGATTGACAGGGAGGCCCTCAGCCTAGTGTGGGGAGTGAAAAAGTTCAATCACTATCTGCACGGGCAGAAGTTCACCTTGCTGACTGACCACCAACCACTTGTCTCCATCTTTAATCCAAAGAAGGGCGTTCCGGTGATGACTGCGCAACAGCTACAAAGATGGTCCCTTTTTCTAGGAGCGCACCAATATGAAATCGAGTATAAGGGCACGAAACAGCATGGAAACGCTGATGGGCTATCATGCCTGCCACTGCCTACTACAGAGGAAGCACCAGCAGTGGATCCTGTCGAAATATTTCATTCGACTATAATTGAATGCTTGCCAGTAACTAACGCTGGTATAGAGAAGGAGACCCGAAATGACCCGACACTGTCTCGGGTATATGATTTGACGGTGAAGGGATGGCCAGCACATGGCAACTCACTGTTGCCAGCATTCTCATCCAGAAGAGAACAGCTGTCAGTATGCCAGGGGACCTTGATGTGTGGATCTCGAGTGGTAATTCCACCCAAGTTAAGGGAGAGAGTGCTCAATGAGCTTCACGAAGGTCATCTGGGAGGGGTGAAAATGAAAAACCTTGCTAGGGCTTATGTGTGGTGGCCGGGGATCGATCAGCAAATCGAGGACCTGACGAAAAGCTGCTCAGGATGCCAGAAGGTCCAAAATGCACCACCACATGCCCCTCTACACCCATGGGAGTGGCCCTTATCTCCATGGCAACGGGTGCATATTGATTTTGCTGGTCCATTCATGGACTCAATGTTTTTAATAGCCGTGAATGCGCACTCGAAATGGCCTGAGGTGATCAAAATGTCCTCCACCACCACGGAGAAAACTATTGCAGTCCTACGGACCATTTTTGCCAGGAACGGCTTGCCAGAGCAGATTTGCTCTGATAACGGACCACAGTTTGTGTCCGAAGAGTTTCGAAGATTTATGAAAAGGAATGGGGTAAGGCATTACACATCCGCCCCGTATCATCCAGCCACAAATGGATTGGTTGAGAGGTTCGTACAAACCTTTAAAAAAGCAGTAAAGGCAATGTGCGATGACGACATTCCACTGCAGCATAAGGTGGACAATTTCCTGTTAGCCTACAGGAATGCGACACATGCAGTCACCAACCAGGCCCCGGCCATGATGTTCTTTAACCGAAGGTTGAGATCTCGTCTGGATTTGCTCAGACCAAATGTACGAAGAGATGTTGAGAATAAGCAGTTCCAGCACATCAATGAGAAGCCGACAAGGAGCTTCAATGTAGGGCAACCAGTCTTGGCCCGCGACTACCGAACAGAGAAATGGCAACCAGGAACGATATGCACACGGCAGGGGCCACTAATGTACACAGTGGATGTTGGGGAGAACATTGTGAGACGCCATGTTGACCAGATCCTAGAGTCACAGGAACGAGTCAACCCCATGTCTTGCCCATACGTACCTGGTGATGAACCCGACGTACAGGTAGCATCTACCCCAGAAACAGTAGCATCGGAAGCGGATGAACCAACCGACGACAGGGGGCCAGAATCGCCTCCGCACCAAGAGCAAGACACTCGGGAAAGGCACTATCCAGAAAGGATCAGGAAGCCTCCCCAAAGACTGAATTTATAAATAGACTATTTTCAGTTAATGTTGCATGTTAAAAGTGTTAATTGTAATTAGTTTGATATTTAATTGTTAAATGAGTGTTATGGTACTGTTAATCTAAAAGGGGAGGAATTGTAATGTATGTACCTTTAAGGGGAGAACTATTTTTTACAGCTCCTGTATACTGTAGTACCGGCAGTGACCACACCTGTATATAAACCCTGAGTAGGGGTCTGTACAGTTAGTTCTAGAGTAACCCTCATTCAGTAAACACCTGTTGATCGTTTCCTGCAATCTCTTGTCTAATTATTGAAGGACACAACATCAAGATACACGGATCTAACAACGAGCACCAAACGCTTTGAGCATTTCTCCAAATGGAACACTCTCATAAAGACGGTAGCACGCCTAACCCACATAGCTCGTACCTTCTCCCAGTCTACACAAGAGAGTAGCTGCCATGGGTGGCACATCTGTTGTAAGAGTCCTTCTGAAGAGGAGCTCAAGGGAGCCAAAATCCTTGTGATAAAGAGTGTCCAACACGAGTGCTACTCAGAAGAGTTGAAGTTCATAGCAGCAGACATGAGTCTGGGTTCGGAATGGTCATGGCCCTGTGGGTAGTGGAGCGGGCCCAGGGGCCGTGTAGCCTTGTTCTGCTCCTACTGTGTTCTAATTCTGTTAGATTTCAGGAGATGGTTTTATTCCTGTTCCTGGCTGGGGTGGAGATCGCCTTTACAGAAGGTAAGTACTGCAGAAAATATAGGGACAGAGTGATCTCCTGGAAGAATTTCGATCGCCTAGATGGGTCGGAGAGGAATTTCCCAGATTTTTTTCTCCCAAATTGGCCATTGGGTCTTTATCTGGTTTTTCGCCTCTCCCGGGAGATCACATGGGTTCGGGTGGATGCAGAGTGATAGAAGATTTGAGGTTAGGATCAGATCAGCCATGATCTTATTGAATGGTGGAGCAGGCTCGAGGGGCCGATTGGCCTACTCCTGCTCCTATTTCTTATGTTCTTATGTAACGCAACCTACCCCCTCACAGCAGTCTATGGAAGCTGCATCCTATCGTCAACACCGACGGACTTCTCAGAGTTGGGGGACGCATATCGCAGTCTCAACTAGGAACGAATGCAACCAACCCCATCCTCATTCCAGATCGTCATCACCTGGCCACTCTGCTTGTGCGTCATCATCATGAGGCTGTGAAGCACCAGGGCAGACATTTCACCGAAGGTGCCATCAGAGCAGACGGCCTCTGGTTGGTTGGAGCTAAGAGATGTATCAGCGGCACGCTTTTCAAATGTGTCGCCTGCAAGAAGCTCCGTGGGAAGACGGAGCACCAACAGATGGCAGATCTGCCAGCCGAGCGGCTACAAGTAGCACCACCTTTCACCTACGTAGGTGTAGACGTCTTTGGACCATGGGACGTGGTCTCACGCCGCACCAGAGGAGGACACGCCAACAGCAAAAGGTGGGCGGTGATGTTCTCATGTATGTCCACAAGAGCTGTACACATCGAAGTCATAGAAACAATGAGCACCTCCAGCTTCATAAATGCTCTGAGAAGGTTTTTCTCAATTAGAAGTCCGGCAAAGCAAATACGCTCAGATTGCGGCACAAACTTTGTTGGCGCTTGCAGAGAGCTGAAGATGGATGGATCTAGTTCCAGCTCAGAGAGTGTGGAGAAGTATCTCCAAGAGCAGAAATGTACCTGGGTATTCAACCCACCTCACTCATCCCACATGGGTGGCGCATGGGAGCGTATGATCGGCATTGCCCGCCGCATCCTTGACTGCATGCTTCTCCAAGGTAGATCGTCATGCCTCACACATGAGGTCTTGACCACACTGATGGCTGAGGTCACCGCCGTGATGAATGCAAGGCCCCTCATTCCCATATCTTCAGACCCAGAATCGCCCCTCATCCTCACTCCGGCCATGCTTTTGACCCAGAAGACAGGTGTTCCCCCTTGTCCTCCAGGAGAGTTTGGGGAAAGAGAACTCTTCAAGGAAGAATGGAAACGGGTTCAGAGTCTGGCAGACACGTTTTGGGGCAGGTGGTGATGGGAGTACCTCAACACACTACAGAGCCGACGCAAGTGGCAGGACAAGAGGCCAAATCTCAAAGAAGGAGATGTTGTCTTGATGAAGGACAATCAGGCAAAAAGGAATGAGTGGCCTATGGCTATCATCGTGAAGTCCCATCCCAGCCAGGACGGGAGAGTGAGAAAGGTGGGCTTGAGAGTCATCAAAGAAGGAACAGCAAAGGTCTTCTCTCGGCCCGTCTCTGAGGTGGTTCTTCTTTTGTCGCCAGAGGACTCCAGTGACAAGTAGAGTTCGGACTATGTGGAGTTGTTAACGACCCCAGACGGGGAGTGTTCTGGACTTATCACATGCAGATAGCACCCTCTGGTGGTGGTTATTGTGTTAGCAGTGTTAGTATACAGCAGAGGTCAGTTGACTTTTCTTCCTGTTTGATCCCAGAAGTAGTTTCCCAGAAAGAATCTGGCAGAGTAATGGAGAATTCCATGTGAGAATCTCAATTCTGTGTACTCTCATCTCATATGTTAGGCCAGGCACAATATCTGTGAGTATCTTTGTTTGTTAACATGATAGCAACTTTGTCAGTGCAGTATTTGACAATACTTTGTTTATAAAAAGTTAATAGTTGGCATTTACAGAAGTCCAGCTCAAATGTTAGTTAGTTATACAATTAGTCTATTCTATTGTTATAAATATGTATATATCTTATGTAATATCTAATGTATAGTACTCAGTTCTATGTCCAAAACATACTTTGTCTTTGTTTACAGTTTCACAAATTTGTTCAAGTAAAGCTTCAAAACAGCAACCCGGCTTCTCGAGGAATTATTTGAATAAGTGTTTAACTTGCTGGATAACTAGATAGGAGCACGTCTAGCGAGACCAGTACATAGTGATTGTAACTAGGAATCTCATGGTTTTGAAACAGTTGATTAAAGCCTTGTTTTATACTCAAACCAAGTGCTCAGTAGTCTTTTTACATCACTGGTCGTGCACCACGTCTGTCAAGCTGAGGCGGGAGTTCAGTGGCCATTGAAGCAGCTGATGAGTTGACAGCTTCAAATGTACAGTAAAAGCTCCCACCTTACAGAGATATCTTCCCTCAGCCACAAGCTCTTCCTTACTGCATTTCCACAACAGATTCAATATGCTGCAAGTCTTTACACAAGTCTCCATCCAGTCTGCCCTCATTACCAATGTTCCTCTAATTTTTATTTGGACTGAGTGCACCACGAGCTCCTCTGAGCGGCTATTTTGTCCCTGGGCAAATTTTACAACAACAACTTTCATTCACCTGAGCCAAATGGACAGCCAAGGGATGGAGTCTGGGATTATTTAAAGCGAGTCCAAGCAATTGTGTGCACCCTGAGCAAGCTTGTGAGTGCTGGGGAAGGATTCAAAGACATTGACAGACATTGCTGCACACTGCCACTCTGCCTTGATACAACTGCCCCTCGAGTCTTTGGCTCAATTCTTTCTGAACTACTATTGAATCACAGAGAATAGCACAGCACAGAAGGAGGCCAATCGGCCCATCGAGTCTGCGCCTGCTCTCTCTCGCAGAGCTATCCAGTTTGTCCCACTCCCCCGCTTATTCCCCATATCCCAACAATTTTTTCTCCTTCAAGTATTTATCCAAGTCCCTTTTGAATTCCCTCAAGCGGTGCATTCCAAATCCTAATCACTCATTGCATAAAAAAGTTTTTCCTCGTGTCGCCTCTGGTTCTTTTGCCAATCACCTTAAACCTGTGCCCTCTGGTTAGCGAGCCTTCAGCCATTGGAAACAGTTTCTCTTTATTTACTCTATCTGAACCCATCATGATTTGAAGCAACTCGATCAAGTCTCCTCTCAAACTTCTCTGCTCCAAGGAAAACAACCCCAGCTTCTCCAGTCTATCCACTTATTATTCTGCATGCAGCTTAAATTATATTTGTCATTAGACCTGTCAATGCCCTGTTAATTTTTCTCCTTTAATACATAATGTTCACTCACTCTTAGTTTTGTTGAGCGGAAAGACCCTTTCAACCCAGCTAGCCAGCCCTGAAGTTCCAAAAATACAATTCTGTCCGGTTAAGTGCTGATGATTGAAGCATCAGGATTTCTAACGAGCGATTTTTGGTTAGAGTGGGGAGGAAGGAGAAGCTGCATGGAGTGATCCCAAAGACTGGGGATAGAAAACCGTGCCATAGGGGGGCAGGGGGTGCTCCCTGATCGGGGGAAGAAATTATTAGAAAGGCGGAGGGTGTTGTTTTCAATAAGGATTTGGGATATGTGACCTCCAGACTGTTTGCCACAAGGTCCGAAGGTAGAGACTCTCTGCTGGAAATTATATCCCAAAATGAGCACAGAAACTCAAATTCAAGTAACAAACCCAGCACAAGATGTCAGAAAGACCCACACCCAAAATGAAGAGCTTCTCTTGATTTTCTACCCGAGACCATCAGACCTCAAAACCCTCAAAATCTCAACATCAATGTTACAAACACAAACATTTGCCAGTCTGTTTTATGGAGGGAGCACTTCAGATATGAAGCCGATAGAACTTGCTGGCAGCTCCAGGGGACTTTGCTGCACGACTCAGCAAGTTTGGGGCAGGATTAACTTCGAGACCAAAGAGTTGACAAACTCTCCCGTGCAAGTGTCCAATGCGGCAATCCCGGCTTGGCATTAACATTCTACTCAAAAGCAGTTTCTAAAACTCATGGGGAGCACCACGGTCGTGGCAAATATTTTATACAAGCCACACAAAGCCTGGCAGCATTAACATCGATTTTACACCATTAATAGAAAACTATAAGCTGCACATTAATAAAGTGATTTGTGGACTACACAACGCATCTCTTGTTAACATAAGAGAGAGAGGAGGAGAGAAAGAGGGAGAGAGGGAGAGAGAGGGAGGGAGAAAGAGAGGAGAGAGAGGGAGCACAAGAGGGAGAGCGAGAGAGGGAGAGAGGGAGAGAAAGAGAGAGAGAGAGGGAGAGAGAGAGAGGGAGAGAGAGTGGGTGAGAGAGAGGGGAGAGAGAGAGGGAGAGAGGGAGAGGGAGAGAGGGGGAGAGAGAGAATGAGAGAGAGGGAGAGCGAGGGGGGAGAGAGAGATGGAGAGAGAAAGAGAGAGAGGGAAGAGTGAGAGATGAAGTGAGAGAGAGGGAAGACTGAGAGAGATGGAAGTGAGAGAGAGAGAGAGAAAAGAGAGATAGAGAGTGGGGTGAAAGAGAAAGGGAAGTGAGAGAGAGAGGGGAAGAGAGAGAGGGAAGAGAGGGAAAAAAGAGAGAGCGAGAAAGAGAGGGAAGAGAGAGAGAGTCTAGTCTGCTCACCTCCTCCAATCCACACTCACTGACTCCTACCCTGCCATTGGACCACAGCCTGCTCACATCCTCCAATTAACAGTGAGAAGGAAAGACTCTACAAGAAGGATGAACCATCTGTGGCTAACTAAGAAGTTAAGGATGGTGTCAAATTGAAAGAAAAGGCATACAATGCTGCGAAGATTAGTGGTAGGCCAGAGGATTGGGAAATATTTAGAAACCAGCAAAAGATGACTAAAAAAAATAGAGGGAGAAGATAGATTATGAGAGTAACTAGCAAGAAATATAAAAAAAGACAGTAAGAGCTTCTACAGGTATATAAAAAGGAAGAGAGTAGCTGAAGTAAACGTTGGCCCCTTAGAGGATGAGACTGGGGAATTAATAATGGGAAACGGAAATGGCAGAGGGACTTTGGTATGTTGGCCTTCGTAGCAAGAGGGTTCGAGTACAGGAACAAGGATGTCTTGCTACAGTTGTACAGGGCCTTGGTGAGACCGCACCTTGAGTATTATGTGCAGTTTTGGTCGCCTTACCTGAGGAAGGATGTTCTTGCCATGGAAGGAGTGCAGCGAAGATTCACCAAGCTGATACCTGGGATGGCAGGAATGATGTATGAGGGGAGATTGTGTCGATTGGGCTTATACTCACTGGAGTTTAGAAGATTGAGAGGGGATCTCATCGAAACCTATAAAATTCTGTCAGGCCTGGACAGACTAGATGCAGGAAGGATGTTTCTGATGGCTGGGGAGTCCAGAACCAGAGGTCATAGTCTAAGGATAAGGGGTAAGCCATTTAGGACTGAAATGAGGAGGAATTTCTTCACCCAGAGAGTGGTGAACCTGTGGAATTCTCTGCCACAGAGGGCGGTGGAGGCCAGTTCATTAAATATATTCAAGAAAGAGTTGGATATATTTCTTAAGGCTAAAGGGATCAAGGGATATGGGGAGAAGGCAGGGACAGGGTACTGAATTTGGATGATCAGCCATGATCTCATTGAATGACGGAGCAGGCTCGAAGGGCCGAATGGCCTACTCCTGCTCCTATCTTCTATGTTTCTATGTTTTCTAAATATTTTGTATGCCTTCACGGTAGAAGAAACTAAAAGCATCCCAATAATAGTACATAATCAAGGGGCAAAGGAGAGGGAGGAACATAAAACAATCACTATCACTAGAGAAAAAGTACTTGGCAAACTAATGGGACTAAAGGCTGACAAGTTCCCTGGACCTGATGGCCTGCATCCTAGGGTCTTTAAAGAAGTGGCTGCAGAGATAGTAGATGCATTGGTTGTAATCTTCCAAAATTCCCTAGATTCTGGAAAGGTCCCAGCGGATTGGAAAACTGCAAACGTAACTCCCCTATTCAAGAAAGGAGGGAGACAGAAAGCAGGAACATAAGAACATAAGAACATAAGAAATAGGAGCAGGAGTAGGCCAATCGGCCCCTCGAGCCTGCTCCGCCATTCAATAAGATCATGGCTGATCTGATCCTAACCGCCAATCCACTATCACAGAACCATCTCCTGAATCTAACAGAATTAGACACACGAAATAGGAGCAGGATCAGGCTACACGGCCCCTGGGCCCACTCCGCTACCCACAGGGCCATGACCGATCCGAACCTAGACTCATGTCCAAATTCCTGCCCGCTCCCCGTAACCTTTAATTCCCTTTACTTCTAGGAAACTGTCTATTTCTGTTTTAAATTTATGTAATGATGTAGCTTCTACAGCTTTTTGGGGCAGCATATTCCATGGACCTACCACCCTCTGAGTGAAGTAGTTCCTCCTCATCTCAGTTTTGAAAGAGCAGCCCCTTATTCTAAGACTATGCCCCCTAGTTCTAGTTTCACCCATCATCAGGAACATCTTCCCCGCTTCCACCCGATCCAACCCCTTCACAATCTTATATGTTTCAATAAGATCGCCTCTCATTCTTCTGAACTCCAATGAGTAGAATCCCAATCTACTCAACCTCTCCTCATATGTCCATCCCCTCATCCCCGGGATTAACCGAGTGAACCTTCTTTGTACTGACTCGAGAGCAAGTATGTCCTTTCTTAAGTATGGACACCAAAACTGTACGCAGTATTCCAGGTGCGGTCTCACCAATACCTTGTACAACTGAAGCAATACCTCCCTATTTTTATATTCTATCCCCCTAGCAATGAAAGCCAACATTCCATTGGCCTTCTTAATCACTTGCTGCACCTGCATACTAACCTTTTGAGTTTCGTGCACCAGGACCTCCAGATCCCTTTGTACTTCAGTACTTTCCAGTTTCTTGCCATTAAGATAATAACTTGCTCTATGATTTTTCCTGCCAAAGTGCATAACCTCACACTTTCCAGTATTGTATTCCATCTGCCAAATCTCTGCCCACTTACTTAGCCTGTCTATGTCCACTTGCAGGTTTTTTATGTCCTCCTCACTCACTACTTTCCCTCCCATCTTAGTATCATCTGCAAACTTTGATATGTTACACTCGGTCCCCTCCTCCAAATCGTTAATATAGGTTGTAAAGAGTTGGGGACCCAGCACTGACCCCTGCGGAACACCACTAGTTACTGATTGCCAGTCTGAGAATGAACCATTTATCCCAACTCCCTGCCTTCTTTTAGATAGCCAATCCTCTAACCATGCCAGAATATTACCCCCAATCCCGTGATTTTTTATCTTAAGCAATAATCTTTTGTGTGGCACCTTGTCAAATGCCTTTTGGAAGTCTAAATACACTACGTCCACTGGTTCCCCTTTATCCACCCTATACGTTACTTCCTCAAAGAACTCCAGCAAATTTGTCAAACATGACTTCCCCTTCATAAAACCATGCTGACTTTGTCCTATTAAATTATGATTATCCAAATGTCCTGTTACTGTCTCCTTAATAATGGACTCCAAAATTTTACCTACCACAGATGTTAGGCTAACCGGTCTATAGTTTCCAGCCTTCTGTCTACTGCCCTTTTTAAATAAGGGTGTTACATTTGCAGTTTTCCAGTCTGCCGGGACCTTTGCCGAGTCCAGGGAGGTTTGGAAAATTATTACCAATGCATCCACAATCCCTACCGCCACTTCCCTCAAGCCCCTAGGATGTAAGCCATCAGGTCCAGGTGATTTATCCGCCTTGAGTCCCATTATTTTACCGAGTACCACTTCCTTAGTGATTTTGATCGTGTTTAGCTCCTCCCCCCCTTTAGCCCCCTGTTTGTCCAGTGTTGGGATATTCTTAGTGTCCTCTACTGTAAAGACTGATGTAAAATATTCATTCAGTGTTAATAATAATAATAATAATAATTCAACTTTATTGTCATTGTACAATGCACAAGTACATGAACAACGAAATGTGATCTTGCAAGCTCCCATGAGTCCAGTACAAATAACATTAACATTAAACGTAAATAGCACCGTCCTGGGAGAAGCAAAGCCGCTGCGTCTGTGCGCGCCGCCATTCCATTTCCACCATTCCTCCTGTCCGACAATCTTCAGCCCAACGCCCGGGCCTGCTCACCAGCCGCCCCTCCCGGGGCTCCTTCCGTGACCTTCTCACCAACCGCCCCTCCTCGGGGCTCCTTCCGTGACCTTCTGTACCTGGTCTTCCCTGATGGATTAATTTCCCGGTCTCATCCTCTAAGGGACCAACATTTACTTTAGCCACCCTTTTTCTTTTTATATAACTATAAAAACTCTTACTATCTGTTTTTATATTTTTTGCTAATTTACTTTCATAATCTATCTTCCCTTTCTTAATCAGTCTTTTTGTTATTTTTTGCTGTCTTTTAAAGTTTTCCCAATCCTCTATCCTCCCACTAGATTTGGCTACCTTATATGCCCTTGTTTTTAGTCGAATACTATCCTTAATTTCTTTACTTAGCCACAGATGGCTGTCTTTTCTTTTACACCCTTTTCTTCTCAGTGGAATATATATTTTTTGGAAGTTGTAAAATAACTCCTTAAATGTACACCACTGATCATGTATCGTCTTACCCTTTAATCTATTTTCCCAATTCACTCTACTCAATTCCGCTCTCATACCTTCATAGTCCCCTTTATTCAAGCTTAGCATGCTTGTTTGAGATCCAACCTTCTCACCCTCTAATTGAATATGGAATTCAACCATGTTATAGTCACTCATTCCAAGGGGATCCTTTACTAGGACATTTTTAATTAATCCCGTCTCGTTACACAGGACCAGATCTAAGGTTGCTTGCCCCCTGGTCGGTTCAGTTACATACTGCTCAAGAAACCCATCCCTAATACACTTAATGAACTCATACTCAAGGCAACCCTGCCCAATTTGATTTGTCCAATTAATATGATAGTTAAAATCCCCCATAATTATAGATGTCCCCTTATTACAAGCCTCAACTATTTCCTGATTGATACTCCGTCCAACAGAGTTGCCACTGTTCGGAGGCCTATAGACTACGCCCACTAGTGTTTTTTTCCCCTTATTATTCCTTACCTCCACCCAAACTGTTTCATTATCCAGATCTTTTGACCCAATATCATTTCTCTGTATTACAGGAAACTATAGGCCAGTTAGCCTAACATCTGTCATTGGGAAAATGCTAGAGTCTATTATTAAGGAAGTTGTAGCAGGACATTTAGAAAATCATAATACATTCAAGCAGAGTCAACATGGTTTTATGAAAGGGAAATCATGTTTGACAAATTTACTAGAGTTCTTTGAGGATGTAATGAGTAGGGTGGATAAAGGGGAACCAGTAGATGTAGTGTATTTGGATTTCCAGAAGGCATTCGATAAGGTGCCACATAAAAGGTTACTGCACAAGATAAGAGCTCACAGTGTTGGGGGTAATATATTAGCATGGATAGAGGATTGGCTAACTAACAGAAAACAGAGAGTCGGGATAAATGGGTAATTTTCAGGTTGGCAGACTAGCTAGTGGGGTGCCACAGGGATCAGTGCTGGGGCCCGAATTATTTACAATCTATATTAATGACTTGGATGAAGGGACCGAGTGTACTGTTGCCAAATTTGTTGATGACACAAAGATAGGTGAGAAAGCAAGTTGTGTGGAGGACACAAAGGACTGGATTTTATCAGCCCTGAGGAGGCGGGTTTGGAGGTGGGACTGCCGGGAAAATCCAAAAAAATGGGAGCGGGTCCCGAGCCTGCTCCCAACCCACCTCCAACCAATCTTCCAGGGAGTCGGGTAACCGATTTGTGCAGGGACCCGACTCCTAGCGGCGGGAAGAGGATTATAGCCACTTAACTGCCTGTTAATAGGTAGTTAACAGGCAGTTAAGGGGCTTTTTCCTATTTTGAGACTACTGCCATGGGCTTCCCGATGTCGGGGAACCCTGCCAGGGTACGTGAGGCGTGCTGTGGGTATTTTGTTATGTTTGTGCATAGATGACAGCTGCAGAAGTGGTGTGTAGGATGCAATGGGACACTGGTGAGTATCAGAGGTAAGGAAATGTTGGGAAAGTCATTTTTGATGTGTTTAGATTTTTCTGTAGATGACAAGCTTTGAAGTGTTTGTGTGACCTCAGCACATTGGGAGAAGTGACAGATCGCTTCTGTACCCTCACATAAAGCTGCCATCTGTTTTATCCTAAGGAGAGAGTAATTGGAGAGTCTGGGTGCACCTTTGTACAGTGATTGTCAGTGTTTGTCAGCACCTCAATGCTGTCAAACACTGACAGATCATCTGTCAAAAATGAAAGGTTCATTTTTTTTTATTTGTTTATGGGATGTGGGCTTCACTGGCAAGGCCAGTATTTATTGCCGATCCCTAATTGCCCTTGAGAAGGTGGTGGTGAGCCACCTTCTTGAACCGCTGCAGTCCATGTGGTGAAGGTACTCCCACAGTGCTGTTAGGGAGGGAGTTTCAGGATTTTGACCCAGCGACAATGAAGGATCGGTGATATACTTCTAAGTCAGGATGGTATGTGACTTGGAGGGGAACTTGGAGGTGGTGGTGTTCCGATGCACCAGCTGCCCTTGTCCTTCTAGGTGGAAGAGGTCGCGGGTTTGGGAGGTGCTGCCAAAGAAACCTTGGCGAGTTGCTGCAGTGCACCTTGTAGATAGTACATGACGTAAGAAAACTCACTAAGCACTTGATTGAGTATAAAACAAAACTTTAATCAACTGTTTCACAACCATGAGATTCTAGTTACATCACTAGTTCCTGGTTAGAAAAACGTCCTGGGCAAGCTGGGCCCACGCCCGAGTATTTATACTCCTTGGACAGCGCCACCAGCTGGCCGCCCAGTGTTATTTCATGAGTCATTTCTTCATGAATGATAAGATTCATGACATTCTTCCCGCCTGAAAAATTTGGAAGTCTGACGACTTCCTTCTAGCGGATTAGACGGGCCACGAATAGCCGCAGTCTTTTAGATCTTTGTTTGTGACTGGAAGGCACATCTCCTCGGACCATGTCTTGGTCCCTGGGTTGCTTGGTCCGTACAGGTAGATCAACTGGGACCGTGTCGCCTTGATCGACCTGAGGGAAACTGGGGAGATCGTGACTCCGGGTGCAGGTCCCCACAGGCGCAGTGCTGGCTTCATCTTGTTTGGTAGCCGGGGATTGACCAGCGTCCTGGCTTCGGGTGGCCATCCTGTGGGGAGCACTCGGCTCCCCGAGTTGATCCGGTGGAGTAGCCGGCAGATCCCTTGATGTCCCAGGTAGGGCGTCATCCTCCAAGGAGTGCAGAGTGTCGGCATCATTACTATGGGTCCCTCTATCAGTTGGGTCCGTGGGACCAGTTGGACAGGGAGCTGGATCTCGGAGTGAAACGGTGGACTCCCGGCCATTAGGGTACCGCACGTGAACGTATGTGGGATTAACGTCTGGTAGGTCCACCTCGTCGATGAGGGGATCATTTTTGGAAGATCGGACGAATCTTCAGAGCAGCACGGGGCCGGGAGCTGCCAACCATGACGGTAGAGACGTCCCATGAGTGGAGCGATGCTGGAACCTAAAGAATCGCTCGTGAGGAGTGACATTGGTGGACGTAGAAAGAAGAGACCTGATGGAATGCAACAGGTCAGGGAGCACAGTTTCCCACTGCTGGTCTGGTAGGTTACGTGACCTCAGTGCAAGACGAACAGCGTTCCAAATGATAGCGTTGTATCTCTCAACCTGTCCGTTACCGATGGGATGATACAGTGTCGTTTTACTTGTGGCGATTCCCCGTTGGGAAAGATAACTTTTGAGTTCGCTTGACATGAAGGAGGGACCCCGATCAGAGTGGATGAAATAGGCCGTACCGCAAAGGGAAAAGACTTGATCGAGGCATTTGATCACTGTGGATTTAAGCATATTGGGACAGGGGAAAGCAAAGGGAAAGCGTGAATACTCGTCCACCATAGTAAGTAAGTAGGTGTTTCACGTTGAGGAAAGCAATGGCACTTTAAAGTCAATGCTGAGTCGCTGCATAGGCTGTATAGCGTGTATGAGCAAGCCATTCGATGGACGGAAGAATTGCGGTTTTAATTCCACACAAATTCTACAGGTGGAGCATGTTCTTTTCACATCTTCCGTAGAAAATGGGAGATTTTTAGATCGCACAAAGTGCAACATACGGGTAACGCAAGGATGGCATAAGTCAGTATGAAAATCCGCAAAAGTCGATGTTGATATAGAAGAGCAGAATGCTCGCGTGAGGGTATCCGGGGCCACATTCTCTTTGCCGGGTCGATAATGTATGGTGTGGCCAAAGGTGGTTAATTCCATCCTCCAGAGTTGTATTTTGTTATTCTTGATCCTAGTGCATTTCCGGTTGTCCAGCATAAAGGCCACAGAGCGCTGATCGGTTATAAGCGTGAAATGGCGACGAGCGAGAAAATGACTCCATTTACGCACTGCTTTGATAATAGCCATAGCCTCCTTCTCGACAGGAGGATAATGGAGCTCGCTACCCTGCAAAGTTCTGGACAGGAATGCAACGGGTCGACCACCTTGATTCAAGGTAGCAGAGATCGCCACCTCCGATGCATCGCACGCGACCACGAAAGGGAGATTTTCATTGATGGAACGAAGCGTGGCTTTTTCCAGTTGTCGCTTGAGGAGGTCGAAAGCTGAAATAGCCGTTGCCTCCAATGGAAATGACTTTGCGTGAAGCAGGGGTTGGATCTTGTCGGAGAAGTGGGGTATCCACTTTGCATAATAGGCAAACATGCCGAGTGCCCAACAAAGAGAGCCGAGATTCGTAGGGGGAGGGAGCTCCTGAAGCGGACAAAGTCGCTCCGGATCCAGTTTGATGACACCGTTGCCCACCCAGTAGCCAAGGACGTTGACTGATGGTACTGATTTCACAAATTTGGACTCATTTAAGGTTAAGTTGCGATGACGGAGAACGTCAAAAAATTGCTGGAGGTTGGCATCATGCTCCTTCTGGTCATGACCAGCAATGGTGATATTATCTAGATATGGAAAAGTGTCTGTTAAGTTCTCTTGTTTGACTAGGCTATCCATTGCCCGTTGAAAGATGGCCACCTCATTGGTGACCCCAAATGGAAGGCAGCAAAACTGGTAAAGCCGACCATTGGCCTCAAAGGCTGTATACTTTTTGTCAGAGTCCTTTAACGGTACTTGATGGTATGCGCTCTTTAAATCAAAAGTTGAAAATACCTTGTAGTTGGCAAGGTTATTGACCATGTCATCGATGCGTGGTAGTCGGTAGGCATCCAGGTTGGTATACTGGTTAATAGTTTGCGAGTAATCAATGCAAAGACGTTTCTTGTGTTGGTTCAGAGGGTTTTTAACAATGACGACTTGAGCCCGCCAGGGAGATGAACATGGCTCAATTATACCGTCAGCTGAAGGCGACAGATCTCTGCCTCGATAAAGGATCGATCATCTTGGCTGAAACGTCGTGATTTAGTGACTATGGGCTTACATCGGGGGGGAAAGATTAGCAAACAAGGAGGGCTCATCGAGCGAAGCCGCCGAAAGCACACAAAACGGTACTTTGGCAATAGTAAGCTCCGGCTTTGACCCTCCAAACTCAAAAGTGAGTCTTTTGTGTTGTTTCTGGAAATCCTGTCCCAGGAGCACATCACTGCATAGGTTTTTGAGCACCCTGAGCCGGGTGGAGAAATAAGTGCAGCCATTGAGAATAAGGTCAACAAGACAGAAGCCGGAAAAGTTGGTGGTCAGTGTCGTCAGAGCCATTGCAATTTCCCTGTCCGAGGGGTAAATACGCAGTTTTAACTTAATGACAGCCCACTCACTAATGAAGCTGTCAGAGCTGCATGAGTCGATTAGTGGGCTCAAAATGTGTCCATTTACCGAAACCTTCATGGCTGCATGGGACAGATTTTGGGGAAAAACAGCTGTGATGGGAGGAGGAGTAGCTTTACCCTTGACAGCTGTAACCTTAGTAGTGGCTCTTGGGGGAGGAGCAGTTTTATAGATAGTAGCTGCAAAACTAACAGGAGCTCTTGACTGGTATACCTTAGAAAAGTGGCCTTTCTTACTAACAGAGGCTCTTGACTGGCATACCTTAGAAAAGTGACCTTTCTTGCTGCAATGATTGCAGGTTGCATTACGAGCAGGACAACATTTCCTATAATGGAATGCACCTCCACAGAAGAAATACTTCCTTCCAGATTGCCAAGATGCCGCTAGGGCAGGGTCGTCATCAGTGAAGGCTTCTAGGGTAGGTTTGTCATCGGCTAGGTTAGAGTCATCATCAGTGAGGGCTTCCGCCCGAGACCAATCGAAGGAGTCATTAAAAGTGATAGCAGCAGCCCGTGCATGTGGTAAAAGATAGGTATCTGCATTCCTCTTTGCTAAGTCCAGGGAACATGCCTGGTCATAGGCAGCCTGTAACTCGAGGGTTTTATTCTCCAACAGACGCTGGCGTATGAAAGGAGATGTAATCCCATTAATAAAGGAATCACGAATTAGCTTCTTCTGGTACTGTTCAGCTGTGACAGCTTTAAGATTACAATCCTTGCTGAGCCTGCGAAGCTTTTGAAGGATTTCTTCAAATGATTCCCTGGGTTGTTGTCGAGTTGTGGCCAGTAGATGCTGAGCAAAAATTTCATTTGGGGCCTTAACATATAGTCACTGTAATATTAGGATAGCGGAGTCATAGTCTACACAGTCTTCGATATAGTCAAACACATGAGGAGATACATAATTGGCAAGTATCTCTAATTTATCAGGAACATTCTCACCACACACCCTGAGGAAGTTGCTGAAGGTACGATACCAGTGTTTCCATACCTTAGCAGTTGCAGGTGAATTTGGGTCCAGGTCAAGACGGGCGGATCGGAGTAGTTTGTCCATGATGGATTGATTACTACGTTGGCGTTCCTTTTACAGTTGAAGTCGTAGCTGGCTGTTCCCGAAATCACTCAGAGCATGGAGCCGATATTCAGTTGATTAAATTGATGTAAGAAAACTCACTAAGCACTTGGTTGAGTATAAAACAAAGCTTTAATCAACTGTTTCACAACCATGAGATTCGAGTTACATCACTAGTTTCTGGTTAGAAAAATGTCCTGGGCAAGCTGGGCCCACGCCCAAGTATTTATTCTCCTTGGACGGCGCCACCAGCTGGCCGCCCAGTGTTATTTCATGAGTCATTTCTTCATGAATGATAAGATTCATGACAGTACACACTGCAGCCATGATACACCGTTGGTGGAAGGAGTGAATGTTTAAGGTGGTAAATGGGGTGCCAATCAAGCGGGCTGCTTTGTCCTGAATGGTTTCGAGCTTCTTGAGTGTTGTTGGAGCTGCACTCATCCAGGCAAGTATTCCATCACACTCCTTACTTGTGCCTTGTAGATGGTGGAAAGGCTTTGGGGAGTCAGGAGGTGAGACACTTGCCGCAGAATACCCAGCCTCTGACCTGCTCTTGTTGCCACAGTATTTATATGGCTGGTCCAGTTAAGTTTCTGGTCAATGGCGACCCCCCAGGATGTTGATGGTGGAGGATTTGACGATGGTAATGCTGTTGAATGTCAAGGGGAGGTGTTTAGACTCTCGCTTTTTGGAGATGGTCATTGCCTGGCACTTCTGTGGCACGAATGTTACCTGCCACTTATCAGCCCAAGCCTAAACGTCATCCAGGCCTTGTTGCATGTGGGCATGGACTGCTTCATTATCTGAGGAGTTGTGAATGGCGCTGAACACTGGGCAGTCATCAGCGAACATCCCTATTTCTGACTTTATGTTGGAGGGAAGGTCATTGATGAAGCAGCTGAAGATAGTTGGGCCTAGGACGCTGCCCTGAGGAACTCCTGCAGCGATGTCCTGGGGCTGCGATGATTGACCTTCAACCACCACAAGCATCTTCCTTTGTGCTAGGTATGACTCCAGCCAGTGGAGCATTTTCCCCCCGATTCCCATTGACTTCAGTTTTACTAGGGCTCCCAGATGCCACACTCGATCAAATGCTGCCTTGATGTAAAGGGCAGTCACTCTCACCTCCCCTCTGGAATTTAGCTCCTTTGTCCATGTTTGGACCAAGGCTGTAATGAGGTCAGGAACCAAATGGTCTTGGCAGAACCCAAACTGGGCATCAGTGTCCATGTCACTTTAAGAAAGCCGGCAGATGAAGCATCATCAACTGATGTCATCTGATACTGGTTTTCCCGCAGGGCGGGCTTAACAAGGCCAATCAGGGGAAAATAGCGTCTGTGCTGGGGGCGGGACAGGAACTCGGAAGGCAATAGTCCCGCCCCCAACTTGTCTCGGCAGGTAAAATCCAGCCCAAAGTGTCTGCAAAGGGATATAGATAGGTTAAGTGAATGGGCAAAAATTTGGCAGATGGAGTAAAATGTGGGAAAATGTGTTGTTATCCACTTTGGTAGGAAGAATATAAAAGCAAAATATTATTTAAATGGAGAGAGGCTACAGAATGCTGTGGTACAGAGGGATCAGGGTGTCCTTGTACATGAAACACAAAAAGTTAGCATGCAGGTACAGCAAATAATTAGGAAGGCAAATGAAATGTTGGCCCTTATTACAAGGGGAATGGAGTATAAAAGTAGGGATGCCTTGTTACAACTGGAGTAATGCGTACAGTTTCCTTATTTAAGGAGGGATATATTTGCATTGGAGGCAGTTTAGAGAAGGTTCACGAGGTTGATTCCTGAGTTGAAGTGGTTGTCTT
The DNA here is from genome assembly GCF_052327205.1 of Somniosus microcephalus. Taxonomy (NCBI): domain Eukaryota; kingdom Metazoa; phylum Chordata; class Chondrichthyes; order Squaliformes; family Somniosidae; genus Somniosus; species Somniosus microcephalus. The sequence continues at coordinate 32,440,044 of NC_141002.1, read as the reverse complement.
ATGGGGAAAGGTGAGCAGGTTGGGCCTATACTCATTGGAGTTTAGAAAATGAGAGGTGATCTTATTGAAACATAAAAGATTCTGAGGGGGCTTGACAGGGTAGATGCTGAGAGGATGTTTTCCCTCGTGGGGGAATCTAAAACTAGGGGGAATAGATTCAGAATAAGGGGTCGCCCATTTAAAACAGAGATGAGGAGGAATTTCTTCTCTCAGAGTGTCGTGAATCTTTGGAATTCTCTACCCCAGACAGCTGTGGAGGCTGGGTCATTGAATATATTCAAGGTGGAGATAGACAAATTTTTGAAAAACTGGGGAGTCAAGGGTTATGGGCAGCTGGCAGGAAAGTGAGGCTAAGATCAGGTCAGCCATGATACTGAATGGTGGAGCAGGCTCGAGGGGGCCAAATGGCCTACTCCTGCTCCTATTGCTTATGTTATGTTCACACACATTCCTTCCTTGCCATTGGTCCATAGCCTGCTCACCTCCGCCAATCCACACATAATGACTCCTAACCTGCCATTGGCCCAGAGCCTACTCATCTCCTCCAATCCACACACACTGACTTCTACGATGCCATTGGCCCAGAGCCTGCTCACCTTCTCCAATCCACACATCCTGCATCCCACCCTGCCATTGGTCAGAGCCTGCACACCTCCTCCAATCCACACACACTGATTGCTACCCGATCATTGGCCCAGAGCCTGCTCACCTCCTCCAATCCACACATAATTGGAAAACTACAGGTCTAGTGCGTACTCACAAAATGACTCCCATTCAGTGACGTTGTATTTTCATTATAAGATTTTTATCAACATTTTGGAATCACGTTCAATGATTCCATTCATTTTATAATTTGGGCCTTTGGTTCATAGTGATGAATAAATCAGCTTCTGTTATTAGATGGTACTCTAGGATTCTTACTGGTGTTTTGGTATTCGATAATTCCATTTCTTTTTCCATGAAAATCCAGGAGTCTTGCTGGATTGGACCTTGTTTTGATGCTCCCTAACATCGAATAATCTGCTCATTGTCAAGGGTCACATGGCATAACGACCTCTGAGCATGGTGCAGGAGCGCAACTGGAACTTGTGGAATCATATGCCAACGAGGAGTCAATGCCTTGAGGTGAGGGGAGAAGACTGACAAAGAAAACGGGTGCGAAAAGAATTTGTTGACAATCATGGAGACAGGCAGGATCTAGAAAGCATCTTCAACCTTCTCTAACTTCACCACAGTACAAGTAGCTAGTGGGAGTACAAACACCACTGCGAACACAAAGCCAGCACTGTGTGCTTTGATACATAGAGCAGTGTCTTTCTTTTGGTACAGTGCAATCTTGTGGAATTTATATCATCCCTAAAAAAAATACATTGCAAGGCCAATTGGGATTTCTTCCAAGGGAAATTTCTCATCAGGTGCTGTTACAAGATTAAATGAGATGTTTTTTCCCCCAACATTCTCACATTTCACAAAAGAATAGCTCTTTATTTGGTAGAATCTGAAGACTTAACGGATAAGCCTGAAAAACATTTCAGAATTTTCCAGAGTTGGCAAATCTATGGGAAGAGTCTTGAACCTGGTCAGTGTGTCTCAAACAAATCAAGTTCTGGGGATAAAGGGAGATTTACTGATACAGCAAGAGTGAATTTATATTTTCTGTGTTACAAGGTTCCAAAAAAATGAATGCTTTGTGCCCTCAGATAAAATAAATCATTGCGATATTTTTTACACTATTATTTCAGTATCAGGAAATAGTTATAACTATCAAGAAAGACTGAACTTGCTAGGCCTCTTTTCTCTAGAAATGAGAAGGCTTGAGGGGTGACCTAATCGAGGTCTTTAAAATTATGAAAGGGCTTGATAGGGTAGACATAGAGAAGATGTTTCCACTTGTGGGGGGGTTAGGGAGAAGGGGTTGGGAGCCCAAAACTAAGGGTTATAAATATAAGTTAGTCACTAATAAATACAATTAGGAATTGGGGAGAAACTTCTTTACCCAGAGAGTGGTTAGAATGTGGAACTTACAGGGATTATTTGTGAGTAGAGGGTCGGTGAATTTAGCCAAAGGGTATTGCTCCAGACTTACCCTATCTTTGGGCAGCTTGTCAGAAATGGAAGCACAGAACTGTAGGAGCTCCGCTTCCATCTTACAGTGGTGGGGCTGATACACAATGTGCACCTTTCATGTTAACTGATATTTCTTAACTTGAGAGTTAGCAATCACTTCCATTCCCCCACCCCCCTCCAACCTCAGCACTGCGACCATCCACCTTTGCTAAAATTCTAAAACTTAGTGTGACCACTTATCATATTCATGAGATGAATCACACATGCAGATTGCAAATTAATTTTACTCAAGAGTTTCAGAAGATGTGGATAATGGGGGGAATGGAATCTATGATCCAATTACATTATTAGATTAAAACAGTATTGTGGCAAAGCCACCAAGAGACTCTTGCAGTAATGTATATAATTGCCTTTAACAGGGGCTTGTTACCTTTAAGTGTTTGCTCTGTATAAACAGCGCGGGTTCGGTAAAATGGCAATCCAGCACGATGACATCATCACGCAGGTCACGTGACGTTCCCAATGGCGGGAAACGTGATGTCATGATGTCAGAGGGGAGAGGCGTTCCCCCTCAGTCCTCGTGGAACCAATTGGTGTACAGACCTGTATAGAGTTTCTCCTGCGTTTTTGTTTGTAACTTTTACTAGTGCATTAAACCATATTTGGTTAACTGCTAGTTTCAGTCTCAGTACTTTCGTTAGGAGTTCAAGCACTCCTACAGTATAATGTTTTAGAGACACATGGCTGTTTAGTGTTCTTCTGGTTTCCAGACCCACTTTGCAAATGATTTCTTTACACTGAAAGTGGTGAGGATGTGGAAGTCACTGCCACGTGGAGTGGTTGAAGCAGAGAACATTGACAAATTTAAGTAGAGGCTTAATGTTTACGTGAGGGAGAAGTGAATTGAGGGATGCAGGGGCAGGGTGGGAAAATGTAATTAGATTGGGAGGAAGCTTGTGTGGAGTATAAACAGCGACACATACACCAGTTGAGCCAAATAGCCTGTTTCTGTGCTGTATATTCGATGCATTTAAATGTGATTGTGCAGATAGCGCATGAACATTGCAGTCACTTTAATAAAGAATTAAGACATAGATCCTGGGATGAGATCATTTAGAGAGGTCAGCATGTTCACTCTCATTGCCAAATGCACTCATAGTAAAGCAGAGAATGAAGATTTGGGACCAGGTTGACTTCTGCATGGGCAAAAGAGGATATTCATTTGCTTTGTGGAGGAGGGTGCTCTGTCCCTCTTGGTGATATTGCTGTTTTTGTTGTTGCCTTAGAAAAAAAAATAGAAAAATAGGAGCAGGATTAGGCCATTCGGCCCTTCGAGCCTGCTCTGCCATTCAATATGATCATGGCTGATCCTCTATCTCAATACCATATTCCCGCTCTCTCCCCATACCCCTTGATGCCTTTTGTGTCTAGAAATCTATCTAGCTCCTTCTTAAAATATATTCAGTGACTTGGCCTCCACAGCCTTCTGTGGTAGAGGATTCCACAGGTTCACCCCCCTCTGAGTGAAGAAATTTCTCCTCATCTCAGTCTTAAATGTCCTACCCCATATCCTGAGACTATGACCCCTTGTTCTAGACCCCCCCAGCCAGGGGAAACATCCTCCCTGCATCCAGTCTGTCTAGCCCTGTCAGAATTTTATATATTTCAATGAGATCCCCTCTCATTCTTCTAAACTCTAGTGAATACAGGCCTAGTCGACCCAATCTCTCCTCATACGAGAGTCCTGCCATCCCAGGAATCAGTCTACTGAACCTTCGCTGCACTCCCTCTATGGCAAGTATATCCTTTCTTAGGTAAGGAGACCAAAACTTAGATGTGGTTAATGTTAAAATTGTTTACATCCCAACAAATGGTAGCATAGTGGTTATGTTACTGGACTAACAATCCAGAGAATGCGAGTTCAAATCCCACCATGGCTGCTTGAGAATTCTTTTTTTTTAAATCTGGAAATAAAAAGCTGGCATCAGTAAAAGTGACTATGGAGCTGCTGGATTGTTGCAAAAATCCAATTGGTTCCTTTAAGGAAAAAAAACTTGCTGTCCTTACCCGGTCTGACCTACATATGACTCTTAATGGCCCTGACAACTAGGGATGGACAATAATTGCTGGCCTTGCTAGCGAAGTACATCCCGAGAATGAATTTAAAAAAGTACTTACAATTATAATGGTTTTCTGAGCAAATGTGGAATTAGTGGTCAGACTCCAGTCAGGCCCAATTGTTTCAGTTCTGGAAATGATGTAAAATTGCCCCCGTGATGGTTACACCTTATTCAACTGATAAGAGTGCAGTTCAGGTGGAATCACAAAATGGAGGCAGAGGAAAAATGACATGAAATTTCTCCCCCCAATTATCAAAATATATTTTCAATCATGGCTTCTACTTTTAAAAAAGGTGCAATAACCCATCTGGCAGAAGGATGATTTGGAAATCTGTGTATTAATTTTATTTGTCAAATCTTAACTAAAGTCACATAAATTGATTCCACTTTAATTAAATTCCAGTACTTTACAGATTACCAGCCAAAACGTTTATTACTGAGCATCACATAATCATTAGTTGACATGACGTTCCGAGTATGTTCCAGCTTCTGATTCCCTCAGCACAAACTTTAATTTCCCCTGCAGAAACACAATACATGCGGTTGCACCTGCATTGGGCTTTAACACCCTCTTGCAACCCAATCCTTAGTCAGGGCAGACTAGTATGTGGGTCCACCCCCAGGCTTACTATTCCTTGCACAAAAATGACAAGACGATGGAGAAGGGAACCTGGAGGGACAGAAAGCTGCGTACTTGAGGGAAGTGAAATTTAGTGCCGTCTAATTTTCCCTCCAAGTTTGTGCAGTGAACAGAGGCACAACATTAAGTCTCGATCATGTATGAGTTATTATTATAGTTATACAAGAGTTGTAAAACAAACACCATCTTTTATCATGTTAGCTCTACTCTCCGGTGAATTAAAAAAAAAAAATCATGATGAAACAGAAAAATTAAGTGGCTAACCCTTACACTCTACATTGCTAAATGATCGCATAAAAAGGCAGTGAGTTGTAGTGTGTGTGTCCAATTTTGCAGTCAGATTGACAAATGGGGACACAAATGTGACATGCCTGCATTGACTACCAAAGAAACATCAGACTGGCAAATGTTGTATGTGCCACTTTTTCCATTTGTGTTTAGGGAGCTGCCGAGAACTGGCCTCAGTAGCTCTGGGTCACATTATAGAGTCAACGGCCCTCTCCAATTTAAACCTGTTTCACATACAAACTGATGCTGGATTGCAGGTAGATTCTTCAGAGATTGGAGCCAGCATTGCCAATAATGCTTTTCCTTCTAACCAAAGTTTAAAAAAAAAAAGAATTTTGCCATGCAGTGCTCCAACTAAATCTACATTATCATCTTAAAATCTGTGCAAATAGCCCCCAAAATTATTAAAAATAAATCCATGTAGTGCCTGGGCAGCATTCCACCCCACACTACTTTACAGTATTCCTTGCCTGTACTGACAGTCTAATAATAGCCACTTGATTAAAATTGTTTTTTGTTTAAATACATAATCTGAATTTAAATTTGCATAAATAAATTACCCATGCAGCACCATTCTCACTTGGAGGACAACAAGATGATTTGACCAAGGTACGATATTTAAAGAGTGCTTGCCAAGATGACAAAAACATTGGAGAACAAATCATTCTACTTAGGCTCAATAGCACCACCGCAATGCATCTAAAATAGGAACAAAATGTAAGGATTCCGATACTTGGACTGACCATGAACCGCTAAATATGGAAGAGCACTCCCAACTGCAGCAGTGAATATCCACCTCCCGCTCTCTGTTTCACTAATTTCCACATTATTGACAATCTCCAGTATTGCAGAAGTGCAGTCATATACATTCAGAGTAGTCTTGGATAGTTAAATCTCATCTGTTGGTCGGAGGATTTTGCTTGCCAAAATTCAATGGTGCTCAAGACCATTGCAGAATGGAATTTTATTTTCACCTGTCTGCATTGGATTTGAACCCAAGTCCCAAGGGTGCAAAGATGGTAGTGACATAGTGCATCTGCTAATGCAAGTGATTAAATTATACAAGTGGCATGTAGATGACTGATATATGGCTCCACTAGAATTTATTTAATAAGCCAATCCACTCCCAATCTGTGTTTCTATTTTTAAATGTTGCACTTACTTTTTTTTTTTTTTTTTTTTTTTAAAAAGGAGTTTCTCATTGACTTTGGACCATCTCATATATCATCATCATGGCTAGTTTGTCTGAAATACTAAATTTAAATGAATTTAACTTGTATCAGTAAAATGCACAGGAGATCAGTAGTTTATATAAAACTAGCTGGAGTGCCCGGCGGTGCTGAGGCTTTTTTGAGGGGATGTTGTTGTTGGAAGAGAGAGAGCAAGCGAGCGACTTGGGGGGGGGGGGGGGGGGAAAAGAGAGAGAGAGCGACTGGGGGGGGGGGGAAGAGAGAGAGCGACTGGGGGGGGAAGAGAGAGAGCGACTGGGGGGGGAAGAGAGAGAGCGACTGGGGGGGGGAAGAGAGAGAGCGACTGGGGGGGGAAGAGAGAGAGCGACTGGGGGGGGGAAGAGAGAGAGCGACTGGGGGGGGAAGAGAGAGAGCGACTGGGGGGGGAAGAGAGAGAGCGACTGGGGGGGGGAAGAGAGAGAGCGACTGGGGGGGGGAAGAGAGAGAGCGACTGGGGGGGGGGAAGAGAGAGAGCGACTGGGGGGGGGGGAAGAGAGAGAGCGACTGGGGGGGGGAAGAGAGAGAGCGACGGGGGGGGGAAGAGAGAGCGACTGGGGGGGGAAGAGAGAGAGCGACTGGGGGGGAAGAGAGAGAGCGACTGGGGGGGAAGAGAGAGAGCGACTGGGGGGGAAGAGAGAGAGCGACTGGGGGGGGAAGAGAGAGAGCGACTGGGGGGGAAGAGAGAGAGCGACTGGGGGGGGAAGAGAGAGAGCGACTGGGGGGGAAGAGAGAGAGCGACTGGGGGGGAAGAGAGAGAGCGACTGGGGGGAAGAGAGAGAGCGACTGGGGGGGAAGAGAGAGAGCGACTGGGGGGAAGAGAGAGAGCGACTGGGGGGGAAGAGAGAGAGCGACTGGGGGGGAAGAGAGAGAGCGACTGGGGGGGAAGAGAGAGAGCGACTGGGGGGGAAGAGAGAGAGCGACTGGGGGGGAAGAGAGAGAGCGACTGGGGGGGAAGAGAGAGAGCGACTGGGGGGAAGAGAGAGAGCGACTGGGGGGGAAGAGAGAGAGCGACTGGGGGGAAGAGAGAGAGCGACTGGGGGGGAAGAGAGAGAGCGACTGGGGGGGAAGAGAGAGAGCGACTGGGGGGGAAGAGAGAGAGCGACTGGGGGGAAGAGAGAGAGCGACTGGGGGGGAAGAGAGAGAGCGACTGGGGGGGAAGAGAGAGAGCGACTGGGGGGGAAGAGAGAGAGCGACTGGGGGGGAAGAGAGAGAGCGACTGGGGGGGAAGAGAGAGAGCGACTGGGGGGGAAGAGAGAGAGCGACTGGGGGGGAAGAGAGAGAGCGACTGGGGGGGAAGAGAGAGAGCGACTGGGGGGGAAGAGAGAGAGCGACTGGGGGGAAGAGAGAGAGCGACTGGGGGGAAGAGAGAGAGCGACTGGGGGGGAAGAGAGAGAGCGACTGGGGGGAAGAGAGAGAGCGACTGGGGGGGAAGAGAGAGAGCGACTGGGGGGGAAGAGAGAGAGCGACTGGGGGGGAAGAGAGAGAGCGACTGGGGGGGAAGAGAGAGAGCGACTGGGGGGGAAGAGAGAGAGCGACTGGGGGAGAGAGAGAGCGACTGGGGGGAAGAGAGAGCGACTGGGGGGAAGAGAGAGAGCGACTGGGGGGGAAGAGAGAGAGCGACTGGGGGGGAAGAGAGAGAGCGACTGGGGGGGAAGAGAGAGAGCGACTGGGGGGGAAGAGAGAGAGCGACTGGGGGGAAGAGAGAGAGCGACTGGGGGGGAAGAGAGAGAGCGACTGGGGGGGAAGAGAGAGAGCGACTGGGGGGGAAGAGAGAGAGCGACTGGGGGGGAAGAGAGAGAGCGACTGGGGGGGAAGAGAGAGAGCGACTGGGGGGGAAGAGAGAGAGCGACTGGGGGGAAGAGAGAGAGCGACTGGGGGGAAGAGAGAGAGCGACTGGGGGGGAAGAGAGAGAGCGACTGGGGGGGAAGAGAGAGAGCGACTGGGGGGGAAGAGAGAGAGCGACTGGGGGGGAAGAGAGAGAGCGACTGGGGGGGAAGAGAGAGAGCGACTGGGGGGGAAGAGAGAGAGCGACTGGGGGGGAAGAGAGAGAGCGACTGGGGGGGAAGAGAGAGAGCGACTGGGGGGAAGAGAGAGAGCGACTGGGGGGGAAGAGAGAGAGCGACTGGGGGGGAAGAGAGAGAGCGACTGGGGGGAAGAGAGAGAGCGACTGGGGGGGAAGAGAGAGAGCGACTGGGGGGGAAGAGAGAGAGCGACTGGGGGGGAAGAGAGAGAGCGACTGGGGGGGAAGAGAGAGAGCGACTGGGGGGGAAGAGAGAGAGCGACTGGGGGGGAAGAGAGAGAGCGACTGGGGGGGAAGAGAGAGAGCGACTGGGGGGAAGAGAGAGAGCGACTGGGGGGGAAGAGAGAGAGCGACTGGGGGGGAAGAGAGAGAGCGACTGGGGGGGAAGAGAGAGAGCGACTGGGGGGAAGAGAGAGAGCGACTGGGGGGGAAGAGAGAGAGCGACTGGGGGGGAAGAGAGAGAGCGACTGGGGGGGAAGAGAGAGAGCGACTGGGGGGGAAGAGAGAGAGCGACTGGGGGGGAAGAGAGAGAGCGACTGGGGGGGAAGAGAGAGAGCGACTGGGGGGGAAGAGAGAGAGCGACTGGGGGGGGAAGAGAGAGAGCGACTGGGGGGGAAGAGAGAGAGCGACTGGGGGGGAAGAGAGAGAGCGACTGGGGGGGAAGAGAGAGAGCGACTGGGGGGGAAGAGAGAGAGCGACTGGGGGGGAAGAGAGAGAGCGACTGGGGGGGAAGAGAGAGAGCGACTGGGGGGGAAGAGAGAGAGCGACTGGGGGGAAGAGAGAGAGCGACTGGGGGGGAAGAGAGAGAGCGACTGGGGGGGAAGAGAGAGAGCGACTGGGGGGGAAGAGAGAGAGCGACTGGGGGGGAAGAGAGAGAGCGACTGGGGGGGAAGAGAGAGAGCGACTGGGGGGGAAGAGAGAGAGCGACTGGGGGGGAAGAGAGAGAGCGACTGGGGGGGAAGAGAGAGAGCGACTGGGGGGGAAGAGAGAGAGCGACTGGGGGGGAAGAGAGAGAGCGACTGGGGGGGAAGAGAGAGAGCGACTGGGGGGGAAGAGAGAGAGCGACTGGGGGGAAGAGAGAGAGCGACTGGGGGGGAAGAGAGAGAGCGACTGGGGGGGAAGAGAGAGAGCGACTGGGGGGGAAGAGAGAGAGCGACTGGGGGGGAAGAGAGAGAGCGACTGGGGGGGAAGAGAGAGAGCGACTGGGGGGGAAGAGAGAGAGCGACTGGGGGGGAAGAGAGAGAGCGACTGGGGGGGAAGAGAGAGAGCGACTGGGGGGGAAGAGAGAGAGCGACTGGGGGGGAAGAGAGAGAGCGACTGGGGGGAAGAGAGAGAGCGACTGGGGGGGAAGAGAGAGAGCGACTGGGGGGGAAGAGAGAGAGCGACTGGGGGGGAAGAGAGAGAGCGACTGGGGGGAAGAGAGAGAGCGACTGGGGGGGAAGAGAGAGAGCGACTGGGGGGGAAGAGAGAGAGCGACTGGGGGGAAGAGAGAGAGCGACTGGGGGGGAAGAGAGAGAGCGACTGGGGGGAAGAGAGAGAGCGACTGGGGGGGAAGAGAGAGAGCGACTGGGGGGGAAGAGAGAGAGCGACTGGGGGGGAAGAGAGAGAGCGACTGGGGGGGAAGAGAGAGAGCGACTGGGGGGGAAGAGAGAGAGCGACTGGGGGGGAAGAGAGAGAGCGACTGGGGGGGAAGAGAGAGAGCGACTGGGGGGGAAGAGAGAGAGCGACTGGGGGGAAGAGAGAGAGCGACTGGGGGGGAAGAGAGAGAGCGACTGGGGGGGAAGAGAGAGAGCGACTGGGGGGGAAGAGAGAGAGCGACTGGGGGGGAAGAGAGAGAGCGACTGGGGGGGAAGAGAGAGAGCGACTGGGGGGGAAGAGAGAGAGCGACTGGGGGGGAAGAGAGAGAGCGACTGGGGGGAAGAGAGAGAGCGACTGGGGGGGAAGAGAGAGAGCGACTGGGGGGGAAGAGAGAGAGCGACTGGGGGGGAAGAGAGAGAGCGACTGGGGGGGAAGAGAGAGAGCGACTGGGGGGGAAGAGAGAGAGCGACTGGGGGGGAAGAGAGAGAGCGACTGGGGGGGAAGAGAGAGAGCGACTGGGGGGGAAGAGAGAGAGCGACTGGGGGGGAAGAGAGAGAGCGACTGGGGGGGAAGAGAGAGAGCGACTGGGGGGAAGAGAGAGAGCGACTGGGGGGGAAGAGAGAGAGCGACTGGGGGGGAAGAGAGAGAGCGACTGGGGGGGAAGAGAGAGAGCGACTGGGGGGGAAGAGAGAGAGCGACTGGGGGGGAAGAGAGAGAGCGACTGGGGGGGAAGAGAGAGAGCGACTGGGGGGGAAGAGAGAGAGCGACTGGGGGGGAAGAGAGAGAGCGACTGGGGGGGAAGAGAGAGAGCGACTG